>NC_083789.1:9741204-9946204 GCF_015708825.2 Lethenteron reissneri | reverse complement strand
TGTATGTCTAGCGTCGCTCTGAATGCATAGGCCATGTGCGATGTTGACGGACAGCTGCCGGGAAAGTGACCAGCGCAGTCTGCCCGCGTTCCATCCTTAAGGGAATTCATTTACGTTTCCCTATTAGGCAATTACACAGAAAAAAACCCAACATTTTTCATCTCTTGTTAAAACGAAAAAAAAAAACACTCCTTGAATTGATTCTCTCAAAAATCAGAAATCACGCACGGCGTCTTTTGTTCGAGGTCACGTTTTGTTGAAGCGGTGGTGTCGACGCGGCCGCGGCGTCGCTGCTGTTGCAGGCAACTTGTGTCGCCCGCAACTCGACGCGGATGTGTTTGTTGTTGAGGCGACCAGGCCCGCCCTGTCGCGACATCAACAAACGAAGCGTGCTGCCGTTTGGCTCCTGTTCAGCAGAATAGGTTTGGTGAATCGTCAGCGTTGATGTCCAGTAATACAATAACAATGCCAACGTGACGGTTTATACACGCATGTGGTTGAACAGAATCAGAATAAACTAACAACAACAATTATCATTATATCTAATACCCTACATCCAGGGTAATGTCATGGCATATCGAGATGGCATTTTTTATTTTGGACAGCGGTCGGGAAAGACGCACGTACAGGAGACCCTTGGATTTCGCGGCACTCTCAAAGACACACAAACCCCCGCGATATTCAAGGGTATCCTCGTACAAAACGTCGCACGGACTGTGAGAGCGCGTGGCTCCCGCCCTCCGCCCCTCCCCTCCGCCACCTCCTAAGCGCATTAATTTTAGCTCCCGCTTCCGATCAGGCGACAACTATTTAGCGCATCTCGACTTTCTAAATTAATAAATAAACGAACTATTTCCCTGCCGCCGTTCCGCGCGTTCCACGCGCATCGCCCGGCCGTGTCAGAGGCGCCTCTGAAACGGCCGGGCGATGCGCCAGACCCGCTGGCGATGCGGCAGCCGGGTTCGACTCCCCGAACGGGTGATCCGCGGGGCGAGGAGAGCAGCTGCGGGGGCCCCGGGGGGGAGGGGTGAGGGGGAGAGAGGGGGGGCGGGGAGAGGGGGGGGGGAGAGCGATGGGGGGGGGGGGGCGCCTGATTTAGTCCGGAGCAGAAATAGCGGCCCCGGGGCAAGTGGGACTCAACTCACTTAGAATTCCCAGCAACCGGCACCGATCACTCTGCCCCCCCCCCATTCACTCCCCCCCATCCACCCCCCCCATCCACCCCCCCCATTCACTCCCCCCCATCCACCCCCCATCCACCCCCCCATCCACCTCTCTCATCCACCTCCCCCATCCACCCCCCCCCAATCCACCTCCCCCATCCACCCCCCCCATCCACCCCCCCCATCCACCCCCCCCATCCACCTCCCCCATCCACCCCCCCCATCCACCCCCCCCATCCACCTTCCCCATCCACCCCCCCCATCCACCCCCCCATCCACTCCCCCCATCCACCCCCCCCATCCACCCCCCCCATCCACCCCCCCCCATCCACCCCCCCATTCACTCCGCCCCATCCACCCCGCCCCATCCACCCCCCCATCCACCCCCCCCATTCACTCCGCCCCATCCACCCCGCCCCATTCACCCCCCCCATCCACCCCCCCCCATCCACCCCCCCCATCCACCCCCCCATCCACCCCCCCATCCACCCCCATCCACCCCCATCCACCCCCCCCATCCACCCCCCCCATCTACCCCGCCCCATTCACACTGCCCCATTCACTCTGCAATTTGTCCAAGCACCGAGCTTAGGAAGTTGGCCCTGGACTGGACCTCCTCTAGGCCGACTCGGCCTGAAATGCGCGATTCGCGGTGGCGAGCCTCGTTTGGTGCCGCAGCCCAGACGGGGATATGTCGAGGTGCCGGTACCACGTGGGGTGGCAAAGCTTGAGCGGTTTACGGTGTCTTAATGTGACCAATAACAGTGAGACAAGTGATTGCCATTTGGAGTGAGTGGGTTTTTTCTTTTCAATCGATTGACTCGTATTGGCCATATAATTAAAGCGGGCTGCCCTAGGTGGTACCAATGTCTGTCCCTGGCCCGTAAAACTAAACGCCGAAGAAGGCACTCAATTGTGATCACACATACATACACACACACACCGCACACACACACATACACACACATACACACACCACACACACATACACAACACACACACACCACACACACCACACACACCACACACACCACACACATACATACACGCACACATACACACACGTAACGTCAACATCGCCCCCCTCACCTTACTACGAGAAACGTGGCAGGGACCCTTTTGAAAAATATCGTGAAAGAGACTCAAGTGAGGCTTTTCCTACATGGCCAAACGTAAAAAAAAAGAATCAGAATAATTTGTGAAAGCAACGCTGCTTCCCATAGCAGGGTCCACACACACTCGGGCGATCATTTGGTGAAACTACATCGCTTTTACGTTCATGATTTGTCGCATAGATCTTTAATCAGCTGCGTCGCCTGGCCTACACTCCCCATGTGTGACCAGTGGACTCAGTAGTATTTAGATTTCCTAACTTCGTGCATGGCACACTGAGACCCGTCGACGAGTTCCATCTCATAAATGTGAATTATCATTGTGCCTAGTTTAGGCTGTGGCGAATGTGGCTCGCATTCACCAGCGGGCTGCTTAGTCTGTGTGCTCACGAAGAACGCAAAATAAAGGGAGCACACACACAACTGCAAAGATCCCCCGTATAGCCTGCAACAGACTGATGGGACAAGTGCTGTTAGCGAGTGGCACCTATGAGGCCGGGACGGCACACGAGGGGGTGGGTTACCAGCACCACGCACGACCGCCTTTGTCTCCCCAGTGGCGATGTTTACACACCGCACCAGGTACTCAATTGAGGCACAGCCGACCTAGGGGAGGCCCAGGACCGGTTCAAATAATCGTCACTGGCATTGGCCGTGAGCGGGAATCGAACCCGGGTAGCCAGGTTCGTAGCGCAGCGCGCTAACCGCTGCACCACCGCTCCCCACACGCACACGCAGACGCACACACACGCACACACGCACACACAGACACGCACACACACACGCACACACAGACACACGTACACACACACGCACAAACACACACGCACACACAGACGCACACACACGCACACACAAACGCACACACAAACGCACACACACAAATGCACACACACACACGCACACACACGCACACACACACACGCACACACACACGCACACACACACGCACACACACGCACGCACACACACACACGCACACACACACACGCACACACACACACGCACACACACACGCACACACACGCACACACACGCACACACACACACATACGCACACACACACGCACACACACACGCACACACACGCACACACACACACATACAACAACAACAACAACCACCATTCGCCACTAAGTGGCGGTGACGTCACCACGATGCTTGTGCCAGGCCAAGTGCACCTTGAGGCCACGTGAAGTGTCGAAAGCCCGCTGGCAGGAGGTCACACACACGCACACACACGCACACACACACACGCACACAAATGTTGTACCCATTTCCGCCGTGTGCCACGGGGCCCACGAGCGAGTCGAGGAGCTGGCCCCGCGTGACTTATCGCTCGCTCGAGTGGAGGTGACGGCGCGTGGGACTAAGCGACCCGGCGCGACGCTGCAACCTCTAAATCCAAATCAGTCGCGTCCGAGACGGTGGCATTTACACTGACAGACGGGGAGAGAGAGAGGGAGGGAGAGGCACGCGTGGATTAGAGAACACTTGCAACTTTTTTTTTTACCGGTGACACGGCACGGGAAGGGGATTAAAGTCACGATGTAATGGATGTATGGGCCAATAAAAAAAAGGGAATGGAAGACAGAAATAAAGCATGGAAAATCACAGAAAAATTATGGAAATGAACCGAGGAAAGGGAACAAAGGGTCAGAGGAGAAAGGAGGAGGACATGCAAGAGGAAGAGGCGACGCGAGGGGGTCGATGCCGTACGGAGGAGCGTCTGTTTTCATAGGGGGCGGGGGGCAGGGAGAGGGGAGGGGGGATGGCACCACAGAAATCACGTGATTGACCAGAGGCTTGAACTGATTTAGAGATAGAAATAAATATACAGATGAGAGGGCAGAGAGTTGGGGTGGCCACACACACACACACAAGTCGAGTGATTTAGGTGAAGCTTGAACTGATTTACAAATGGAGATTTGATGACATCGTTCCGATTTTTTGACAAAAGAAAGTTGGAGCTGGGGCTCGCCTCGCCACGGCTGGAAGGGTCGACGGCCGATGGTCAGGAGGCATAACGGAGCGGCAGTCCAGCAAGGGACTGCGTCTGAGAGGACGTCCCAATGGGGAGATGGAGCAAAGACATCAGATTCACGTGCAGGTCGCGTTGTGGGGAGCGGTGGTGCGACGGTTAGCGCGGTGCGCTAGGAACCCGGCGACTCGAGTTCGATTCTCACTCCACGGCTACCAACACCGGTGACGGTTGTCCGAACTCGTCCTGGGCCTCCCCTAGATCGACTCAGCCTCAAATGAGTACCTGGCGCGATGTGTAAACATCGCCACTGGGGAAACAAAAACTGTCAGGGGGTGGGTGGTCAGCGTGGTGCTGGCCACCCACCCCCTCGTGTACCGTGCCGGTCTTCATAGGTGCTCACTCACAGCACTTGACCCCAACATCCTGTTGAGGCTATACGGGGGGTCTTTGTTTTTGTTACGTCACAGGATCGCGAGAGAAGGAGGTGCGAGGGACTGCTTGGGGTCGCCTTCATCCAGCAGTGGCTCGAGCATGGTCGATGTTGACGATGAGATCGCCCAGCGGGGCTTCATAGTATGGCCATGTCGAAGAGCTGCCACCGCTGTCACTGAGACGCCGCGTGGTTAGAGCACGTGACCTTACAAGTGTGGGGTCAGAGGTTAAAGTAAAAGTCGGGGAATCGACTCAATCCATGATGACAGTGAATAACCTCTTCGTGGGAATTCAGTCTTGGTTGCCTCTGTTGACGTTAGCATCACCAACACCACCACCACCATAACCACCAATACCATGACCAAAGATAAAGATGTCCTGTATAGCTTTAACAGAAACTGGGAGAAGTGCTGTTGGCGAGCACCTATGAAGACCGACACGACACTCGATGGGGTGGGTGGCCTACACCACGCCCGGTCGCCTTTGTCTCCCGAGTTAGCGATGTTTTCACATCGCACCAGGTACTCATTCGAGGCTGAGTCAACCTAGGGGAGGCCCATAACCGGTTCAGACAATCGTCACTAGCGTTGGTCTTGAGCGGGAATGGAAACTCGGGTCACCGGGGTTCGTAGCGCAGCTCGGTAACCGCTCCCCGCCATCACCACCACTACCACAACCACCACCACTACCACAACCACCACCACTACCACAACCACTACCACAACCACCACCACTATCACCAACACCACCACTACCACAACCACCACCACTACCACAACCACTACCACCACTACCACAACCACCACCACTACCACCAACACCACCTCTACCACAACCACTACCACCAACACCACCACCAACACCACCAACACCACCACTACCACAACCACCACCACTACCACCAACACCACCACCAACACCACCACCAACACCACCACTACCACCAACACCATCACTACCACCAACACCACACTACCACAACCACCACCACTACCACCACCACTACCACCAACACCACCACTATCACCAACACCATCACTACCACCAACACCACACTACCACAACCACCACCACTACCACCAACAAAGACAAAGACAAAGATCCCCCGTGTAGCCTGTAGCAGGCTGTAGGGGCAAGTGCTGTTAGCGAGCACCTATGAAGGCCGGAACGGTACACGAGGGGGTGGGTGGCCAGCACCACGCCTGACCGCCTTTGTCTCCCCAGTGGCGATGTTTACACACCGCACCAGGTACTCATTTAAGGCTGAGTCGACCTAGGGGAGGCCCGGGACCGGTTCAGATAATCGTCACTGGTGTTAGCCGTGAGCGGGAATCGAACCCGGGTCGCCAGGTTCATAGCGCAGCGCGCTAACCGCTACACCACCGCTCCCCATACTACCACCAACACCACCACTATCACCAACACCACCACTACCACAACCACTACCACAACCACCACCACCAACACCACCACTACCACCAACACCACCACTACCACCACCACCAACACCACCACCAACACCACCACCAACACCACCACCAACACCACCACTACCACCAACACAACCACTACCACCACCAACACCACCACCACCAACACCACAACCACCACCACCACTACAGCTGCTTCTCCCCTATCGCTGCCGTGACCAGGTCACCCCCTTCCCCCCCCCGCCCGCCCCCCCCGCCCCGGGCGATGCATTGTGGAGCTGAAGTTGCGATCAACGCAGTCGCCTCTCTCCCGTTCGCCGTCAACTTGAGCTTCGTCGTCGACGTTGGATTGCCGGCCACGGCCAACGTCAGTCACCGACCCTGGGCCTCCTCCCCCACGTGGAACCCGGCCACGTGGAATGAATGTCTGGCGCGTAATGCGGCAACAATGGGCGGACGGGCATGATGATGGCCACCCACCCCATCGTGTGCCGTGGCGGCCTTCGTAAGTGCTACTTGCAAACAGCACTTGCCTCCAACAGTCTGTTGAGGCTACACCGGGGGCGGGGGGTATTTCGTGTGGCAGAGGGCCTGAACAAGCGTACCAGCTCTGCACGTGGCAACTAATGGCACTTGACTGGCACATTCAGTCTTTATCAGGGTCTACGCGGGTCACGAGTGACAACTCACGCGGGGAGATAACGCACAAGCGTGAGCTCATGGTTACATACATAGGCAAGGCAGAAACAAAGACAAATATCCCCCGTATAGCCTGTAACAGGCTGTTGGGGCAAGTGCTGTCAGCGAACACAAATGAAGGCCGGAACGGCACACGAGGGGGTGGGTGGCCAGAACCACGCCCGGCCGCCTTTGTCTCCCTATTGGCGATGTTTACACACCGCACCAGGTACTTATTTGAGGCTAAGTCGAACATACATACATACATACACACGTGTGTATGTATGTATATATACACAATGATGAGATCGGGCTTAATGTCTCACTGAATATGTGCCGGGTCGTCGGTACACCGGATTAGTTCGTAGATACGTGACTGTTGGTAACAGCCATATCGAGAGGTATACTGGATGTGGTGTGACCGGGAGCTGAAAGATATCCGCGACCGAGAATCACTGACAATTGCCGGCGGGTTTTTGCATTGGCAGCGCGCTAACCGCTGCACCACCGCTCCTTGAAATCACCGACTCTCACGTTCACGCGCGCACACGCGTGCTCCCATGTTAGCCACGGCTTGGGATCAAACCACAACGGGGGAGGGGGGGGGGGTAGGCAGAGGGGTTCGCATCATCGAAGCGCGCTAACCGCTGTGCCATCGCTCATCTCTCAACCCACCAACCCTGTGTAGGTGACGCGCAGCCACGCGCTCCCTCCCCGCGTCGACCATGAAACATCTGCAGCAGCAGCAGGGCGGGCGGTTTTGAACGTCATTAGGCGCGCGGCGTAAACTGTGGATGTCATTGTTTTGGGTTTGCGTCATCGGCGAAAACGGAGGGGCCACATTTTGGCGATTTTTTCTCTCCCCCCCACCCCTTTCCCTCCCCGCCACGCCCGGACAAAGACGCCACTCTCATCGGGAGCTGGCGCCGTGGGACAGGGAGAGGAGAAGGCGGAGAGAGGAGGGGCGAGGGGATGGGATGGGAGTAGCGGGGGGTGGGGGGCAGCGGTTAGTCTGGTCCCCCTTTCGGTTACTGATGACGGGGGTCTCAGGATAGGGGAAGGGGGGGGGGCGGAATGCGCGTCTCTGGTCACTGCCTCGAGCAGCGGCATTCCGGGAGAAGGGACACGTGACCCCGACGAGCATTTGAATTCCCCCCCCCCCTTACTCCCCACTTGCTCCCCCCCCCTTATTCCCCCCCTCCCTTACTCCCCCCACTCCTCTCCCTCGCACCTGCCCCCTGCACCTCCTCCCTAACACATCCCCCCCCTTAGCACCTGCCCAGGGCACTTCCTGCCTCTTCCAAATGTTCATCGCATCGCTCCCTTCCTGCCGCCACCGATCCCCGGCTCCGACTCACGCCTCTTCCCCCTTTCAGATCCTCTACCTGAAACTTTTAGTCGTTGCTATTTGTATTGATTCTTACCAGGTAAGGCCCACTGAGCTCTGCTATCACGAATGACAGCGCAACGAAGTGGCTCATTCGCGTGGAAATTTACAGCGGCCAAAATCATCTCGGCCCACGATGATTCTCAACCTGGGGGGGGGGAACCAGAGGGAAAAATCCTCGCGACCGCAGGGAGAGAGACACCGCAAACTCCAAACATACAGCAGGCGTCGTCAGGGTCGGGACCGAACCCACGACCTCCCGTATACCAGGCGAGGTAGTTAACATCTCGTAGCCACCACCGCGGTGACCCACAATTACCGCCAGCCCTCAACTCCCCCGAGTTACTCTCCACCCTGCACCACACCCTTCTACTCACCCCCACGTAACTCTGGGACTTTATCGGCAGTGTCAAGCTTGTGAACGAGGCTTTGCCCATTTCTGTCGTAGATGACTGACGTTTCAGATCGTCAAACCTCCGATTCGCCACGATTGTGGCTACGTACGGTGCGACAGAAGTTCAATACGCTCAAGTCGAATGTGTAACAAACACATATTCTTTATTTGTTCCGGGGCAGTAAGTTTTATTTCCTAATTGCGTATGCCTCAAACGTACAGAAAATGGCTATAATTCTCCACAAACTTTGCTTTTGTGGCCAGGACATTGATATTTTAAAAAGTATCTATTTTCAATGAGAAAACGTGTGTATTTGTGTTATTTCATCACGTAAAATCTTGGTCACAAAAGCAAAGTTTGTGAGGAATAATAGCCATTTGCTATACGTTTGAGGCATAAGCAATTAAAAAATAACACTACCCAGGAACAAAAGTCGTGTTACATATATTCAATTGGAAACCAATTACGGTACATGGCAGCATGTCTGCGTAACCAGACGTGCTGGTGGTAAAAAAGTTACATCTGCCGATTCAGAGCTATTAATGGTGTGGTGGTGGCATCGTCCTTGTACTGCTTCGCCTTTTGACGGCCTTTGGTCTACACAGCACTGCTGGGAACAGTGCCACAAATGAGGACGTCTCTGGCACGGGGTCCAATCAATTCCAAAACGCGGCATAACGATAAGACGAAGGGCACATGCTTCACCCCAGCCCTCGGAGCTCTCCCCGTGTTTACACACTCACACACTCACTTTCTCTCTCTCTGCATAACCAGCAGCACCATCCTCGCACCTATCTCTCCCCCCCCCCGCCTCTCCCTATGCATGAACCACAAGCTGGCTCTGTCTCGATTCTGCTGTGAGTTGTGTAAAGAACTCCACGCCACCGCCGATTCCCACCTCCGTAATCTCGCACCTACAATCTCCATCATACTCTTTGTTTTTTTCGGTAAAGTCACGTAGGTGAAAAAAATTCTAATAAATTAAATCACGACGTTTCGGGCGCAACACAAGCGTCCTTCTTCAGGTGAAGACAACTTAGCGAAAGCACACATACTTAAGCGGTGTGCTTTCGCTAAGTTTTCTCCACGCTTGTGTTGCACCCGAAACGTCGTGATTGAATCTATTTTTTTTCTACCTACGTGACTTTACCGAAAAAACCAAAGGGTATGAATCCTTGGCATTCACGAAAACTTCAAATCTAGAATCTTCATCATCGTGGTGGATCTACGAGGGGGGAGCAGCAGGAGGGAGAGGAGTGGGCAGATCAGGGAGCAGGAGGAAGAGGGGGGGGGGGAGATAAGGAAGCGGAGGGAGAGGAGGGGAATAGATGAAGAGGAAGAAACAGGGAGAGCAGGAGGGGGGGGGGTAGAGATAAAGAGGGAGGAGGAGGAGGAAGAGGAGGGAGGAGGAGGAGTAGGGAGGGGAGATGGAGCGGCTGGAGGAGGGAGAGTAATAGGGAGCAGGGACGAGGAGGAGGAGATGAGAGATGAAGAAGAGTGAGGAGAAAGTGGAGGATGAGGTGCGCGGTTTAGGCAAATGAAGGGGGGGGGGGGTGAATGATTACGCAGCCCTACCACCGAGCAGAGAGAGAAGATTACATTTCTCCGGTGTCTTGGTGGAACCAATTTAACACGTAGGCTTTCGCGACCAATATTATTCATAATATAGGTTTTTGGGTCAGATCGCGTTATTTATAAATGTGTCGTAACCGTCCACCACCCGACACGGCCAAACAGTAACACATGTGTCACGTTTTTCAAAGGACAAAACAATTCACATCTTTAGCCCACCGGTGTGCTGTAGAGAGAATCAACAGCATTTTAAAATATGAGTAGTACGACGTTCCGCTGATAATTACAATCAGCTTCATCGGTGGAACCACTCAGAGGGAGACGGGGTCACACCCGGTCGGGCCGGCTGTCATCTCCGCCACATGGCGTCCCACGCACGCACGCACGCACACACAGAGAGAGAAGGGGGGGGGGGCAAGGGCGGGAGGGAGGCAAGAGAGACGTGCGAATCGAGACGCGAGAGCCGAGGCCGCGGACTCCTTCACTCCACGAGACCGCGCCCCGTGAAAGCTCAGCGACGCGCGGAGTGTTTATGGAACCCTCGGCACCTGACTCGGCGCGTTTGACATCGCTCAGCTGTCCGCTAAATACCAAGTCCGCCCCCCCTCCACCCCACCCACCCACCCCGCCTATTCCCCGCTCACTGCGAGCAGCCAACACGACTCCCCGGTGTCACCACGCCGCTGTTGTAGAGGCGTCGGGGTTGGTGATTCACGGCTCCACCACGGATGCCCATCAATCAGCCCCGTGATGTCGATATTCGCAACAACGATTCGAGTCACAAAAAAATGTATCGTATGAACTTGTTCCGTCTCGACTTAAAGCTTTCGTGACTGCAGGAATTCATATTATTGTGTCTTTCGGTAAAGTCACGCAGATCGGTTCAAAGAAAATAACAACAAAATAACATCAGGACGATTACTTGTGTTGCGATCGAAACGTCGTAGTTTTTTGTTATTTTTTTGTTATTTTCTTTGAACCTATCTACGTGACTTTACCGAAAGACCCATGAATATGTTGTTCCGTCTCGTTTATATTTGTCTGTCTCGTTTGTATTGTTAGTCAAATTTACATTGCCTGTCTCGTTTGTATTGTCTGTCTCGTTTATATTTGTCTGTCTCGTTTGTATTGTTAGTCAAATTTACATTGCCTGTCTCGTTTGTATTGTCTGTCTCGTTTGTATTGTCCGTCTCGTTTGTCTTGTCTGTTTAGTTTTTAGGGGACGGAGGTTGGTGGGGGGTTATCTGGGAGCCCGTCAGGTTTGACATCTGGGCATCTCTTGCCCCCGTGAGACTTGACCTTAGGGGTCTCTGGACCCATCGGGGAGGTCGCCTGGGCCCCCTGCGAGCCCAGGACGTGACCCCCACCCCCTCCCCCTCCCTCCCTGTTTCCTTCCTCTCATTCTGTTTGTCGCCGTTTCCCGTGCGCGTTTCTGTGCCAAGGTCGAGACTTTGCTAATTTTTGTTGACTGCTTTTTCTCTCTCTCTCTCCTCCCAAGCGCCGCGTGCGCGCGCGCAACAGAAGAAGAATAAAACCCAAAAATAATCCCGAAACGAAATCAATCAGCGAGGCGAGCGCTCCGCACAATAGCGGGAAGCGTCGGGCACAACGGCGCCGAGGGCTGATACCGTGTAGCGCTGAGAAGTGTTTTGTCCACGGGCCCCGTAAGCCAACGCGGCCACGTGCGTGTCGGCGTATCCTTGCAGCCGCGTTGGTTCGACACAAGCTCTGCGTCGGTACCACATGCGGTGGAGAATGTTACTAAGAGTCCACCGTGGGCAGTGTCCACCGTGGGCAGTGTTCACCATGAGCAGTGTCCACCACGAGCAGTGTCCACCAAGGACGGTGTCCACCATGAGCAGTGTCCACCACGAGCAGTGTCCACCACGAGCAGTGTCCACCATGAGCGGTGTCCACCAAGGGCGGTGTCCACCATGAGCAGTGTCCACCATGAGCAGTGTCCACCAAGGGCAGTGGGTGTTTCACATTACAGTTTGTCGTTTTTCCAACCCATGTTATTTCCTTATTTAATGACATTTATTATCATACAAAGCTACCACGCTGCCAATGCTATCACACATTCGTGAGATCTAGAGATTGCATTCTTTAAAGGAAGCCTTACTAGCCTTTGCCACCCTACGCGGTACCGCTAAGCGCATGTTTGAGCCAACGGCTGAAGGCCCATATTAGGCAGTATGGAGAGAGAGAGAGTGAGAGAGTTGAATGTTGAATGCGAGGTTTGGCTTCTGCAAAAGAGGGCTCTTAAATCAAAGCACACAGACCCAGCGGCTGTCCGCATCCGCATCAATGCGCCACTTCCATGCGGTGACTTACTGGCTTGAGCGTTCGGCTGCGCACGCAAACAAAGACAAAGGTCACCCGTGTAAGCTTAACGGACCGTTGTGGCAAGTGCTTTTAGCGAGCACCTATTGAGGCCGGCACAGTGCACGAGAGAGTGGGTGGCCAACGCTACGCCCGGCTGCCTTTGTCTGTCCAGTGATGATGTTTACACACTGCACCGGGTAGTCATGTAAGGCTGAGTCGACCTAGGAAAGGCGCAGGACCGGTTCAGATATTCCTCACCAATTTTAGCCGTCAGCGGGGATTTTGTTGTGTCTGCACACAAATCGAAGGAAAACACATACACGCATACATTCACCACTGCGACTGTGCCAGGCTGGGTCCACTTTGAGGCCACGTGAAGTGTCGAAAGCTCGCTGGGCAGGAGGTCACGGGACAGACCCAGGTGCCTGCCATGGGTTGACTGACTGAGATGACTGGCAGTTCCTCCACCTGTGTTCCCGACTGTGACAAACTTGCTGCTTTCTAACAGCGCTCTGCTCGTTGTTGTGAGCGTCGCTTCTCCGCCCTCCGCTGTTGCTGGAGGACGACTGCCTCCAACTGCCCAGCAGCGTCCTTCACGAGCCTCCTTCTCCTCTTCCGAAGAGGCCAATCTTGACACCGCTGCTACCAGTCAACGGCCAGTCCACTCAGGTCCACATCCTCTTGTAACACGTACAGTGATGGAAACAAGTATTTGATCCCCTGCTGATTTTGTACGTTTGCCCACTGACAAAGAAATGATCTGTCTATAATTTCAATGGTAGGTTCATTTGAACAGTGAGAGAGAGAATAACACCAACAAAATCTAGAAAAACGCATGTCAAAAATGTTATAGATTGATTTGCATTTTAATGAGGGAAATAAGTATTTGACCCTCTGCCAAACATGACTTAGTACTTGGTGGCAAAACCCTTGTTGGCAATCATAGAGGTCAGACGTTTCTTGTAGCTGGCCACCAGGTTTGCACACATCTCAGGAGGGATTTTGTCCCACTCCTCTTTGCAGATCTTCTCCAAGTCATTAAGGTTTCGAGGCCGACGTCAGTGGGCAAACGTTCAAAATCAGCAGGGGATCAAACACTTGTTAACTCACTGTAAGACTCCTATTCAAGAGGGTCCTGGTACATTGAGATGTTTGACCAATGCCTTGTTAATTAGTGGCGAGATGTCAACTACCTCGCCAGGTACACAGGAGGTCGTGGGTTCGATCCCGACCCTCACGCCTGCTGCTGTATAGTTAGAAGTTTGCACGTTCTCCTCGTGGTCACGTGGATTTTTCTCCGGGTCCTGCGGTTTTTCCGTCCACATTTAGAAGCGTGCGTTCAGAGTATCTGGCTGCTATACATGTTCACGTGATGAGCCACGTCATTGAGCTATGATTCGTGACCAGGTCACTTCTGATAGCACAGTTGGCCTTACCTGGTAAAAGTTTATTTTTAAAAAAATCGTTGAATCTCATTTAAAGAAGAAGCACGTTGCTTCGTGCTGGAAGAATAGTTGGAGACAGCTGAGCAGGCGCTCCAGTTCCCCTGCCCTGCCATCTCCTGGCCACGGGGCCCTTTGTAATGTCATACATCTCTGCGTGAACCACCAATCCTCGCCTCTAAAGCGTCGCCGGTCACATGCGTGCACAGCCACCATGGTGGGCGGGGCTACCCAGGTAGAGGGCGGGGCTACCTGGGTGGTGGGTGGGGCTACCCGGGTAGCGGGCGGGGCTACCCAGGTAGAGGGCGGGGCTGCCTGGGTGGTGGGCTGGGCTACCCAGGTAGAGGGCGGGGCTACCTGGGTGGTGGGCGGGGCTACCTGGGTGGTGGGTGGGGCTACCTGGGTGGTGGGCTGGGCTACCCGGGTAGCGGGCGGGGCTACCTGGGTGGTGGGCGGGGCTACCCGGGTAGCGGGCGGGGCTACCTGGGTGGTGGGCGGGGCTACCCAGGTAGAGGGCGGGGCTACCCAGGTAGAGGGCGGGGCTACCCAGGTAGAGGGCGGGGCTACCTGGGTGGTGGGTGGGGCTACCTGGGTGGTGGGCGGGGCTACCTGGGTGGTGGGTGGGGCTACCTGGGTAGAGGGCGGGGCTACCTGGGTGGTGGGCGGGGCTACCTGGATGGTGGGCGGGGCTACCCAGGTAGAGGGCGGGGTTACCCAGGTAGAGGGCGGGGCTACCTGGGTGGTAGGCGGGGCTACCTGGGTAGAGGGCGGGGCTACCTGGGTGGTAGGCGGGGCTACCTGGGTGGTGGGCGGGGCTACCCAGGTAGAGGGCGGGGCTACCTGGGTGGTAGGCTGGGCTACCCAGGTAGAGGGCGGGGCTACCTGGGTGGTAGGCGGGGCTACCTGGGTGGTAGGCGGGGCTACCTGGGTGGTGGGCGGGGCTACCTGGGTGGTGGGCGGGTTTACGGAGGGAGGGGCTGCGAGGCTGACCGCGTGTCCTCCGTTGAGCCTTCCAGGAATGTGGAAGTTTAATGCAAAGTGCTCTGTGGTTCGTGCGGTCTCTTGCCGGAGAGAAATCATGTAGGGGGGGTCTGGCTGGGAAACTCTGCTCGTCTTCTTCACGAATTGTATGGATGATACGGCGTGGTCTCACCACACACCACACTGCAGACACTTTGTGGCACAGCCTGAGATGTGGAATTGGGAAAATCAATTCGGCGATGGAGCGAGATGGCCAGATGGTTCAGAGGTCAGAGACACTGAGCGGGCACCCCTGAGATGCTGGGTTAAGATCCGTGAGTTCAGTCGCCCACACTCTGATTAATCTGGGCTCCCACGTGTAGTGGTGGTGAGTGGCTGTTGTTGGAGAAGCGACTGCTTCCAGCTGACCAGTAGTAGCGTCCTTCACGAGTCTCCTCCACAGAGGACTATCTTGAGACCGTTGGTACCGGCCACCGACAAATCCATTCAGCACCACATCCTCCTGTACCCTAATCTATAAGATGTGCCCCCTCCACCCCACCCAAACAGAAGCTGCTTCTGCATGCGGGCTACATGAGCTAGCCAACGCAGCCTCGACTACCAGAGGAGCTCACCGATGGGACCGTGTTCTGATCTTTCAAAGATCCGTGAGCTCCTCATACAATCCGGCCTGGTTAAACCCAGGCTGCATGGTAAGCAGGCCAGCCTGACTATTTCAAAACGGTGCAGCTGCTCCTTTAAAGGGGTCTACGTTTCACACGTAACAACGACAAAGATCCCCTGTATAGCCTTGAACAGACTGTTGGGACAAATGCTTTTAGCGAGCATTGGCTCCCCAATTCTGATGTTTTACACACCGCAACAGGTACTCATTTAAGGCTGAGTCGACCTAGGGGAAGCCCAGGACCGGTCCAGATAACCGTCACCAATGTTGGCTGTGAGCCGGAAAATGCAACTCGTGCTCGCCAGGTTGGTAACTGCCGCGCCACCGCTCCCCAAATATAAACACATGCGCACTTGCGCTCAACATCTTCACAACATATACACAACAGACACACAACACATACACAATGTAAACATAATCTGTACGCAACACATGCGAACGTCGCGAAATCACCACGTGGTGGGGGGAGGGGGGGGCGGACACGGCCCTCAGCTCTGCCGCGAATTGCGATGCGAGCTCAAGGACCCCGAGTTCACGCGCCGGTGATGGCACAGGCCGACAGCAGTGACAGCAGCAGGAGTAGCAGCAACAGGAGTGGCAGCAGTAGCAGCAGCAGGAGTATCAGCAGCAGCAGGAGGAACAGCATGAGGAGCAGCAGCAGGAAGAGTAGCAGCAGGAGTAGCAGCAGCAGGAGTAGCAGCAGTAGCAGCAGGAGTAGCAGCAGCAATAGCATCAGCAGCAACAACAGGAGCAGCAGGAGCAGCAGCAGGAGCATCAGCAGCAGGAGGAGTAGCAGCAGCAGGAGGAGTAGCAGGAGGAGTAGCAGCAGCAGGAGGAGTAGCAGCAGCAGTTTTAAGCAGCTGTCACTTCTTAAAACTGCTGCCGCCACCCATGCGCAGCTGCGGTAATTTTTGGGAATTTTACGAAATTAAAGTCAGCGGCCCTGCCAACCCCCCACCGCATCACCCTCCCGCATCTCGGAGCCGTTGTCCTATGTAAATTCTTAAAAACCTTGCCATGGTAATGTGGAATTTCCATCGCCCATTGAGATAAGCGCCGTTTTTAATGAGCATTGTTGTCGATGTAGTCCAATTGTGTTGGACCTATCGTTTCATGCGATAGGACGCGTCCTCTGGAAACCCTCGCATCGCCGAAGAAGATATTACAGAACCACTTGGGGAGAATCCTTAGTCCTTCGAGTTACTTCAAAGACAAAGATCCCCCGTTCGACCTTAACAGACTGTGGGGGCAAGTGCTATTAGCGAGCACCTATGAAGGCCGCCACGTCACACGTGTGGGGTGGGTGGCCAGCACCACGCCTGGCCGCCTTTGTCTCCCTTGCAGCGACGTTTACACACCGCACCAGGTACTCATTTGAGTCGACTTAGGGGAGGCCCAGCACCGGTTCAAAAAATCATCAATGGTGTTGGTAGTCGTGAACGGAAATCGACCTCGGGTCGCCGGGTTCGTATCGCAGCGCATTTAACTGCTTCGCCACCACTCCCCACAGAGTTCCATCTTTTCACACACAGACACACCAGCGGTGCTCGTGTGTCTAAGGCGTCTGCTTGCTGCTGTTCGAGACGCTGGTTCGTGTGGCAGCCACTCAGAGATTCGTCTCACTTTCGGAGTTGGAGTTAAGCCACATTTCAGTGAAAACCCCCCACATTGAACAAGTCGTGTTTCTGTCCGTGTTTCGTTACGCACTCACTGAGTCACTGGTAACCGGGGCATGAGAACATCAGCCGACTCCGCTTAAGAAGGGGGACTAATCGCGGCTGGGCGGCAGACACCCGGATTGGCCATCAACTCCAATGTGGCAGGACCCTCCTGAGAACGAGCCTTGAGACTGTCTTGGATCAAATAAAGGGTAGTCATCTTCTTGGTTCTTTCGGTAAAGTCACGTAGAATGGAAATAATAAAATAAACAAAATAAAAAAAATTCTCACGACGTTTCGGCCACAACGCTCCAAGCCTGGGGTGTCTCATTCAGACGCTGTCTTCTCGACAGACCTGTTCTTCACCTGAGGACGGCTGCTTGCGTTGTGGCCGAAACGTCGTGAGAATTATTTTATTATGTTTTGTTTTTATTATTTTATTATTTCCATTCTACGTGACTTTACCGAAAGAACCAAGAAGATGAATCCCTGCAGTCACGAAAGCTTTAAATCGAAAAAGGGTAGTCAATACACGTGTCAGTTATATAATGGACACAGCAAGACTGTGCCATAGAGTGACGTGTAGATAATGACCACCTCTCCCAGCGAGGAAGAGTAGGCCAAATACCCCCCGAGCAGGACTCTCTAGAGCTCTCTCTAGTGGAGGTCCTTCTGCCAGCAGGGGCGTGAACAAAGCAATTGCAGGGCTGCGCATTTATCTCTACTCATAGGCCCATGGTGCACCGAGTCACACAACATATTTGAGAATTAAACCAACACACACAAACACATCAATTGCACGTTGTTTATTAAACAAAAAGCGCAATCGGCTAATGTGGCAGGACCCTCTTGAAAACGAGCCTTGCGACTCGGCGAGCCTCTCCTCGGGATATAATAACAATACCTTCATTTCATATAGCGTCATTCACGCCAACAGCATCCCACAACGCTGTACATTAATTATATATAAGGACCAAATCCCATACACGTGTTTGGCTATGCACGGCGTGAAAGAACCCCAACACACACACACAAACACACATACCGAGCAAATGAAAAACCCTACCACCGAGAAAATGAAAAACAAAATGAATAAAAACAAATTAAGCAATCGCAACAAACCAAAAAGAACAGCAAACAAAAGTTATCCAAACAAAATAAAATACTGTCGACCGTGAGATGACGTCCCACACCACGGCTTCCCAGCCAAGGCAAGCGACAACCTTCATGGGAGGGACCGGTGGTGGAGTGCCAAAAAAAAACTAAAAACGTGACGACTAAATTTCGATTTAAAGCTTTCGCGACTAGTACTACTTGTGAAATGCGTAGGAAGTTTGGCGGGGGGGTTTAAAGTAATGTTTTCCTCTTGATATGCATATTCTTTTGTCAAGGCGCTCTTCCTCCTCCCTCCCAGCTTAAAAATAGACGCTCCAAGCCTAGGACGTGTAATTCAGACTCTGTCTTATCGACAGACCTATTCTTCACCTGATGACGGCTGCTTGCGTTGTGGCCGAAACGTCGTGAGAATTATTTTATTATGTTTTATTTTTATTATTTTATTACTTCCATTCTACGTGACTTTACCGAAAGAACCAAGAAGATGAACGTGACGACTCATTTGTATTCATCGGTCAGGAGGGGAGCGTTGGACACTTGCACGGACTCGGGCTGGAGGCGCTGGTACCTCTAGCCTTCTCGTCAAGCATTTACCTGGGCCGGTTCGCGCGGCGTGAGCCCTGGACTTTGTATGACGCACAAAGGGGGCCATTGAAGGGTTTAATCGGGGTAGGGGGGGGGAGGGTTAATCGGGGGTTCGCCCCCGCGCGGTGTTTAACAGTGCGAGGAATGAAGCAGCTATAGCTGGACATCTGTGAAAAGGCTCATCGGATTCCTCCGAGTATAAATCCAGATTCCGATTGTGATACCCTCACGACGGGTGGCAGCGCAGTGATGACGCTCGTTACTTTCGCAGCGAGGAAGAGCATGGGTTCGATCCCGGGGTCTCGGGCGCTTCTCTGTGTGGAGTTTGTACGTATTCCCTCTGTGCTGCACGGGTTTTCTCTGGGTTTTTACTTATTTACCATGCCTTACTATAGAGCAGGGGTGGGGAACGTCCGGCCAGCGGGCCGTGTGAGGCCCACGACATCATGTGGTGTGGCCCTGCCGAGGCAACCGCAGGCGGGACTCGAAATTCAATAAATCTAGGAGAAAACCTAGAAAAGCAGTTGCGAGTAGCAGCAACATCATCAATACCAGCTAACATCACACGCCTCACCAAAGAGAAGCAGTTCCAGCCATCGCATTAGGGGCGAGTTAATTAAATGTTTGACCAAATATAACGGGCTAATTTTTAAGTTGATAATTGTGTATGGCCCGCGAATGATGTTATAAATATCCAAATGGCCCTTGGCATAAAAAGGTTCCCCACCTCTGCCTTAGGTAATACAACACGCACAACGTTACTGATATTGGCCACAACATCCCAATGCTGAACAGTTGCCCGTAATTTACTCAATCGGGTTTACACGCAGCATGCAGCATGATCCCTCCCTACCTCTAAAACTTGGCAGGACCCTCCCGCAAAAAGTTCTGAGACTCAGTGAGGCTCAGAACTCAATGGTAGTAATGATACAATGATATAGGTGTCTCCTAGGGCGACTCTGAACCGGTCTTGGGCCTGCCCTAGGTCGACTCAGCCTCAACCGAGTGCATGCTATGGTGTGTAACTGTCAGCACTGGGGAGACAAAGGCGGCTGAGCGTGGTCCAGGCCACATGCAGACCCCCTCTCGTGCACCGTTCCGGCCTAACTTGGTCTTCGCTCACAACACATCATTTCCAAGCGTATAGCCACACGGAGCCGTAGGACCATTTTTGCAGTTGCATTGGGTTTTTATTATAAGATGCTTTCAGCTAATTGATGATGAGTTGTGTTTAGTATGATTATTATTATTATTCACGTGCGGAGGCAACCGGAGCGCCCGCACGAAACCCACGCCTTGCGCGAGGGGGCAACACCCTATCCCCGTACAGATGGACACAGATGGAGATTAATCCACCTTACTCCTGGCGAGCCAGGGTACGGCACCTCCCCGACGCCCCCCAGGGGAAGGGAGTTCACGCAACGACATCCGTGTGGTGGTGACCCACCAACCCCTCCGAAGTGCGCGATTACAGGCAGCCAGAACCGGCCCTAGACGTTTGGGGGCCCTAAGCAAAAATTTGGTTGGAGGCCCCTTTGATGTTTGATTTTTTAAATCCTTTATATTGAGTTCGCTTGCTTGCTTGCTTGCGTGCTTGCGTGCTTGCTTGCTTACGACCGTGCAAATCTTTCGGTCGTTTTTTAACCCACTTCCCGTGATCCAATCGAGCTGACATTTTGCACACAGACTCGTTGTGCGAGACAATTCATGTTCGTGAAAAATTTTTCCCAAAATTTTACACTGTTTAGGGAAAACAAATTAAATATTTAATTACCAATTGCTTAATACTGGCAGACAATCATCTGACCCATAGGTGGCAGCCATCTCAAGCCAGAGGACGAGAGGACTCTAGCCGCCACGCATATAAAGGATTTATAGTGAAAAACTTTGTTTTTACGGGTTATACTTATTCACCCACTAGCTAGCAGTGACTCTAGGGGGCCCTCTGCTGGCCACGGGGCCCTTTGCAATTGCAAGGGTCGCTTAGTGGCTCGGCCGGCTCTGCAGGCAGCCGCCAACCACCAGCCCGCGATGGAACCTGCGTCGGTCCATCCACGGACACGGCTGTCACCACGGAAGCCCTCCACAGGAAGGCGCGTGGGGTGTACGGGAGAGTCCAGCCCGAGCGGAGGAGGAGAGTGAAGCGAGATTCTGGACGGGGTGTAACGTTTTATATACCGACTCTAAAAATATCCGGGAACACAAACACACACACACACATATACACAAAATAAATAATTAAGACTCGCCGTGACACAATGCCTGCTTTTGTACGTTTGTATATATGTGTGTGCGTGTGGAAAAGTTACTTTGATTAATTATTTTTTCCCCCCACACATTCTATTCGTTATTTTATTCCACGCAATAAAATGCCTCGGTTTCTATGATTAACACGGCCCTGCAAACCGCGAGAGAAGAAGGTTGGTTTGGAGAGTGAAGTCATTCATTCCATGATGAATTAGGGACGGCGGAATCCCCCCCCCCCCCCGGCCCAATGTGTCCGACGTTTCGCCCCACGTGCTAGGAGCTTCTTCAGCCCTGAACGTCGGACATCGTGCCAAACAACACGCGATACAACCCGGGAACACATGTGAGAGATATACAGCACAATCGTCACAACAAACGCATTAATATCATCATCATCATTAGCATCATCATCACGATCATGACGATCATCATCACCATCACGATAATTGTCATCAATATCATCATTATGACGATCATCATAGTGATCACGATCATTATCACCGAGATGATCATCACAATTATCATCATTATCATCGCGTTCATCATCATCAGCGTCATCATCATCATCACCACGATCTTCACGATCTTCATAATCATCTAAACTCGAGTAGAGGATTCGACCGGATTGAGCGGCGCCCGGCGAGTGCCCCCTCTCTCTCTCGCCCCGCCCCCCGCATCCCTCCACACCCCCCCCCCCTCATACCCTCCCGCCCCCTCATACCCCCTCTGTATGCGGATCAACTTCATTTCCCCAATGCATGTCCATGAATAAGCCCCTTTCAGCCGGCGTAGGGTGGCGGCGGCGGGGGGTATGGGTGGGGATATTGGAGATAGGGGGTTGGGGGTGTGGGTAGCGTGAGAGGGGGAGGGGGGAGCTAGAGGGAGGGGGGGCATGGAGGAGGGGGGGGGGTCGCATTTATGGGATAACCAAATCGCTTACGCACACACCGCACACCACGCCGTACCGACCTCCCGTTAAAACACACACAAAGACAAAGGTCCCCCGTGTCGCCGTTATAGACTGTGGGAGGGGAGGCGGGGCAAGTGCTATTAGCGAGCACCTATTAAAACCGCACGGCGCTCAACGCGACAATGTCCCTGTTAGACCAGGACGCGGAGTTGACTTGCAAGTGCGGCCAACTTTTTTTCCAGCGCATATTGCTCTCAACATTATTATGTTCTTCATAATCAACGTTTTTGGGTTTAGATCGCGTTATTTATAAATGTGTCGTAACCCTCCACCACCCGACACGGCCAATCAGTAAAAAAGTGTCACGTTGACAAAAGACAAATAGTTCACTGCTTTAGCCCGCCAGAATTCTGGCGAATTGCCCGATGATGCTGGATGCAATTACCAGCGAAACGTCGTACTCAAATTGTAAATGTTGTGGCTTCAACACACCGGTGGGCTAAAGCAGTGAACTATTTGTCTTTTGTCAACGTGACACTTTTTTACTGATTAGCCGTGTCGGGTGGTGGAGGGTTACGACACATTTATAAATCACGCGATCTAAACCCAAAAACGTTGATTATGAATAACATTGGTCGCGAAAGCCTACGTGTTAAACTGATTATTATGTTCGCAACGGGATTTTAGTTGCTTCTTTTTTTCATTCGCGTGCGTTCCGTGCGCGACCGTTTCGACGCCCCGCTTGTTAAGTTGCGAGAAGTTTGTTTAAGGAGGAGCCTGCTCCACTTGTCCTCTGCCGTGTCGGTGTCCGTGTCTTTGTTGTGTCGCTGCTGCTGCTGTGCACGGGCAACACCACGGATCTGCCGTGCAAGAGAGCCCCGGGGCGACTTGGCTACACGGGACCATCATCCGTGTAAACAAATCAACAAACAACAAAATTTCTTCCTGTGGTTTTCACACCTGATGACCGATTGCTTGTGTTGCAATCGAAACGTCGTGAGAATTTTATTGTTTTATTTTTTATTATTTTATTATTTCCCTTCTACGTGACTTTACCGAAAGAACCAAGAATATGAATCCATGCAGTCACGAAAGCTTTAAATCGAAAAATCAATGAAACTCAAGTTTGTTTTGGTGTGTGTCTTTCGGTTGTTGCCCCCCCCCCTCCATCCGCCACACCTCCGATTAGCAGGGTTGGCTAACGTACGGTGCGAAAGAAGTTCAACATACATACCTACTCCTAAACTACTACAGACTATACCCGTCTGCTACACACAGCGGTTCATTCCTTCGCGGTAGCATTGCACTGTAAGTCCGGCACGAATGCGAAATGTACTCATCATTTGAGTTGACTAAGCGGGGGGAGTCGAGGCGCAGCGGTTAACTCACTCCGATGCCGCTCGCAATCCCCAGCGGCGACACGGATTCGACTCCCGGTCGTGGACAACACCGCAAGTTCGCAAAGTCAAAGGTTGCAACTTCCCTGGGTCTCCTCGGTTGTATTGGGGGGGGGGGGGGGTGGGCATGACATTCACACAGCCGATCCAAGCGACCGCGGCACAACATCGGAATCCCACGCCGGCAAGGGTGGCCGGGTCAATTAATAATTCATTGATAGGGGAGGTGGGTGGGCTATGGAGAGGGGGGGGGTAGCAATGACTTCGCGGCCCTTGACCTCACCGGGGGTGGAGTGGTGGGAGAGACAAAACTTTAAAATGATTAACCAGGTCAAATATTGATCCTGGGTTTTTGGTTTTAATTTGTTACCCAGGCACCCCAACCCAAACTCCAACTTCCCGGCAAGCCACGAGCGTTATTACGCCAACTGTGGTATTTAGGTTTTTTTATATATCGTAATTAATGGGATATATTTGATGCTAATTCAAATTGAGCAATTATCAAACAATTAGCGGCTTGATTGAAATCGTGTGGATCTACGCTGGCGTGCTCGACGAAGAGTGCGAGGCGTGAGGTCGTTTGTTTGCGTGGGAAGAGTGGGGGGGGGGGGGAAACACGGGGAAAGCTGCAAGCTCCGTGTTTCTGTGGGGGTACCCGTATTGGCGTCTGGGGAGCGGTGGCGCAGTGGTTAGCGCACTGCGCTACGGACCCATCAAGCCAAAGTTCGATTCAACCCTCAAGGCCAACATCGGTGACGAATATCTGAACCGATACTTGACCTTCCCTAGGTCGACCGAGCCTTAAATTAGTATTTACTGAGATGTGTAAAATCAACAATGGGGAGATAAAGGCGGCCGGGCGTGGTGTTGGCGGCCCACCCACTCGTGTGCTGTGCCCATCTTCTTAGGGGCTCGCTCACAGCACTTTCCTCGACAGTCTGTTAAGAGGTGATACGGGAGATGTTTGTCTTTCAATCTGTGTCTATGTATGTGGGGATAGGTGCTCGCTAACAATACTTGCCCCGGCGGTCCACGTCGGCTACACGGGATATCTTTGTCTACTGTGAGGCATGGCTGTTTCAAAATAATTCGCTTCCCCGAAGTCACGTGACACTTGTGTAGCAAGCATCAGGCGCGTGCCGCGTGTAACCACTTTGTAGTTTAACGTTTATAAACATCATTCTCTATCACAAAATAAATGAGCAGACAATACACCTCCTTCCTATATTTGTTTCTCTCCATAAATAAATACTAAAGGTACGTTTTACACAACCCACGGCCTCCTGGGGAGTGCATCTTTGATAAGCACTCTCTGGACCGGGTTTGTCTTTCAGTGTCTCATCAGCGGCGTTAACAGCAGCAGCAACAGCAACAACAACAACCGCCATTTGCCACTGAGTGGCGGTGATGTTAACTGGACACTGAATGTCGAAACCGGCGCAGTGTTGCTTGTGTAATGACGACTTGACACACTTCTCTTGAGATGGCACTTTTATTGAAGACGCGTTCCCTTGACGTCAGGTGGAGACCCCCACTGCAACAGCCCCGAGTCTCCCGCGCATCTCCCCCTTTTATACCGACTGAGGCCACGCCCCCCTTCTCGGTCATTCTCGCTGACTCTGGACGCTCGCTCCACCGGCAGACTCCACCGGCCTCTTCCGTCACCTGACCACGCTCCCTTCTCGAACATTCCCGTAGCCACCAGTCCCTTTGCACTCACAACTGACTCCTCTTTCATTACCTCCCGTGGCCACCAGTCCCTTCGCACTCACAGCTGATACACCCTATCATTACCTCCCGTGGCCACCAGTCCCTTCACACTCACAACTGACTCCCTTGTCATTACCTCCCGTGGCCACTAGTCCCTTCACACTCACAGCTGACTCCCCTGCCATTACCTCCCATGGGCACCAGTCCCTTCGCACTCACAGCTGACTCCCCTGTCATTACCTCCCGTGGCCATGAGTCCCTTCACACTCACAGCTGACTCCCCTGCCATTACCTCCCATGGGCACCAGTCCCTTCGCACTCACAGCTGACTCCCCTGTCATTACCTCCCGTGGCCACTAGTCCCTTCGCACTCACAGCTGACTCCCCTGTCATTACCTCCCGTGGCCACTAGTCCCTTCGCACTCACAACTGACTCCCCTGTCATTACCTCCCGTGGCCACTAGTCCCTTCGCACTCACAGCTGACTCCCCTGTCATTACCTCCCGTGGCCACTAGTCCCTTCGCACTCACAACTGACTCCCCTGTCATTACCTCCCTTGGCCACCAGTCCCTTCACACTCACAACTGACTCCCCTGCCATTACCTCCCGTGGCCACCAGTCCCTTCACACTTACAACTGACTCCCCTGTCATTACCTCCCGTGGCCACTAGTGGATTAGCACTGCAGGCTGACTCCCCTGTCATTACCTCCTGTGGCAACTAGTCCACTCACACCGCGTGCAGGCTCTATTGTCATTCCACTTGTATTGAACCGACGCTGCTGATAATATCCACTCCCAGAGGGCCGGGCGACTAACGGGAAGTGTGAAACGTACTTTTCTGAGGTGTGTGGTTTGCGCGTTTTATTTTGTCACGGAGAATTCAGGGTGTTTACAACTTAGCCAAGCGGCTCGCGCCTGATGGTTACTAGCACACGTCTCACGTCACGTAGCTGGCGAGGATTCATTTGAAACGGCCTGCCCATGCACTCCCAGACGGCCATGCCGTCGATGGGTTTTGTAACAAGAATATCATTCATTTATTTATACAAACAAATGTCTATTATGTATTATGTATGTGCAGCGACAGATGTAGGAATGAGGCGTCATTTGTCATGGACATCCTCTTGTTGTATCGCAGTGTGTTTGGTCCACGCGGAATCGTTCGGAAACGCAGCCGTTTTTGGACCAAACATTCTCATGATTTATTTCCATTTTCCAAGGTCGAGTTATTTTTTCCCCTCGTCTGTGTTTTCTTTAATTTTTTGTCAACATTTTATTTCCATTGCATCCGTGTTTGGATGAGGGCGATGGCTCAAGATCGGGGTGGAGGGGGGGTGAGGAATCCCAGAGACAGACCACGTCTTGGGACGCGTGGGGAAGAGATGATGTAAGTCAAAGTTCATTCCCAGAGCCACGTGGCTTCTGCAGTGGTGGGCACTGAACATTCGTAACAAACTAAACAAGCAGAAAAATGAAAACATATCTCACTGTAATAATTACCCATTTCGCCAGGAAGGACACACTCCGTCCAATGATTCGTTGTCAGGAGGCTCCTGCGACATTGGAATTTTATTTGAAGATGTTTTCAGCCGATTCACGTATGTTGAACTTCTTTCGCACCATACGTAGCCAACCGTGATACTGGTAGGAACCACCTGGTTCCACCAGCCCACAGGGGATTATTGTGTCCGTCCGTCCGTCGTGCATCCAGAAATGGGAGGGGTGGCGCTGGGTGGAGAGGGGAGGTTGGGAAGGGGCTGGGTGGGGAGGGTGGGGCTGGGTGGGGGGTGGGAGGGGTGGGGCTGGGTGGGGAGGGGCTGGTCACCCCGTGGTGCCCTTATAAAACTCAACGTTTAACCTACTCACGCCGGCTTGTGCCCGCCCTCACAGTCGGCCATATTTGCGGAATACACCACGCCGCCGTTGACCCTGGCCATTGACCGAGCAACCCAACGTTCCTACCAGCTCCCTCCGCAGGAATGTGTTAATCGGAGGTGCGGGGGGAAACCGGAGAATACTGAGAAAACCCACGCCTTGCGTGAGGGGGAAACGCTCTATCCCCCCCCCCCTACATCGTACAGATGAAAGCAGAAGCGAGATGAGTCCACTTGCTCTACTGCCGTCTCCTGGCGAGCCAGGGTATGACACCTGGAAGCTCACGAGACGGGAGGAGGCGGGCGGAGGGGGGGGAGGGATGAGAAGGCGTTTCGGGGATTGTGTCAATCAATAAACCTTTATTTTATTTGCCAATATCACCCTCGAATAAAGTAGGCATCAGTGCACATTGCACGGATGCGAGGTGCGTGCGTCTGCAGCCGCGCGCTTCGCTTGCTTCGGCGGCACTTGTTTTGACCTCATTGCTTCTTGTCATTTTCCGTGACCCAGGTCACTTTTGTAAACGGGACAATTACCGCGGTACACGTGGCAACGTCTGCACGCGGTTGTAGCTGTTGGACTGACGTTGACCCAACGCTGATCCACGTTTACTGAGCATCCTTGACTCGTGAATTCTCAAGCTGGATAAACAAAATATCTTTGAAAGCTATCCGTCTCTCCGTATCCAGTGTATCCATCCAAATGCCACGTGGTGGACAGCATAGGGCAGTGGAGCCATACCCATAGTTATACTCTACTTCTACGTTGCCACTATGCTCCGCTGCCTTGGTCGACGAAAGTTTAAAGCCTGGTGAGATAGACAACCTCCTCGACTGGCACGGCGTGGAGAGGCCTCCATCTAGAAGTGGATAGATCATGGCTCACGGCGCTGACGATCATGATGATGCGTGGTCCGAGCGGCGCGTGAGATCCAGGCTCTTACGCCGAACCTGCCATGGTTTATTTACTTTGCAAAGCCCGCTGGCGAAAGGAACGCCGCTAATTGCTCTGAGCAAATGGGGCAGGCACGATGTCGAGTGGCGATAGACGCACGAGTGGATGGGGAGAGCGGAGTTAATGCCGTACACATCACACGGCGAGGCTATTCATGTGCACACTGTACCGTATTCACATCCCAAGAGAGTTCGTGTGTTTGCACACCATCCGTGGGGAATGGTGGTGCAGTGGTTAGCGCGCTGCGCTACGAACTCGACGACCAGAGTTCGACGATTCCCGCTCACGGCCACCAACGCCAGTGGGCGATTATCTGAACCGGTCCTCGGCCTCCCCTAGGTCGACTCAACCTCAAATGAGTACACGCTGCGGGGAGACAAAGTCGGTCGGGCGTGCTGCTGGCCACCCACCTCCTCGTGTACCGAACTGGCCTTCATAGGTGCTACTTGTAACACCACTTGCCCCAACAAACTACTAAGGCTACACGGGGGAGCTTTGTCTTTGTATAAAATGCACGAACTTTATACAACACAATGTTGTCAATCCACTGCTAGATGAGGGCCTCCTCACACCATTGCAGGTCACGTGGCGGTTAGTTGAACCGTGACGTCCAACACGCTGAAGGCGAGGATCAAATTTTGGCGGAGGTGGGGGGGGGGCATAGAAGTACAATACAACTCATTTTCCTGCACCTGCTCTCTGCTGCCCACAATATATCCCTGCAGCAGCGGGCTGCAGCGACCGTCTTTGCGCGGTGGGTCAACAAAAACCTTGCATAGCTTCCGAGGTCTCAAAGAGTCGGGGGTGTAGACTTGACCATGGGCGAGTGGACATTTGTTTAAAAAAAATGTAGCTTAATAGCTCATCGGATTTCTCCACGGATAAATAAAGATTCTGATTCTGAATTAACATTTCAAATATGTCTCTACGTTTCTGTTGAGTAACTACATAAGCTAAGCAGCTTTGAGCCTGGATAGTGCTTGTGGGATGGATGGTCGTGGGGGTGGTGACCGCGTGTCAAATGGAGGGAAGATGGACTGGTGGTGGTGGTGGTGGTGGTTGCCAGGAGCTGATGCAACGTGGGCACACACGTGGCCTTGTCGCCACCTGGTGGCCTCACGTGGCCAGGCATGGAAAGGAACTCTCTCCCACTAAAGCCCTCTTCGTCGTGAGCCTCAGACCCTGGTATTGTGGCATTCAGCTCTTGAACCGCCATGCGCGCGGACAGAGAACGAGCAACGATGCATGCGAGCGTAGAGCACCTTTGTTAAATCCACTGCTGGATGTGGCGCTCTTTGGCCATCACTGCACCACGTTGGTCAGTGCGGGGTTGATTGGTGAAGGCGATGGAGCATAGACGTGGGGGGGGGGTCATAGAAGTACCGTACGGTTCAACAATGTAATGTTGCACCGCGGCAAACAACAGCCGATGGCAACATCAGTTTCACACCCAGTGGGCTTTCGCGAGCAATATTATCCATAATCGAGGTTTGTTGGGTGAAATATAAAATATAATTATGTTATATAAATGCGCCATTAAACCCATCACCACCCGACAGCCAGTTAGTGAGGTTTGTCACGTAAACAAAAACATTCGATCCGTTACGTATTCAGCGCACCGGTGTGTTGGAGAGTAAACCCACAACATTTACAATTCGAGTTAACGACGTTTCGCCAGTAATTACAACTAGCATCATCAAGCGACAGACAGCCGGATTTGTGGAGAAATCCTCCTGTTTCGTTCTTAAACCTGTTGGGAATGGCGGTCGCCCATCCAAACATTGTCCAGGCTTCAAAAAGCCTGCTTAGCTTTCGAGATTTGACGCGATCGGGGCGCATTGCGGGCTGATTTGGTCATGGGCTAAAAATAGCAATGCTACACTGTACGAACCTTACTTGAGAAAATATCGAATGGCTAAAATGTTATCAAGGAGCCAAACATCGACAGCCTTTTTAAAGCTACGACATCGTTTTTTCTTTCTTACGAACAAATCGTATTATGCACCCTGTGGCGTCAGATCTCGCAGCAGCTAAAGCAGGGCCCCTTTTCACACTTCTGGAAACTGCATGACGATGCCGGTTGTGACGATCAGCCAAATAAACGTCCGGACCCATTTGTGAAATGGTCTGAGATTTTACTTTCCAACACTACAGGTGGTGCTGCTGCTGAATCAGTTATTGCGTTGGCACCCTTCGTTCACGTGACAACTTTATTAATCGGCCGTGTCGTGTGGCTGAGGGCTTTTTTTTACGACGCAACCTCCATAAATAATAATCCCACAACTTCCACTGGTTACCAATCAAATACAGACTCGACTTCAAAATCGGAATCCTATTAACATGCGCAGCAATACCCAACCGAGCTCTTCCACATTAGACCAGAAACTTCATACAGATCAAGCAATGTTTAACACGTAGGCTTTCGCGACCAATATCATCCATGAGAGGTTTTTTTGGGTTAGATCGCGTAAATATATAAATGTGTTGTTAAAACCCGCCACCACCCGACACAGCCAACTAGTAAGGGTTGTCACGGAAACAGAACGTGGCCAATTCGTCACTAGTACAGCACTAACCGGTGTGTTGGAGAGCCAAGCCACAACATCTACAATCTGAGTACGACGTTTCGCCAGTAAATACAACTAGCTTCATCAGGCGACTGCGATACCTACAGATCACGTCGCTCCACAACCCAAACACTCCTCCTCCAAACCACCAAACACTTACCACGTGGTCAAATTAGGATTAAAAGATTGCGTGACTGCAGGGATTCGTATTCTTGGTTCTTTCGGTAAAATCACGTAAGAAGGGAAATAATAAAATGATAAGAAATGAAACAATACAATTATGACGACGTTTCGATTGCAACACAAGCATTCATCATCAGGTGTGAAAACCACAGCAATAATTTTTTTTTCGAATTTTCTTGCTGTGGTTTTCACACCAGATGATGATTGCTTGTTTTGCAATCGAAACGTCGTGATAATTTACTGTGTTATTTTTATTATTTTATTATTTCCCTTCTACGTGACTTTACCGAAAGAACCAAGAATACTCACCACGTGGTTGGACAGATCTTTCTCAGTTGCAGCACCACTCCTCTGGAACAATCTCCCCGAAGCATCACGCAAACTCCGGGCATCCTCGCAACGGCTTTTGGCTCAGCCATCGAACAAAGAAGATCACCGCATCGCGCGCTTTCAGATGCGCTTCCGCGGCCGTCTGGAACGCTCTTCCTTCCGATATTAGAAAGCCACCGGAGCTATGCACTTTTAAATCCAGATTGAAAACTCATTTCTTTCGAACTGATTTTCATGTTTAGTTTGTTGTCCTTTCCCCGCACTTCTGATTAGCACGATTGGCTACGTACGATGCCGAAAAAATGGCAACATACGTACGTACATACAACATACAAACTACACGCTTGACTCCATCATCACTACATTGATAATCATAACCAAGGCCGTAATTATAATTTATAATTGGGGGGGACACATTCCCCCCAATATTCAAATATGCTAAAATTGTCCCCCCCAATATATTGCTATAAAATAGATTTCTGTTTATATGTTTGTGGTTATGGTTGTACTTTATCAATCCCTAATCTCTGCCATTACATACAATGAAACAAGAAAAGGTAAAAAAGAAAAAAACAGAGCAATGTAATACAATACACTATTAGACATTATTGTAAAAAATTTATTAAAAGTCCATCCCATGTGTTAGTGAATTTTTTTTATATTTTAGGCAGGAAATTAGTTTTCAAATTTAGATTTTTTTTTCTGGGGGGAGGACCCTAGACCCCCTGGAAGATGTGGTCCTCCCCAATGTTGACTCCATGGCCTTGGTCATAACTCAACAACAACACATCGCTTTGCAATTGCATACAGCACTTAGCTCGCGGCTACAACGTGCCTTTATTTATTGTTAAAGTTTAAACAACTGTGAAAAGTATATAAATATTGTCTCATTGTTTAGAATTTTTGGAATTTTTACGTTGAGCTTTAAATGTGACGATGGCGCTTCGGGTGGCAGATTTGTGCCAGAAAGACGCCACGTGTGTAAGCAATAATAAAAGTGACTCTTTTACTTGATTTGCCACGTCACTTACGCGGAGATCTGCCCACCCCCCAAAAAACAGCATCGAATGTGAACAGTGGCGTTCGTGGCGAAAGCCGAACTCCACGTGTTCGAGTTTAGCCTGATTAGGGATGTGGGCGCGTAGTTGGGGGGGGGGGAGGTCACAGTGGAGAGAGTTCATAATCAAGGATTTTTTTGGGTTAGATCGCGTGGAATATATGAACGTGTCGTGAACCCCGCCATCATCCCGCACAGCAAACTCGTGAGGTTCGTCACGTGTTGGGGAGTGAACCGCAACATTTTCTAATTCGAGTAACCGTGACGTTTCGCAGGCGTCGTGTCGGTGACGAGGGGCCTCGCTCGGCATCGGCTCGGGCTGAGGAAGTGGCGGACGCCGGGTCGATGCCCTGTAGGTGCGGCAGAGGTCGCAACCGGGTACCCGATACCCGGCTACCCGTACCCGGCCGGATACGGGTACCCGTTTGCGACCCTGGTGCGGCCGGGTACGGGTAGACCGTGAGTCACTGGTGAGTCACCGTTTGTCACTCATTTCCCAACGTCTTGTCTCTTCTCACAATTCAAGTTCCTAGAATCAACCCACCCGCGCCTGCAACATGACTTCATCCCAGAGGTCGCAATCAGGTACCCGATACCCGTACCCTACCCGTACCCGGCCGGTACGGGTACGGGTAAGGAATCAAAACCCGTTTGCGACCTCTGAGGTGCGGTCACGAGCCCCTGCAGAGTTGAGACGCGTGGGGCAGGAGATGGGGGAGCTCATCATCGAATCTCACTTGATATTTCATTATAAATAACACTGGTCAACACACTTTTTCTGGCATAAGGTATTCCAACGGTCTTAAGGTAATTTTGGGGTGCCGATTCCAAATCTGGCGTCAGGTTTTTGAGATTTCAAATATTGCATTTTCAATAAAAACTGCAGAAGAAAAATATTAAATAAATGTGGATATCTAGATAAAATTATATTATAAACACACTATCCTAAAAATACAGCACCATATTTTAACACCAAAACAGTCACTGACTCGCAACAACTTGCAATCATAAGTGACAGAGTTAATTTCGGGTAAAATCAATGAAAATGGGGTATGCCGATAGCATAAAAATGATGTGATAGAGCAAATCTGAGCTCAGATTTGGAATCAGCACTCTGAAATTAGTCTAAAACAGCTGCAAAAGTCCAGGCCAAAAAAAAATGTTTTTTGTTGTTGTTGACCAGTGTAATAAGACCCCTTCGCTCACCGCCCTCGACGTAGTTTGAACAAGAACAAAACAACGGTGACACAATCGAGCGATTTAGAAGGCACGGGGCGTGGAAGGGTTGAGCAATGAGTGACCGCGACGATAGAGGGATCACGAGAGGGGTCGGGTAGGGACGGGAAGGAGTGGAGGGGCGAGGGAGTCAATGTCGACTTCGGGGTCGTCGCACGCGAATCATCACCGGCGCGATGTCACGGTTTAGGGGGAGCCCCCCACTCGGTCTGGAGTATGTCATGGGTTAGGAGGAGGCCCCCCCCAATCAGTCTGGAGTATGTCACGGATTAGGAGGAGCCCCCCAATCAGTCTGGAGTATGTCACGGGTTAGGAGAAGCCCCCCCAATCAGTCTGGAGTATGTCACGGGTTAGGAGGAGCCCCCCACTCGGTCTGGAGTATGTTACGGGTTAGGATGAGCCCCCCATTCGGTCTGGAGTATGTCACGCTTTATGAGGAGCCCCCCATTTAGTCTGGAGTATGTCACGGGTTAGGAGGAGCCCCCCACTCGGTCTGGAGTATGTCACGGGTTAGGATGAGCCCCCCCCACTCGGTCTGGAGTATGTCACGGGTTAGGAGGAGCCCCCCCACTCGGTCTGGAGTATGTCACGGGTTAGGATGAGCCCCCCCCACTCGGTCTGGAGTATGTCACGGGTTAGGAGGAGCCCCCCAATCAGTCTGGAGTATGTCACGGGTTAGGAAGAGCCCCCCACTCGGTCTGGAGTATGTCACGGGTTAGGAGGAGCCCCCCACTCGGTCTGGAGTATGTTACGGGTTAGGAGGAGCCCCCCATTTAGTCTGGAGTATGTCACGGGTTAGGAGGAGCCCCCCACTCGGTCTGGAGTATGTCACGGGTTAGGAGGAGCCCCCCACTCGGTCTGGAGTATGTCACGGGTTAGGAGGAGCCCCCCAATCAGTCTGGAGTACTTGCCGTGTGGGACCTTTTGGAGGATAATTGAAGGCTTGTCCCGCTCGGTGGCCAGGAGATGGCCGGACAGCAACGGATTATTGCGGCCATCTGTGCGGATCGCCTTTGAGTGTCGCCAGCCTCGTTGGCGCGCTGAAAATGTCTTTGAGAACTCCGGTTGCCTCCTACGCAAAGCCGATATCCCGTTATCATGGAATGGACGAAACATTCCAGTGTAGCAGTACCCTCCCTAAAACCAATCTTGAGTCTCAGTGAGGCTTTTCGGACACTATTAAAGGCGCGAAGCTGATTGTGAACAAATACTCAATATCGTCATCAGCTGCAGCAGCCCTGGTCAATCCACTGCTGGATGACGGCCTCCCCATGTATTAATATTACAAGAGGAATTACACCATTGGAACCTCATTTGCCAGTAGAAAATATGATAATTGGAATTTTTAACCTTTTATCTGGCAACAAAACTGACACCTGTTTTTGAAATTTCAAGGACAGTGCATACATTATCAAAGTTATGTTGTTTGCATTCCGACTGCAGGTATTGTGGTCAATGCAAACATGACTCCTTGTAAAAAAGGTGTCAATTTTGTTGCCAGATAAAAGGGTAAAAAAAAACAATTATTACAAGAGGACTTAACTCAAAGCGACGTTCTTCATTGCAAGTTTCGCTGGTCACTGGCGACCCCTGGTGGCCTTTAGTGCGGCCCCTGACCAGAGGTCGCAAATGGGTTTTGATTCCTTACCCGTACCCGTACCCGGCTGCACCAGGGTCGCAAACGGATACCCGTACCCGTACACGGCCGTACCCGTACCCTACCCGTACCCGGCCGGGTACGGGTACGGTACGGGTATCGGGTACCCGATTGCGACCTCTGGGATGAAGCTATGTTGCAGGCGCGGGTGGGTTGATTCTAGGAACTTGAATTGTGAGAAGAGACAAGACGTTGGGAAATGAGTGACAAACGGTTACTCACCAGTGACTCACGGCCTACCCGTACCCGGCCGCACCATAGTCGCAAACGGGTACCCGTACCCGTACCCGGCCGGGTACGGGTAGCCGGGTATCGGGTAGGGTACGTGTATCGGGTACCCGATTGCGACCTCTGCCCCTGACGCGGGGCCCCCGACAATACACAACGAGTGACAACACCGCCCCATCATGCTGCCAAACCCAATGTGTGACAGCCCTGACACTGACGATGTCTTGTCAGCGAAAGTGGCCCCCTCCGAAAATGTGTGACGAACACTGACTCATAGTAAGCATTTGCGTCATTGCGGAGAAGATAGATAACAGAAAAGATAATCATTGTGTCCTCCACATCTCTGTCTCTCCACATAAAAAATAAACGGTAAGTATTTACTTTACAACCCATCAGCCGCACGGCCTTGCAGAAGTGCATCATTTCAACAGCATTCCTTCAAGACGAGCAAAACTCTGGACCAGTTTCAGCATTCAGTGCCTCATCGCAGAGTCAGGCCTGCTTCCATCAATACTGCTGAACTTCGGATCTTACAGACAACGACCGGTTTCGACAAACAGTGTCTCATCGGTAGCAGAGTCATCAGGCTTGCTTGAATCAGTGCTGGTGAAGTCCCGATCTTAAAGGCAAGGGACTGGTTTTGACACACAGTGTCTCATCGGTAGCATAGTTATCAGGCATGCTTGAATCAATGTTGGTGAAGTGATGATCCTACAGGTCATGTGCCCTCTGTACGATATGGGGGTCCTTTCGTAAATATTACAAGAGTCGGCTCTAGTGCGCCGCGAGTCAAACAACACGTGCTATGTTCCATCTGAGAGAGACACGCCACACACAGAAATCAATGATATTGGATTTTATCAACAACAATAATGATAGCAATACTAACCAAAACAGTCCCGACGTTATTAGTCTCCTAGGCAACCATTACAAACGTGGGGTAATGCATCTCAATGGTGCCTCTGCTGGCGATGAGCTTTTTGAGTTCAATTGCCCTGATATGGATCTTACAAACAATGACCACGCCCTCCAGTGTTTTTATAATAAAGAGGTCATCATCACGGGGGGTCGTGGGGGATGTTGGATGGGTTGGAGGGGTCAGAGGTGTGGGGGTGGGGGGAGGTGGGGGGGTACAGGAGACACGCAGTAGAAGCTGCATGCTGAAGATCTCATTGCTGCGCTTGAACTTTGACCCTGGCCACCAATGCCGGGACGGTTGGACTGCAGTACTGAGGGGGGTGGGGAGGGTGTCGGTCACAAGAGAGTCGGCCACCGTTTAGCCGATGAAGGAACCGCTCAAAATGCGGCCCGATCGCGTAATCGAAGCAAACGGTTCGAGGCCGGACAGAGTCCCATGGCCACAGCAGAATTCGGCACCATTTCATTCGCACGGTTGGCTACGTGCGGTGCGAAAGAAGCTCAACACGCATTCATTCAGGAGAGTTAGTGTCGTTTTGCTCTTCCTTCTCCCCGTTCCGTTGATGAGAGTGCAGGCTGCAGTGGGGTTACTGTGTGGTCGAGAGCGTGGGTTCCGTGGCAATGTGCGGCTAATTGCTGTGGGTTCTGTGATGACATCCTTGTTAAATGGCGTTATTGCATTACTCACCGAGAGAGATTTAAAGATGCTCGTAAAACTCAAGCGCTTCGGCAATCCTCGCAGCAACGGCGGCTTTTGACTCAGACATCGAACAAAGACGGTCACCGCATCTTGCGCTTTCAGATGCGCTTCGGCGGCCGTCTAGAACGCTCTTCTTTCCGATATTAGGAAGCCATCGGAGGTATGCAATTTTATATCATCTAGATTTAAAAACGAATTTCTTTAGAACGGCTTTTTGTGTAGAGTCTGTTGTCCTTCCCCAGTACCTCCCATCAGCACGCTTGGCTACGTACTGTGCAAAAGAGGTTATCTCTGTTGGTACCAACAAGTGAAGGATTTGGATTGGGCCCCATGGATAAATACGGCTCGGATGTGTGACCACCACCTTGCATTAGAAAAAGCAGGTGCCATCGGCTGCTGCTGCAGGGTTACACTGTGGGCAGCAGAGGGCAGTGCAGCCACATCAATGGTTGTGCTCTACTTCTATGCCCCCGCGTCTATGTCAGTGGTGAACAAGCACAGCCGATACTGGCACTGCCTTATAAAGAAAACAAATATAATAGGCAACCTTTACGGCAAAGGAAAAAACTTTTATTAATTAGGGCCATGGCCCAAAACGTCGTCTGTTATATGTTTCTGTTTCGGTAGCGTTATTGACAAATGTTAGTTGTTTGTTGGTTATGCACAACAGGTTATCTTTCTTCATTATTGACAACTTGCAGCTCAGCACACGGCAGATGCCTGCGCAGCGCGACTCACGACCTCCTCTCAATACCAAGATCCAGGATGGTCATGTCTACGCGCCGCTTCTCGGTGGCAGCCCCAACAGTCTGGAACGATATCCCTCTGCACATTCGCAGCATCACCTCAATCGCCTCCTTCAAGAGACACTTAAAAACCCACCTCTACAATCATGCTTTTGAGCGACTCTGAGCTTGGCTCCGCGCCTCTGAGTTGCGGCCACTACGTCTGCAAATTTGCGCGCGTTACAAATTGTACTATTATTATTATCGGCTGCTGATGCGCTACGCGGTGGGCAGCTGACAATGGCTGCAAAATGGATTGTTGTACTGTACCTTCCATGCTCCCACGTCTGGCATTCCTCCCCCAGTGCCGAATTATCCTCGTAGCAAAAGTAGCATATTGATAAATTTCAAGCTTTCAAGCTTTCGATAGCTTTCAAGCTATCAATTCCGGTTCAGTGATTCTGCACTTGCTTTATTACTATAGTACTAAACTGCCTTCAACTTTAATGAACGACTATGTTTAAGGTCAGCGATTTGTCGTATTATCTGGCTGTATAGCAAATAAAAAAATACAATTGCTCTACTATGCAAGCTAAAAAAATTGTGTTTTAATATTTATCTATTTTTTTAGGGCCCCTTTATGACAATATTTGCTATAGGCCCCGCACTAGCTTAATCCGGCACTGACCTCCCCGTGTTCACCAACACACTCCGACCAGCGTGGGGAAGTATAACCGCCTTCAAACGCCGTGTGGGGTCGCAGGTGTCACGCTACTAACGTGCATAGCCACAACCACAGCGAGAGGGCATTACTGAGTGTGTTGTGGCGTGCACATCGAAACAAATCCCCGATATAAAAAACAAGAAACCACGGTTGTAGTGTCCACTCCCGCGTCTTCACCGACACGCACAGACCCGTGCGGTGAAGTATGGTCAAGTTTAAGGATGTAGCGAGGCCCTCGTCCAGCAGCGGATAGACACCGCGTCGCTACTCTTTGCAGACTAATCATTGGCCAATCCAAATACACGGGACTGGATTTACTGTGCAAGAGGAGACAGGCAGGTGAATGCCGTGATCGACACCGTTTTTGGGTTGTACAGGAATGCGTCGCGGCTCGAAGGGATGACGGACGTCGTTCGGGAGTAATAACGGAACGGCAGCTCAAGGAATAGAACGCGTCCGAGAGAGGACGGCGTGACCGACGGCGGCGAGGGAGATGGAGCCATGAATTCGATTCGCTGTGCGGCTGTCCGGCTGGATTGTCGCGCTTTGCGGGGATCTTGCGAGGTTGGCGCTCGAGGCGGCGGATTGGGAGGTGCCTTCATCCAGCGGTGGATCGAACGTGGCCGGATGATTATTTATTTGAAATCGATTAGGAGGAGATATTGACCAACTGCTTCTCGGCTCTTGTTCAAGAGAATTGCGACCCAGTGCTAACAGCTCCGTCCGTGTGTGTTGCTGAGTTAGATGCAGACTCTGCACCGTTAACAGAGATGACGATTAGTACCGTAACCTGGCGGGAGACAAAGGCGGGCGGGCGTGGTGCTGACCACCCACCCACTCGTGTGCCGTGCCGGCCTTCACAGGTGCTCGCTAACGGCACTTGCCCCAACAGTCTGTTAAGGCTATACGGGGGATATGTGTCTTTGTTGTTGGAAGGGTTGTGATTCTGCGTATCGGGAGCGGTAGTGTAGCGGTTAGCGCGCTGCGCTACGAACCCGCTCAGCAGCCAGCACCAGTGGCGATTATCTGAAGCAGTCCTGGACCCCCCTAGGTCGACTCAGCCTCAAATGAGTACCCGGTGCGACCGGGCGTAGGGCTGGCCACCCACCTCCTCGTGTGCCCTGCCGGCCTACATACGTGCTCGCTAACAGCACTTGCCCCAAAACTCTGTGCAAGGCTATAAGGGGGATCTTTGTCTTTGTACGGGGCCGAGGGAAGGTCGTGTGGCTGTCTGCAGGAGGACTGTTTTGGGCGCATTCATTGGCCAGTCGTCTCCGTAAATGAACCCATGAATCCCCTGGGTTCCGTCCCCGTCACCTTCACTGCACGTGCACCTAGCCTGGCACGAGAGCGTGATGTTCCCGCCACTTGGTGGTGAATGGCGGCTGTTTGTTGCGGTGAAGGGGGGGGGGGCTGCGTGCGCGCGTGCAGTGATCGACCGCAGGGGGGCAGTGCAGCTCTCAGGACGCTGTGACCCGTCCTGCAAATGGGGGGTCCACCGCAGACATGCAAAGACAAAGATCCCCCGTGTAGCCTTCAACAGGCTGCGGGGGCCAAGTGCTGGGAGCGAACAAAGACCTCCCCACCACCATAGCCTTTCACAGACTGTGGGCGCTGTTGGGTAGTGGCAGCTATGATGAAGGCCGGCAAGGCACACGAGGGGGTGGGTGGTCAGCAACCACGTCCGGCCGCCTTTGTCTCCCTCGTGGCGATGTTTTACACACCGCGCCAGGTGCTCGTTTTGAGGCTGAGTTAACCTAGGGGAGACCCCGTCGCCGCTTTTTGGCCGTGAGCCGGAATCGAACTCGGGTGCGATCTCGCACATCCAGTCCCACACAAAGACAGCAAAGCAAAGACAAAGATCCCCCGTATAGACTACACATGGCTTTCGTGGCAAGTGCTGTTCGCGATAACCTTCGTGAAGGCCGGCACGGTACACGAGGGGGGTCGTGTGACTACGCCCGGCCGCCTTTGTCTCCCCATTAGTGATGTTTACACACCGCAACAGAATACTCATTTAAGGCTGAATCGACTTAGGGGAGGCCCAAGGTCGGTATAGATATTCACAAAAACAAACAAAGATCCCCCGGATAGTCTTTCACAGACTGTGCGGGCAAGTGCTGTAAGCGAGCATCGATGAAAGCCGATACGGCACACGTGGATGGCCTTCACCACGCCCGACCGCCTTTGTCTCCCCTGTGCTGAAGTTTACACGGTCCACAGCAGGTATTAATTTGAGGCTGAGTCGACCTAGGGCAGGAACCAAAGTCACCCACCCAGACCCACACGCATATACATACTCCCATGGACATCTGCACACTCATCCAGCATTATGCTTAAACCACGCACACACAAACACAAAGATACCCCCCCCCCCCCCACCGCGCAAAAGCCTGAACAGAATCTTGCGCACCAGGTACTAATTTAAGGGAGAATCGATTTCGGTAGCGTGTGTGTGGATCTAGCTGTGGGGAAACACAGACGGCTGGGCACACGACCCCCTCGTGTGCCGTGCAGGCCCGTCATAGGTGCTCGCTAGCAGCACTTGCCCCAACGGTCTCTGAAGGCTATACGGGGGATCTTTGTCTTTGTGTTATTGTGTGTGTGGGGTTCTGTGTTGCTGGGGGTCTGTGTGTGTTGCTGGGTGGGGAGCGGTAGTGTAGTGGTTAGCGCGCCGCGCTGCGAACCTGGCCACCCGCTCACGGCAAACACCAGTCAGGATTATCTGAACCGGTCTTGGGCCTCCCCTAGGTCGACTCGGTGTGTATACATCGCCATCGGAAACACAAAGACGGCCAGACGTGGTGCTGGCCACCCACTTCCCTCGTGTGCCGTGCCAGCCTTCATAGGTGTTCGCTAACAGCACTTGCCCCAACAGTCTGAAGCCTACACGGGGGATCTTTGTTTTTTTTTTTGTAACTGGTAGTGTGTAAGGAAGGATTCGTTACTGATTGCGTGTGTATAAGGGTTTAATTGCTGGTTTTGTGTGGGTAAGGGCGTATTAATGGTGTGTGCGTGGGTGAGGATATGTTGCTGTGTGTGTGTGAGTCGGTGTTGCTGTTGTTTGTGTCTAACAGAATTGCCCTCGCCTACACGTGGTGTCAGACGTGCAGTAACGCTGTGGCGAGCTGTGAGCGGAACCACAGGGGAGGAAAGGCTGACGCTAGTCGGCTGATTGTCGTCACGGCGCGCTCACATCCACCACGGGGGCAGACGGTGGCTATGGTCTGGTGCAAGGGGCTAGTAACCTCATCACCGCCATCTATCAAATCAAAGCAGGAATGCGCCAGAGGCCACAAGGGAACGGATGCCCCCGACGTCACCTGGTCCGCACCTCCGATTAGCACGGTTGGCTACGTACGGTCCGAAAGAAGTTCAACATACATACACACATACAAACCTTCTGGCTGAATCAGGGAGTTGAAACCCTGTCTTGGTGAGCCTCCAGAAACAACAATCAAATCGCTACGTCTGACCACGTGGAATTCCACCATTCTCACTGGGAAGGAGATGTTGTCATTCCACTGGATGGAGCTGGACCGGTATCGCCTGGATCTCTGTGGAAGAATACGGGAGGTCCAGATGATTGGGTCTGATTCCAGTCACCACGAGGGGTGGCTAGCCCTCTACTTATGGCAGGACGTCAAACAACTGGGAGTGGCTCTTCGACTGAATTAAATAATGAAGGTCGCATGGGAGCACGGAGGTGAGGTGTAGAAGCCGTGATCCTCAATCTGTTGTGGGATATCAATAAGAGGCACTCAGTGATAGTGGCCTATTCCCCAACAACAATAAGTATAACCCGTAAAAACAAAGTTTTTCACTATAAATCCTTTATATGCGTGGCGGCTAGAGTCCTCTCGTCCTCTGGCTTGAGATGGCTGCCACCTATGGGTCAGATGATTGCATTGCACTATTAAGCAATTGGTAATTAAAAATAATATTTTTGTCCTAAAAAGTGTAAAATTTTGGGAAAAAAAGTCACGAACATTAATTGTCACGCACAACGAGTCTGTGTGGAAAATGTCAGCTCGATTGGATCACGGGAAGTGGGTTAAAAAACGACCGAAAGATTTGCACGGTCCTAAGCAAGCAAGCGAACTTAATATAAAGGATTTAAAAAAGAAAACATCTGTGAAGGGACACGGGCAAAGCTGATGAAGCAGATGCCTTCTATGATCTCTTGTCGTAGATGTTGGCTAGTGGGAGCCCCTTGGGATAGAGTCATCTTATTGGAGGACTATAATGCCTGTAACAATGTTAGCAGTTTTATGATGGGTAGTGAGATGAAAGCATGGGCTAGATCAGCTCAGAAAGAATGGCAGGAGACCGCTAGATTTGTTGGGTGCAGCTGCCGAAGACGTGTGAATAGTGACCCAGAGCCTGGGACCAAATAAAGCTCTGGGCAGGGATGATCTTCCAAGTAAATTGCTGAGCGAAGGTGGTGTTTGTGAGCAGGCTGCCTTATATTACATTGCTATAACTGCTTGGATCAATAGACGGTATCAATAATATTCGAAGGATACCCTGATTGTTCCCTTCCTAAGAAGAAAGACCGCACTGTTCACGGTAAATAATAGGTAATCTCCCTCCTAAGTGTGCAAAAAATGGCCCCGAAAAGTTTTATACATCATGGCCTTGCCATGAAGCCTCAATGTGGCTTTAGACCAGGGCGGCCCTACACGGACACCATATTCTCTGTTCGTCTGCGACAGCAGAGGTATATGGAATTTCAACATAACCGACATCATCAATAGGCTAGGGCTCTGAGCTATTCTTCATTCTTTCAGGGTCCCTGACGCTCTGCTCACAATCATTAAGGACTTTCTTGATGGTGAGTAGGCCCGGGTAAGGCTGCATCTTTTGAAGTTAGAGCTATTCCCTGTCCGCGTTCGGGGGTGTGACAGAGATGTCCTCTGGCTTAACATATTTTTTATCACATATTTTTTTTAAAATGTAATTGGCCATGCGAGTGAAATTTTCATCTCAGGGTTGCGATTTCCGCATGGAAAATGCGGAAGGAGGGTTCAAATTTTCCCGCATTTTTGCTAAAGTCAACCGCAAACGGTGGAAAGACTACTCCTATGACCGCGCGCTTTTAACAACACGTTAATGCGTTCTATTGGAAAGGATACATGCAAGGCCCAGCATCACGTAGGGCTTTGAGTTACTGATTGGAATGAATATATGATTTCCGCATTTCCGCACAAGAACCACATACTTTATTCAAATGCGGAGCCGTGATTACGAGCACATGTACTTTCACTTCTTCGCATTCTTCCAGCGCTTCATGTCGTCTTCGGCGTGAAAGATGCTGAGTTTTGGCTTGTCGCGGGCGCAAACTATAAGCGCGTTCAACTGCTTGCACGAGAGGAGCAACCACTCCTCGGGCTTGATGTTGTTTTGCAGAGAGAAAGCCCTCTCACAGCCGACCGACCTGTGCGCCAAAGTTTTAATCGTTAGCAGTAAAGTGTATATATTCGCAGGAGGTATAAAGTAGCTACGACAGAGGCAAATGAGCGTACGCTGGACGAGGATATTACCTGAGCGGAAACGCGTGTGTATCTGAGCGTATCGAAAACAGCGTGGGTATCTGAGCGCTTGACCAAAATTGCCAGTGGATTTCCCAACGCGCTGCAATCTGAGCGACGATGAATAGTTTTGCATATCGACAGAATATGAATAAAGAAAATGCTACAGTTTTTTGTTTTTCCTTTGTCGCTACGAGTACTGCGAGGGCTCCGAATGGCAGACGCTAGGAGACATCATGGGGCTGGGCAAAAGGGCCTGAGCACAACGCCGGGGGTTGCGTCGATCCGGAAAGATGCAACCGTAGGGATTCCTATCGGCGACAAACATGTCAACGGTGGCGTCGTGTACTTGTGGCAAGTGTGCTTCATCGACGGCATCGACAAGTACTTCGACGCACAAGAGCTCGCGGCTCTCATTGATTTTTTCACAGTTCGTGCGCACCAACAACGCTGTCTGAATGCAGGAATCCATAGTTCATATATACATATCGTTTTTTCCAGAAGTCAGCAGAGCCAAATGGGCATACGCAAGATATGTGCGCCAACCGCGCGAGTACGGCACCGAGAAAGGCGGGAATCGAAGTCACGATTTGCGGAAGTCTTCACAGGAATCACCGCAAATTGCGGAAATTTGTGCGGAAGAGGGTCACAGAAACTACAGCAAAATGCGGTCGAAAACAGCATGTTTGCGGAAATTGGTGCGGAAATCGCAACCCTGTAATTCATCTGCGACAATGGGAGGCTGCGATATGCCTAGATCCTGTCTACTGATCAACCGTGTTATGTATTCTGATGATTGCTGCTCACTCTTGAGAAGGAGTTGGAAACTCTGCTGCTTGAGCTGAAGCCATAAATACATCACAATAATAATACTATCATGTTATATATAATCATTCATGCCAACAGCATCCCACAACGCTGTACATTAACTATATTTAAGGAACAAATCCCGTATACGCGGTTGGCACGGTGCGACACACATCTACATACATAACCAAGCAAATGAGAACCCTACTCAGAAGCAAAGTCAAAAAAATGTACCCGTAAAAACAAAGTTTTTCACTATAAATCCTTTATATGCGTGGCGGCTAGAGTCCTCTCGTCCTCTGGCTTGAGATGGCTGCCACTTATGTATGGGTCAGATGATTGCCTGCCACCATTAAGCAATTGGTAATTAAATATCATTTTTTTTCCCTAAAAAGTGTAACATTTTGGAAAAATGTTCACGAAAATCCATTGTCACGCACAACGAGTCTGTGTGGAAAATGTCAGCTCGATTGGATCACGGGAAGTGGGTTAAAAAAACGACCGAAAGATTTTCACGGTCGTAAGCGCGCAAGCAAGCAAGCAAGTGAACTTAATCTAAAGGATTTAAAAAAGAATAAACATGAGGATTTACTATGAGCCCCACCATAATAATAAAAAATACCTGCCTGGGTATTTTGCGCCACCGAACTGCCCCCCCCCCCCGCCTGAACTCTCCATCAGTAATGGATGGGCGGTGGCGCAGCGGTTAGCACGCCGCGCTACGAACCCGAGGACCTGCGTTCGATTTGCTCTCACGGCCACCAACACCAGTGACGATTATGTGAACCGGTCCTGGGCCTCCCCTAGGTCCACTCAGCCTCATATGAGTACCTGGTGCGCGCTGTGTAAACATCGCCACTCGGGAGGCAAAGGCGGCCGGTAGTGAGTGGTGGTGGCCACCCCACCCCCTCGTGTGCCGTGCCGGTTTTCATCTTTGCTCGCCCACACCACTTGCCCCAACATTCCGTTAAAACTATACGGGGGATCTTTGTCTTTGGAGTTCCCTATCTGGGCAGTGTGCTAATGATTTGGTCTGGTTTGGCGGCAGCAGCAGAGGTCTCACAGTGAATCAATCGTCACATTATCTTTTCAACCGGCTTTGCATTCGTAGACTCAAGACGGAAATTCGTCAGTAACGCTTAAAAAGCATAACCCTAATTGCCTTCCCTGCGTGATACCCTTTGCGCTGTAAGAATGGCACCGATACCAAATGCATTTATTTATTTTCCCATCGGCTGCGTAATGTACGGAAGCCGCCTGGTATGTCGCTCCACGCAACACTCCCTGGGACCATTCTCGGCCCCATTCACACACTCGCCATTCAGTGGCGGTGACGTCGCCACGGAGCTTCTGTGCCAGGCTAGGTGCACTCTGAGGCCACGTAACGTGTCGAGGACTCGCTGGCATGTCACGGGACAGACCCTGTTGTCAAGGGTTAACTGACTTAGATGACTGACCAAAGACACAATACTGTACAAAGATCCCCCATATAGCCTCAACAGACTTGTTTGGGCAAGTGCTGTTAGCGAGCACCTTTTAAGGCCGGTACGACACACAAGGGGGTGGGTGGTCGAGGCCACGCCCGGTCGCCTTTGTCTCTCCAGTACTGATGTTTATACACTGCACATCAGATATTTGATTTGATGCTGTGTCGACCTAGGGCAGGCCCAAAGACACAGATTGATGGGGCAAGTGCTGTTAGCGAGCATCTATAAAGGCTGGCACGGCACACGAGGGGGTGGGTGGCCAGCACCAAAGACAAAGATCCCCCATACAGCCTGAACAGACTGTTGGGGCAAGTGCTGTTCGCGTGCACCTATGAAGGCTGGCACGGCACACGAGGGGGTAGGTGGCCAGCACCACAGACAAAGATCCCCCGTATACCCTGGATAGAATGTCGGGGCAAGTTCTGTTAGCGAGCACCTATGAAGGCTGGCACGGCACACGAGGGGGTGGGTGGCCATTCTCACGCCCGGACACACACGCCCGGACACACACGCCACATGCATGCACCCTGCAACACATTCATGCACATACCCTACAATACACACACGCACACGGTGTTTCCACCGCGTGACGCCTCACAGCAAAACGTTCCTGTGTTCAAATCCCGACTCGGGCGCAATTCATTCTGCATGGAGCTTGTATTCCCCCCCCCCCCCCCCTGTCCTGACTTGGGTTTTCGTTCCGGGTTCCACGGTTTCGTCCCATAGAAGAAGAAAAAACACATCGAATTTAACTCGTATTTGCCAAAACATCCCGATGTTTAAACCTTCCTTGCAATTACTCAATCGGGATTGCACACAGCAGCAACGTCGCCTTCCCCTCCCCCAACTACGACAACATGGTAAGACCCTCCTGAAAACACAGTATTGAGAGTCGGTGAGACTTTCCAGGGTTAACAAGATTATAAATACTATATACATACATCCAGAATCACACACAAAACAGCCGCCATTCACCACGAAGTGACAGTGACGTCATCACAGCTCCTGTGCCCGGTTAGGTGCACGTTGAGAAAACGTGAATTGTCAAATGCTCACTGAAAGGTCACGGGAGAGACTCCGGGTGTTATGGGTTAACTGGCTGAGATGATTGGCAGATGGACCAATTGATTGCACAAGTTGCTTGCAGCCGCTCGTTGTTGTGAGCGTCGCTCCTCTGCCCTCCGTTAATGCTGGGGACGGCTGCTGCCAACTGCCCAGTAGCAGCGTCCTTCACAAGTCTCCTCCACAGAGGCCGGTCTTGCCCCCACTGGTAGCAATCATTAGCAAGTCTACTCAGCTCCACATTCTCCCGGACCGCATCAGCCCATCTCTTCTCCAGCGCGTGCCGCGCCCATTTAGCTCCCTCTATCCGGCCAAAACAGAAGCTGCTTGGACATGCGGTGGCTGGGCATGCGGGCTACATGACCCAAGCCAACGCAGCCTCGCCAGCCTGAGGAGTTCACTGATGGGACTGTCTTCTTGGTTCTTTCGGTAAAGTCACGTAGAAGGGAAATAATAAAATAATAAAAATAAAACATAATAAAATAATTATTACGACGTTTCGGCCACAACGCAAGCAGTCGTCCTCAGGTGAAGAACATGTCTGTCGGAAAGACAGCGTCTGACCTGTTCTTCACCTGAGGACGGCTGCTTGCGTTGTGGCCGAAACGTCGTGAGAATTATAAAATTATGTTTTATTATTTTATTATTTACCTTCTACGTGACTTACCGAAAGAACCAAGAAGATGAATCCCTGCAGTCACGAAAGCTTTAAATCGAAATGATGGGACTGTGTTCAGATCTTTCAAACGTCTGTGAGCTTCTCGCATAATCCAGTCTGGTGAAAGCCAAGATAGATCGTAGGCAGGCCAGCCTCAATGTTGGCACATGTTTTCCTCTAAGGAGACCACATTTCGCAAGAGTACACAAGAGAGGGCATAATTGCGCAGGCCGAGAAGACCCAGACCTTTGTGCAGAGTGACCAGCCGGGCAGCTTCCGCACAGCATTACACAATCATACAAACCCACACAAAACAAAGATCCCCCGTATAGCCTTGAACACACTATACTGGCATCTACTCATCTGTATAAACACGCACACATGCTGTTGCACACTTTTAGCGATATTCAACATCCCGCAACACATATTCTCAGACTCTTCACACCCCCCTTACAATACTGAGCCACTGCCCCACCACCCACGTAGCAACACACCCAACACACAGCCCAACAACGACGCATCCAGACCCATACACCTTCACACATGCACAGCCCAAGTAGCAAAAGACAAATATCCCCTGTACAGTCTTCCACTGACTTTCGGGCAAGTGCTAATAGCGAGTACACACCTATTAAGGCCAGCACGTTGTATGAGTGGGTTGTGTGGTCAGTACGACGTCCGGCCACGTTTGTATCCCCAGTGTTGACATGTCACACACCTCAGCGGGTACTCATTTAGGGCCGAGTATACCTAGGAGCAGCCCATGCATTGTTCTGCACGTGCTGATGTTGGCCGTGGCTGAGAATCGAGCTCAGATTGCCGGGTTTGTAACCACTATGCCACCGCTTCGCCCACCAAAACAAAGACGCCCGTACTGTTGGGGCAGTGCTGTTAGCGGGCACATATGAAGGCCGGAACGGCACACGAGGGGGTGGGTGGCCAACACCACGCCCGACCGCCTTTCTCTACCCAGTGGCGATGTTTTCACATGGCCCCAGGTGCTCATTTGTGGCTGAGTAGACCTAGGGGAGGCCCAGGACCGGTTCAAATAATCGTCACCGGTGTTGGTGGCCGTGTGCGCAAATCGGGTCGTCGGGTTCTTTGCGCGGCGCGTCAACCGCTCCGCCACCGCTCCCCACACCACACCCAGAGCCCGCACAACCCCATAAATACCCCCTAACTCATCTCTCCTACAACCCACAGTCCCACACACCCAAGATGCACACCCACCCCTCCCCCTCACTGTGTCTCACTCAACACAACACGCAGCAGGGGTGGGGGGGGCCGCTTTGAACAAAGTGAGCTGTGGTGAGTGTGCGTGAGTCCACACACACATTACCGTATTCACTGGATTATAAGACGCAATGGGACATTAAGACGCGTCAAAGACTTGTGCCCGGTGCCAATAAAGTCGTACACTTTTGGTCACCCGCGCATACACACACACGGACACCACGTCTACCGTATTTTAAGACGCACCCCCAACTTTTGCTTTAAAATACAGAATGGGAGGTGGGGAGGTCGTAAAAGACGGATACTACGGTAACTGTGGATCCTCTGGCGTCCCTTGTTTGTGTGGGTCTGTGGACCAGGGCGTGACTGATCAGCGCGATGTCGTTTCAAACTCCGCAATTTGTCCTGCTGAAAGTATGGTACAGTAGTAACAATAATCCACTGCTGGATGAAGTCCGTCCGATACTTTTCGGTACGAGGGCTCGTTTCACGATACTTCACTACGATATCAGAATCAAAATGTGTGTTCATAATGGAGGAATACGATGAGCTATACGAGCAGTTTTTTTTTCTTCTAAATATGTCCACTAATTTACACACAGGCAAGCCTCAGCGAGTCTCAAAACTGATTTTCATGAGGGTGCTGCTATTTTTGGGATGTTTGGCCAATGCCAATAATGAGTGTGGGTGGCTCTGTGCGTGAGGGGAACCAGAGCTTCCAGAGAATGCCACGCGTACGAGGCTAAACCCTGACCTCCGCACAGACAGATTCAAGAACCGATCATCTCTGCAGGCCCATTCTGAAAGAAAAAGTAATAAGCGTGAACCTTCTTTGTTGAGGTTATTCTGGGCAAGAACATGCATTGTTATTTCACTTTTTGCCAATTACCAAATCAACCCGAATGCATTCGATCTTGGCATTTAACCAGCGTGGTGAAGTATACTCAAATAAATTCCACGTCGTGGGGAAGCAACTCATCCAGCAGTGTATCGACAAAGTGCTGCGTGTGTATTGTACATCATCACGATGATCAGCCACGACCGGATGAAGGCCCTCTTGAAAGCAGTCGCCATTTCTCACGGACCTGCAGATGTAACTGCACCCAGCTGCTCCGCACGAGCTCAATTCGTCACTCCATCTCCGTGGAGGATGTACCCGTCCCTAACTGCCTACTTTGGCTGCCACTCCGTGGTTATTCTCGCCCCACGGGCGTCCTGCCCAAGCCGCACGTCGACTTTCCTTAACGGGCTGACTGATGCCATCGAGCTGCGTGTGTCCTCTAATCCGTGTGTTCCACTTTTTGTCTCAGTGTAATTCCGAGCACGCGTCTCTCTGTGTGCTTCTTTGCGCACTTTTCATTTCGGTACGTTTCGCTAATACACGCGTTGCCATTTTACAATCCATTTTTTTCCTATATAGTTTTCAGTAGGGTCCTGCATTTGAATGTTTGGCCAATTCCGTTAATGAGTGTCACGCACTCAGCACGCATCCGCTCAAATGGGATACAGGCATTGTCCCCGCCGCTCATTGCAACACCGTCACACGCGTGCGCACTGAAGTGGACATCACTCACCACCCTGTCCACCACCACCACCATCACAGCGCGGGGAGAGGGCAGAGCGAGGTGAGAGGAGAGGGGAGAGAGAGAGAGAGGAGATGAGAGATCGAAGAAATGGGAGAGCGAGGTGAGACGTGGAGAGCGAAATAGGAGGAGGGGAACGCGAGGTGAGACGAGGGGTAAGAGCGAGGTGAGGGGAGAGGGGTGAGCGAGGAGAGAGGCAAGGGGAGAGCGACGTGAGACGACAAGGATGAGCGAGGTAAGAGGATAGGAACGATTGAGGTGAGAGGAGAGCGATGAGTGGGGAGAGCGAGATGGGAACAGAGGGGAGAGCGGGGTGAGAGGAGAAGGAGCGAGGTGGGAGGAGAGGGGAGCGAGAGGGGCGAGTGAGGAGAGGGGGAAGTGAGTTGAGCGAAGAGGGGAGGACAAGGCGAGATGAGAGGGAGAGCAAGCGGTGATCAGGCGAGGCGGAACAGAACTAAGGAGAACCAGGAAAGGATACGAACCAGGGATCGTTAGGTGAGAGGCCGAACGAGTTGTAACCAGCCTTCGACCAAATTACACTAAAGGCGCCCGCTCTCGTCATAACTCTGAAGCTAAGCAGGTTGGAGCCTGGTAAGTACTTATTGACCACCAGCAGGCTTGCCAGGTGTTATAGGGTGGGGCTGTGTGGTGTGGCCAGGAGATGGCAGTGCCGAGTGCGAGCTCCTCGCATATGCACGCTGGGCGTTCTCCGGGTTCTTCTTCATCCACACGAAGTCAAACGCTCATGGTATCAGCCAACACCGAAATGTAGCAGGACCCTCCTAATTACTCGGTGAGATTTTCCTGGATGAATCCGGCCTTCTGAGTTAAATTCCCAGCTGCGGCTGACATCAGCGGCGAGGGATATCTGAATCGGTCCTTGGCCTGCCGCCCATCCTCCCCCCACATTCACCAACTCGCACTGAGCAGCGTGGTGAGGTGTGGTCAAATAACCTCCATGACCCACACGGAATGGACAGGTCTTCATCCAGTCTTCATCCAGCACGGAACGGAATGCAAATCAGAAAATGAGAGACGCCGCGTGGTCGATACGTGTTCACGGTTTAAAGGGGAGTCAGCAATGGTTGAGCTATGGACGTATTAGTTCTCTCCACAGAAACGTGGAATTTCTACCGCTGGCTCTCTCAGGCCCAAAGCCTACTTTGCACATGTGGATCGTATGCATCAACATACAAAAAATGAAAGATCTTTCTTTTTTAAGTGCGCAAATGAAGGAGAGATCATCATCATCGGCCACGATCGATCCACTGCTAGATGAAGGCCTCGCCGCGAGCCGTCATCTTTCACGGTTCTGCAGATGTATCAATGAGAGATGCGTGCTCGGAATTACACTGGGAGATTAGTCGCACGCGGATCAGTAAACCAAATCAAACCAGATGCATCCGAGTGAACGCGCAGGGCAATCAAGTGGGCTCGGGCAGGACGCGTCGTGGCTAGAAGGGATTTTGCAAAAAGGTTGAGACTGGTGAGGAAACGGCAACTCAGGGAGAGAATGGGCCAGAAATTACGACCACGCAAGAGAACGATTGATGGTGGGATTGCAGGATTGTAAGGGATGGCGACGGGGTAAGCAAGTCAATTAAATGACTCGGGATAACGATTATGATGACGATGATGCCATAGCTGAATTATAACACAGTATCATCATCTGCCCAATGTGCCTGGTTTGAGAGCACAATGGCTCAGGTACCAGTCAATGGGTACCAACATCAACTCATTCAATCGTGGTGCAAATGTCAACCGGCGTTCGCTTGCTCAGAATAAGGCAGCCAGTTTTCAAAATGTTTGCCGTAGCTTTGTTCACTTGATTACTTTATTGTAGCTCGGTGAGCCTTGGGCAGAATCTATCGTCAGAATAATCAGCCATGGTGAATCCACTGCTGGATGAATGCATCGGGAAGCATCCATGGTTAGAGACAATAGTAAGAAAAATAATAATTTACATTTCAGGAAAGTATGTAAAGTCTTGTTATACCTTGGCACCCAAAGACAACAGCTGCTCTTTACGAGAGTCCACTATCCAGGAATCCATTCCAGTTTTTGCAAGAGCGACGTGCACTGCACAAGCTTTGGGGGTTGTGGGGGTGGGGGTTGGTATTGAATAGAGACACAATGCGGTGAATGCAGGTGGCGTTCCAGGATAATGCCTCTCGGCGATGCGGTGCCCTGCAGAAATCCATAATCCACACTCATCTGGAGTCCATCCCGGGCGCTGGGTCATCCCGAGCTTAATTGACAGTGTTTGGCCCAGCAGCGCTTGGCACACACAAAGGGCCCCTAGCAAAACCTGGCCTGCAGTCAGAACGCGCGAGCTGAGCGTGTGACGCGCGCTGACCTTGCGCCGTGATCCAGAATCCAGGAGGGAAACTGATACACGCCGGTCATTGGGAATTACCGCGCGCACGGCGATGCAACACGGAGGCGCGTGAGTCAGCACGGAGGGCCACAAACAAAAGGCATCTCGCAACACCCGGCGTGGAGTTCAGAGTTTGGTGGCACATCGAGAGCGTATAGCTGCACTGCACTTTTTTTAAAACCCAGAGTAGCACGGAGAGTGGTATCACAAAAGGGGGTTTGTCTTGCAGCATTCACTTGCCCTCACTACCCCCCCACCACCGTCACCCCCCCATCCCCAACAAGTACCAGTTTTGACCGATCCACCAAAAATAGGCTAGGGCAACTGGAAACAGGAAGTTTTAAAATGGCCTTAGGTATTCGTGGTATGTATTTGTTTAGCATTTCCTGAGATCGGTAACTGTTGAGAGTATTTGGTGTTAGAGTGTGTGCGTGTGCGCGTGTGTGTTCGTGTCATTTGACCCACACAACCTCGATCACTTCTGTGGTGACCTGCTGCCGGCGAGACTTCAAACACTTCGCGTGGCCTCAGAGTGCACCTAGCCTGGCACCATCGCTGTGGTGATGTCACCGTCGATGAAGTGGCGAACGGCGGCTGTTGTTATGTGTATCTGTGTGACCTCTATACCTATGTAGCTGTATAAAAGAGGTTATTACAGGTATGCACGGGTATGTTTGAATTTTACTGGTCATCATTAGCCCCCCTGATTAGCTTAAATGCATCACCCCGCCTCCTCTCGTCTAAACTAAACTGTTTTTATTTTACCAGGTAAGGTCCACTGAGCTATGTAGCTCTTTTTCAGAAACGACCTGGCCACAAATGATAGTTCAACGAAGTGGCTTATGTGGAAATGTATACAAGCGAAATACTTTAAACCCATGATTCTAAATGTGGAGGGAATAACCAGAGGACCCCGAGAAAAATCCACGCGACAGAGGAGAGAGGCACCGCTTACTCCAAATATAAAGGCGTCAGGGTCAGGATCGAACCCACGACCTGCATACCAGGCGATGTAATTAACATCTCGCCACTAAGTCTCACTTAGTTTGCGCAGATGTTGCACTTAAACCTGGCACCACAAGGAGTAGTTGGAAGATTTTAGTCCTTTCCATGTTTGACGCCGAAACAACAGAAAGACCAATAAATTGGTGTTATTTACAAAACGACACGTACAGTCGAAAGCAAACGTTGACACGTCTCCGCGCCCAAACTGGGATCGGGTGGCCCTGAGACAGACGTGGAAATTCCACATTTCCAGGGCACTATAAATAATTCGCACAGCTCCGTGTATAAATAAAAAAGCCCCACCCCTCCCACCTCTCTCTGTGTGTGAGGGTAAACTTGGAATGGCGTCACAGTGTGATACACAATTAAAACTAACCCCACTGTCAAACCCACAGCATGGACGTGTACAGGCAGTATGTTCAATCCACCGTGTCGGTCGGTGGGGGTTGTTTAACCATTCATAAATCAACCCCGCTGGTCAGTGCGGGTTGGTGAAGACGGGGAACATAGAAGAACAGTACAGCGTTGAATTGTTCTGAAATTCCCCTCTGCAACCCACAGCGAGACTACTTGACACGGTACTGCCTATGATAACGCGCAGTAAGGCCTACCGAGATATATAGATTATTTTTCAGAAGCCACCTGGCCACAAATGATAGCTCAGCGAAGTGGCTTATCACGTGGAAATGTACAGCAGCCCAATACTCTAAACGCGTGTTTCTGAATGTGGAGTGAAAAAACGGAGGACCTGGAGAAAAACCCACGCGACCATGCTGAGAGAACATGAAAACTCCAAATATTGAGGCGTCAGGGTTGGGATCAAACCCACGACCTCCTTGCATACCAGCCGAGGGAGTTAACATCTCGTTGCCTTGGCCCCCCTGTGATGAAATCGGGCGAATAACGAGGTGATTTGTTGATATCGGTGTATGAGTGATAATAATGCCTTTAATTTACACGGGAAAGCCTCACCGAGCCTTGGGACTCTTGGGATGTTAGGCCAATTCCATTATTAATGAGTGGGCTTCGTGTGGGAGGAAATTGGAGATCTTGGAGATAACCTGCAATGGTATAGGAGGAGATAGCACTCAAAGGATCATACGGCTGGATTCCAAAATTCATTGCTGTACTGCCACCTCCTGGCCAATTCGCTACCAAAGCCTATAACACCTGATACTACTGAAACAGTGTGTCCCATATCCATGGAGTAATCACCAGCCTCAATCCTGCTTTGTCAATGTGAGAGCTGTGTTTAATAAAATCCAAGCATGGTCGAAACAGTTAATAGAATTAATCACCGAAACTCGCGCCTAAAATGTACGAATGTTTCACTTAATTTGCATCGTACGTAGCCAACCGTCCTAATCGGAGATACTATATAGCCAACCTTGTTAATCGAGGATGCTACGTCCTAAAAAGAGGAATCTATGGTTATATAATTTTTTATCAAAGGTTCCATCTCTGTCTCAGCCATTTACACTTAATGTTTACGAACATGCTTTATTTAGCTAGGCGAAAACCCACTGCGGCAGGTTTGCTTCACATAATCAGTCGAATCATAACGTGTGCTAAGAAGTGTGAGCAATTAATATCTGCGCAGCAATACAGTTGCAGTTCCTCAGGTGAACACTCACGGGCCAATTAACTCACTGCTGATTAGAAATTCATTATCACTGGACGTAAACGCAATCCTGCGAATAGTGTAGTTTGTTTTTGTTGTTCTAATTGAGGGGCAGGGTGGGTTTAGGGGTGGGGGGCAATTAATGTTGCAGCACAATTCTGGTCCAGGGGACACGAAAGTTGAGTGGCTTTTGTGACACAAAACTCCCAACATCCGTGTCACCTATCGTGGTTGCCGGGGCAACGCAAGCCACCATATCCAGGGCAACGACATTGCCCCAAATTACAGTGAATGTGAAATTGCGTTCGTTTCGTGCGACGTTTTCGCCGAATTCGAACAGCGTCGTGTAAAGTTGCAGCGCCAAGTGAACTTTTGGCAATATGAACCTCAACGCCGCTGAGTTTGAAGGGGGATAAAAAAATAATTAAAAAACACGGTGGTGGGATCCGTTTGGCCTAATTCGTGAAAGACTGCAGGCGGTCTAATTAAATAGATGTTTCGATTGTGCAAAAGTGCGAGGGAGGTGTGTGCAAACATAACACGATGAGTGTCAGAGATTATATCTGGATACCGTTCAAGGGTAACCGATTAATAAACAAAAAAATCCTTCATTTAGCCAGGCGAGGGGAAAAAAACAATCATGTCATTTATTTAGGCAGTATTCTGATACCCCCTGTGCAAAAAAAATTCAACGTCACCCCACAACGAAAATTGTAATAAATTAATTTATTAGAAAGTAAAATTCTTGAAAGTTTCATGCAAAATTTGAAACCCACCCCCCCCGCCCCCCATTCTGGGCGGGGGAGGGGCACGAGTTGGTAGGGGGCGGGGCATTTGGGGGTGTGGGGGGGGCCACCAAGTCGTCGCGCGGGCGACCGAGTCCTCTTCCGAAGATTGCCGAAGACGGCGTGACGTCACTCGGCGGAAGTGGGCCTCGGCTTCGGCCACTCGCTCGGGGGAGGGGGTGGTGGGCATTAGACGCTCGCGCTCGGGTGTCGCGTGCGTGCGAGCGGGCGGGGAGGGAGGGAGGGCGCAAGACCCCCCCCCTCGTCCCCTCCAACCAACACGCTCCGCCCCTTCTTAGACACGCCCCCTTCGCTCTCGCCTCGCGCTCCCCCCACCCCAACCCCCGCACTCGCCACGCGCTCCTCGGTCCCCCCCCCCACTTCCCCCCCACCGCTCTATCCATTGCATTCACCCCCCCCTCTTTGAGCTCTCGCCCCGCCCCTCGCCCCCCCACCGACCCTTTCGCCCCGCCCCTCGCCCCCTACCCCCCGCCCCGCCCCCCCCAGCCGCTCTCGCCGAGCGCTGCCCCGGCGCTGGTGAAGACGACGCGCGCGCGCGCGCGGCCGAACCCCTTTCCCGCCAATTTTGTCGGCGATAAACAACAATAATAACAAAAACAACAACAAAAACAACAGTAGGCGACGAAATTTACCTCATTAAAGTGACGGAAGACGAAAAGGAATAAGAAGGAGAAGAAATAAAAAAAAGCGGAGTCGGTCCGGGTTTTTTTTTTTCCCCTCACGTCGCGAGGATGGCGGCGAACATGTACCGGGTTGGAGGTGAGTGAGTGGATTTAACCCCTGAGGAGGGGGGGTGGGAGAGAGTCCCTTCGCGACGACGACGACGGCACGGGTCCCCTTTCGCGAGGGGTTCTACGCGATTAAGATTGTTATTGTTGTCTTTGAACTACTGCAAGTCTCGTTCGTGCGCGATTGAGGAGAGTCGTGGCCGCCGCCGACGAAAGTCGTCTCGGATCGCGGCGGCCTCTCGCGATTTGCCGTCCTCTCGCCGGGTCCCCTATTCCCCTTTCCCACTCGCTTTCCAGACACTCACGCGTTGTTGTGTTGTGTGTGGGGGGTAGTGGGGGGCACCCCCTTGGGCCCCCCACAACTTAACAAAGCACCCCCAGCACGGCACACGCCGTCGTGAATACAACCAAACCACATCACCCCCCTTAAATGTCTCGGCGTCGGTCGGTCGCTTCTGCAGCCGATGTCGGCCCTGAGTGTGGACCGAATGGAGTGCGTGAGAGCGAGAGAGATAGTAAAGGAAGGAAGAGGAGGAGAAGGAGGAGAGAGAGAGAGGGGGGTGGTGGTAGTGGTGGTCGCCGATGTAGAAACACGGTCCGGGATTAAAAATGGCGATGGTGACACATCCAGGATAGCCGAGGGCTCGGCCCTGCGTCAGGGTTCACTTGGTCGCGACACACTTTGTTATTATATCATTATTATTGTTGTTCACACAACTCATTTAGTGGTCAAGCCCGTCCTGTTTGTGTGTACTGGCTTAGGGGTTTGTAGTAAAGGCGCTCGTCCACTTGTTTGGGTCTCTGTGCACGACCTCACACCGGGGACTTCGTTTCGGCCCTGCGTCAGGGTTCACTTGGTCGCGACACACTTTGTTATTATATCATTATTATTGTTGTTAACACAACTCATTTAGTGGTCAAGCCCGTCTTGTTTGTGTGTACTGGCTTAGGGGTCTGTAGTGTAGTCGCTCGTCCACTTGTTTGGGTCTCTGGATGTACTCACACCGGGGACTTGGTGATGGTCGCTTCGTTTCGGCCCTGCGTCAGGGTTCATTTGATCCGCGACACTTGCTGTTAATTTATTGTTATAATCGCGGTTTTACGTGGTGTTTTCTTCTCTCCTATACTCATGGTGTGTGCACGTGTGGTAGTTTTGAGTGCATTCGCTCACACTTAGTTGTGAGCGACCACAACACCGGTCGCTTCCTTCGGCTGTGCGTGTAAGGGTCCGCTTGGTCCACGGTACTTTTAGTTTATAATTTAACTCGTGTGTTTTTTTAAAACTCGTCCCTTTTCGCGTACGACAATGTGGTCACAGCTACATTCGTGGGGCAGTAAAACAACTTGATACTGAGCCCTGAGAGCGAAGGGGTCACTTCCTCTCTGCACTTGGTCCTGGTTCACTGTTCACTTATCCGCAACGCAATTGTGATTTTTATTGACGTTATTTGACTTTAATTGTATCATTGGTTGTACTATTCGTGTGTATAGTTTTTAGAGTTGTACGGCAGTATCCATTTCACACTGGGGGACGAGAGTAACTTTCATCTACTCGGCCATGTGTCGTCCACTTTGGCCAAGATACGTTTATCATTATTACTGTTTCGTGTCCAATAAATGTTATTTGTGTACTAATATATAGTCACGTTCACCAATCCGCACTGACGAGCTTTGTAAATAAAGGATGGTCAGTATAACCTAACTACCACTGCGCAACAGGGGGAGGTCCCTTGTCCAGCAGTGGATTGTCGAAAGGACCTACATGTAACTGCTTAGTCGCACGTGTCCATTTGTGGGGCTCTGAACCACCACCATTACTGATGCCTGGACCTTGGGTCCTTACCTGGTTCAGGGTTCACTTGGCCGCAACGTTTTCATTTCTAATTTATGTACATTGTACATATATTTGGAAGTTATATACACACCGTAAACAGTATTTCACGTATGTACGCGTGTAGGGGGCAGTGAAAGACCACATTAAATCCTGTGCCATTGTAGTCGCCTCCCTCTGCGTTGGGGTTTGTTGCCCCGCCACGCTTGAATTTCACTCGTAATTTGACCAAACGTTTTGGCTCCTATCTATGTACACCAATACTTGTTATACATTATCATACACATGTGCACGGTCGTTATCGGGTCGGGAATGACCACCCACGGTGGTGAAGTATGGTCAAAAAGTTACCACGATCCCGCACGACGTGGAGATGTTCACTTCCAGCAGTGGATTACAAAAGGGCCGTACATGTACGTGAATGGCCACTGCACCAGCCTGAGGTTGCCTGTCTCACTCTTGAGAGCAGCATAGGGTTACTGCTGTGTCTGATCCCCTGAATGTTGCGTCGTGGCTCTTCGCTGGTCCCAGTTCCTTTATTGTAACCACATCTGTTGCTTTCGTTGCAGACTATGTCTTCTTTGAGAACTCTTCAAGCAACCCCTATCTGATCAGAAGGATTGAAGAACTCAATAAGGTGAACTTCACTGACCCACTGCTCACTTTGAAATGCCCCATGGTATAATAGAGTAGTGTTGTCCATTCCGGAACCCAACAAGTCATTGATAGTATTTAAAAAAAGTCCCCAAATGCAATGTTTTTCTTTCAGTGTTTTTTAAACAAACTTACTGATTGTTATGTTTAATTTTAGTGGTCATTATGTACTTGTGCGGTTTCACCACATTAACACCATGCAGTTGAGACTTGTACTAATTCTGAATGTGTTTGTCGCTGGTCACAGACGCCGAGTGGCAACGTGGAGGCCAAAGTCGTGTGTTTCTACAGGAGAAGGGACATCTCCAGCACGTTGATCACGCTCGCTGATAAACATGCCAGTAAGTGCTGCAGAGAGCCTTCAACGCAACATTGAGGCAAGGTGGCAATATCATTCTTAATGGGACTCTCAGAAAAAAAATATATCCTCTTAATTATCCATCACTGAAATTCAACCAGCAGATTTTGTATTCCGTAAACACGATGGCTCACATCGCTTTGTTGCCTTAGCTTTAGACTGAAGCAATCTGGCACATCTATCTGGTTTCAGTGTTAGTTTTATATTGGCATTTGCCTCGTTGTGAGTAGTAGACACAACTGTGGTGCAAATTATTCCATTAAATAAAGACACCCATCGTAATGAAGCGGCAGCCAAAGAATGGGAAGTGTCCGAGAGAATGTCGACCGAAGAGATGGCGTGAGTAAAACAGATTCGTGTGCAGGCGCGAGGTGGAATACTGCATAGCAGAATTGTGAGAGATGGCATTGCCTTGGGAGATCTTCATCGAGCAGTGGATTGATTCAGGCTAACGATGATGATTGCCCTTCATCTTGAAAGAGCCCAGGGTTCTCAATGTGACCTCCTTTTTGAGCACTTACTGAAATTGCACGTGTGTAGAGCCTCACCATTTTGCAAAACCAGTACCACATTGCATACTTTTCATTTCCAGTGGACAAAGATGTGTCATGGGCCTTGTGAAGAGTTGTATTCAGGAACAAAAAGAAGTGTCTCCATGCCCTAACCAAACTCGTGTATGGAGATGTGGCGTTGTTGTGTACCTCTCCATTTACTCAGATCCTCATTAAAAATAACGTTGAGAACAGGAAAGCATTGGAACCCTGCTGATGTGATTTTTTTTAGATCAGTTAAGGTTCATTACATTATTAGTGGTGTAAAAAGATGCAGCTGTGGTTTACAGCATACAGTGCATTGTTCCATCAGGCCTTGCGGTTATTTACTGTCAAAGGAATGTGCTCCAAAAGTAGTGGTTATTTTGTTTAATTCTAACAGCACTTTTAAAGAAGATGGATGTTGCGTCAGTGACCGAATGCTTGGAAAGTATAATCTTCATCTCTATTGTGTCATTTTATGTAGAAAAATGTGCAGCATTGGGCCTTGTAGATGACGTTTGTGCCTGCAGGCAAATACTGGGGCTGGGAAGGGGTTAAGTTTTGCTGGAGTCATTAGGCAGATGTTTTTGAAGCGCAGCATGTAAGGGGTTTCCTGGTTGGGCTGGCAGGGGCTGTAACCTGTGCAGACAGGTCACGGCAAGTGAGACGTGCCGAGTCGTGTGGCTTGGGTCACTCCGCATTTGACGCCTGCGTGGAATAATGGGTGGGGGCAGGGGGACGGGGTGGTAGTGGAGGGGGTGAATACAGAAAGAGTTAATGTCCCATCTGAAAGAGGATGAGCAAATGGACATTTAATACAAACGTCTATTGTTTCTGCCTTAGAGTTTTACTGACCATGGCTGTGGATGTAGAAAAAGGTTAACCCCTTTCTACATTTTGGCTTAAATAGTCGGTAATTTGAGCATATTTTTATCATCTAAATGTACGTGAATAATACTGTAGGAGCAATTGCAGAGTGATATTTGGTAAATCACATTTAGTTGGCTTTATAATGCTCATAGTTATTGATGCTTTCAAGTTTTTGTAACTGGTTGTTTTCACCAAGAGAGATTTTGAAGAGTATAAATGCATTTTCATCCTATAAATCATTCAGTGTATGAATAGACAAGTTTATTTGTTTAACCAGGTTATAATTCAATAGACCAGGGTAGGCTTATTTGCAAGAATGACCTGGGAATAGGGATGCCACACTCACTTATTTTATCATACGTTTTAAAATTGGAATGTTGTACTGGGTTTTTCCTTTTTTTTGTTATATATTCTCAAATTTTTCATGGAATGTCATATTTACAACAGCACAGTTTTTGATAAGGTGCTCCAATTAATTCACCCTCCCTGTTTGTGTCTTATGAACGTAAACATATAATGGCGGATGGAGCGATGATGGTGATGCAATTGTGTTAGCGCACTGGCAGCCTCGGTTCAAATCCCAGTTCCAGCTAACATCGGTGGCGAGTGATACCTGAATTTGTCCTGGGGGACCCCCCACTTCACCATCACACACCGACCCACGTAGAGAAGTGGTTTCAAACAACCATCACGGCTGACATGGTGTGGTAAGGCCTTCATCCAGCGGTGGATTGACAAAGGTTGTAAGAGTAACAAATAGGTAAAACTACCAGGACCTGTGTAACTACTTCTGTCACATGCTGCCGTGATGTGGCTTGCGTTTCTAATGCGTAAAACTGACCTGACGCACGTTAGGTGGTTCTTTGTTGCATGAAACAGAGGAGATGGAAGAAGAAATGGAGAGTGTGGATGACCTTTCTGAGAAGCAGAGGCATCAGCTCAAACACCGTGAGCTCTTCCTTTCTCGACAGTTTGAGAGCCTCGCTGCCACACACATCAGGTACGTGAATACCTCTCACTTCATTTCAGCACCCAAGTGCCATGTGGAACTCTGTCAGGGTCCGTTATGCCAGTTTCACATTGGATTTGTGGCAGCTGTTGCAATGCAGATACAATTTTGGTTCGACTGGAGCAGATATTTACATGTTATGTGTATGATATGTTCCTTAGCTAAAATTAAGGAGCTGGTGGGTTTTAATTTCACAGCCCGAAGGCTGAAAATTGTTACAATGACTAAAACCCCCATACTTCGGATACTTTCCCCATATTTTAACCAGCTAAATCAAGTATGCAATATATGTTTTTACACCTCATGCTGTTGTATGGTTACCTGAGATTTTGTAATAGTCTTGTTTACTTCGGGCAAATCGCCTTATGTTGCATTTTTAACACTGGCAATAGTCTTTGGTTGCCGCTATAATTTACTTAGTTATATTTTGCTTGGTTGCTGATCATAAGGATTATTTAAGTTGTTCATTGTCAATGTGAAGCCACTTTTCCTTCGTCCATTAGGCTGTCTGCAATAGCCAATCAGTGCAAAGCAATTAACGTAATGCCCATTCCTGCTTTTAGGGGGAAGTGTAGTGTGACATTGCTGAATGAAACTGAAGCCCTGTCATCGTACCTGGAGAGGGAGGTGAGAACGCCTTAGAGTTAGAGAATCGTGTATCTTGAGATTGTAAATTTATATATATTGTTCGTTTTATTTGTAGACTTGTTGACTTTGATGCTTCATAGCGAATGTATTGTTTCTAGATTGTTGCACGTGGCTGAAATTTTAAATGATATTCTCCACTTTGTTTACTTTCTCGCGGTATGGTGTTATCAAAAGGAATAGTCAATGATGCTGTTTATGAGACTGCCTTGCATCTCTAAGCTACATGCTTCTTTTCTTTCATAAACAGGACTGTTTCTACTACTCTCTGGTATACGACCCAGCTCAGAAAACCTTACTAGCCGACAAAGGGGAAATCCGTGTTGGACCAAGGTACCAGGCAGATGTGCCAGACATGCTGAAAGAAGGTACGTTGAGTACATTTTCACACACACTATTTTAGCCAGACCAACGATTCTATTACCCTTATTTAAAAATTGTTATATGTCATTGGGCATGGTTTAAAATGTAAAAAAAAAGGTTTTCCTTAATTTTACTGGCATATCTATCACCTTGCTCTTCTCTCCAGCTTGTCAATCTCAGTTTGAGCGGGCAATATTCCCCAGGCCGAAACAACATCACATGGTAGCGTAACTTCTGGTTAAGGGTTGGATGGGCATGGCTGCTTGCTTCCTGTGGGAACACTGTTGTTTGTCATGTATTTATAAATATTTAACTTTAACAGTAACCCCATTAGATTTGTTCCATGTTAATTTTGGCGAAAATTTCAATACAAACACCAAAAGCAAATACTGTAAATGTCAACATTTGAAGTGTGCGTTCATTAATTGATGAATGCTTAGAATGTTGTATTGGGGCATTGTATCATCTTTGCATTTTCTTAAATTTCAGTAAGAAAAACCTCCCAACAGTTGTGAATTTTTTGCGATGGTGGTTGTGAAATAGTGATGGTGGTGGTGGCAGTTGTGTCGTATGGCTGCAGTGGTGTGACAAACTAGGATGCCCTGCGCTTTGCTTGGAAAGCTGCAGTACACCCAAGTAATGAGGCTTCACACCTAAACAGCCGAAAAATGTATTTCACACAGCACTGGCAACAGCTCTGATAAAATGCCTCAATTATAAGAATAATGCTGCTCCTGACCCATGGGTGGTTATGCATCTTTAATTTTGTGGGCAGGGGGGGAGGGAAATGTGAAAATTGTAATATGCCATTGTGAACAATCAATGTGTGAAAGACCAAATTAGTGGAATCCCGGTAGTTGAGTCCTGTACGACTGGTTCTGAGACTGGTATGTTTGTGTGTGTGTATGTGTAATCAAGGCCCCGACTTTGAAGATGACAGGGACCAGGTGAAGCTGGAAACAAAGATCTGGGACCCCGAGAGCCCACTTACGGACCGGCAGATTGACCAGTTTATGGTGATCGCTCGGTATGCCATTCGTGATCACCTAACCTTAGAATAGCTATGGAACAGGGAGGGCTATGCATTCCTTTTCTTTCGAGCCTTGTGTTTGTTCTTTTTGGGTAATTGTGTGAATATTGTGGTAAATATTTGGCCCTTTGTCAGTAAAACTACTGGGTGAAATTCTCCCCATGCTATGTTGGTGATGGGGTTGTTTGACCATACTTAACTACGCTGGTCAGTTATGGAACTTTGGTCACTTGGTTCATATGGCAGTCCATTAACCACTATGCCACTGCTTCAGCCCAGACATTATTACTATTTGTGAAACAAACCTGTAACTGGAACCATGGTGATATCGCCTTGACCATGTTGTACCTCTGTCTCTATGAATGCTATTGCAGGCAGTGTAGTGAGGCATGTGCTGGGGAGGTTGCCATCTGTGAAAGGCGTGTTACGCTTAATTTTGTCGAATGCATTTGATAGATTTATAGAATTACACAATGGAGCCAGTGCTATTGGCTCTGCATGTATACAATATCTTTCCACCTGTTTGTTCGAATGGCAGTTTTGATTGTGCCGTAAATACGGTTGGTGTATTCCATAAATGAACCAGATGTAATAAAATAATAATAAGATATGGTTGTATTGATATGGTATTTAAATGCATTTTTTTTGTAGCAGGATTTATTCAGGAAAGCTTCAGTGAATAAATGCTGTTTTTGCAGGAAAGCCCCAGTGGTTTCCTGCATTGGCATGTTTGACCAATTCCTTATTTTTATTGAGAGTTTTAGATGTGGAAGGATACTTCACTTCCTGGATGAACTTCATAATGCACCTATTCGAGGGGATAACCCCCCAAATGTCCCCAAAGACGACTCGCAAAAGCCATTTGCTGTATTGTTGTCATGACCAACTTGGGTTTGGTAGTCTCACAGATCAACTATGCATGACAGGTTGTTTTAGGATCCTGTTGCTAAATGGTGGCAAGCTGAGTGCATTAGAGCAAAACCATTTATCATCTTGTGTATAGGCTCCCTGCCTTCACTATTCCGTATTAACCAGCGTGGTGAAATATTGTCAAATAACCCCCACAACCTGCATGGCATGGGGAGCCCCTTATCCAGCAGTAGATTAACAAAACGACTGTACATGTTTATGTACACCAACCCATACTTCCAAAGCAGTGCAGCCTGCCATGTCTGGATAAGATTTAAAGTTTTATATATTTTACAAGTGCACAGAGTATACGCATGTGAATTGAATCTTAAGGATGTGTTGTAATTGTTGATTAATGATAAAAACACGTAATGCATGTGTGCTGTGTTCGTGGGTGTCACTGCCTGATTTTTGTATGCATGGTCCCACAGTTCGGTGGGTACATTTGCCCGTGCACTGGACTGTACAAGCTCCGTCCGGCAGCCCAGCCTGCATATGAGTGCCGCTGCCGCCTCCCGCGACATCACGCTGGTGAGCCTGGCCCCAGCGCCCCCTTCTGGCCCGTGTTTTGTCACTGAATCCTGTTAAGCTGAGGAGGCAAACTTGCGGCCCATGAGCCATAACTCACCTGCAACTTAATTTAATTCTGTCCGCAGCCACATGCCTACCCCTTTTAAACGGTCCCGCAAACAATATTTGTCAGCACTGCAAGCATCTTAGCCATACTAGTAAGGTATTAGAGGAACATTTCTGACCTGCAAGACTCTGTTTCTAATTTTAGCATGCATAGTCCCTTTTCTTACTGCATAGGGCCTCTTGTGGGGCAGATGTGACTTTGAGGTGTGTGGTAATGGCTGGCCCCGGAACAGTTATTGATAGTTCTATTCGCCTTGAGGAAGGAAAAGTTTTCCCCACCTTTGCTGTAAACCAATGTTATACTGTCAGAAGTAATGAAACGTCCGGTTCCTAACCTGGGTGGAGGAGATGGTCACCAGCGCAAGATGTCATCGTATCATGTACTTGGTTGAATGTAGGTTTTTAAATCTTTTAGTGACTTTGTGTAGTCCACTTGTGCTCAGAATGGATATGGAAGGAAAGTATTGTAGATTTAATCAGAATGAGGAGATTGCGATGGGTGAAAACTATTTGCAGGATGGGGAGAAGGGCGGTTTACCGAGGCATGAATTGGAGTGGCAATCAAGGAGAAGACCTCATGCCAGATGTTGGGTTATCTTAAGAGCAGACTTTTGTAGCAACTGTGAGACATGGTAGAGAAAAGGATTCATACTCTTAGGTTTTTTGGTAAAGTCACGTAGGTAGAAATAAATAAATAATATAAATACTAATTGAAATAAAATAATAAATCACAACGTTTCGGAGGCAACACAAGTCTCTCTCATCAGGTGGGACCGTCACAGCAAGATTTACTGTCTCAAGTGTGAATCCCTGCAGTCACGAAAGCTTCAAATCAAGAGAAAAGGATGTTGATAGGTGTGGCCACATCGACATTGGCCGTGGTGACATCATGATCTTGGCTTATGTTAAAGTCAGTTAATTATAATTATTGTTGCTGTTATGCTATTTTTGGTCAGTAAATTTGAATAGTAATAACATTAGGCATGGCTCTTTTGGTTTTGGACAGATTTGTTTTGCAGTACAATTGGTGACTATGTAGCCATGTATTAGCTTGCAGTTTAGATGAGTTAGAATGTATTTTCAATTCAAGGTTTCTTGACCGAGAAGTAGATAATGATTCTGAAGGTGGGAGCCTAGGTTATGGAATGGTAGCCAAGAGAACATGCCAGAGATGAGGACCACCATACATGTGAATCGAATAAATCAATTACAGTGCAGGAGTGAGATGGATTGTGGCATTCCACGTAGAAGCAGTTAATAGGAAATTGATGATGACAATAACAAATTTTTATATTGTCGTCTTCTTGTGGGTACTTCTGGGAAAGGCAGCATTTTTTTAATGTGACTCATGCTCGATGTCTTTGCCATGCATCTCCAAATAGTTCCACGCGATGGACACGCTTCACCGGAGCGCGTATGAAGTGGCGAAGGCCATCGGCCTGCTCGTGCCGCAGGGCGGGCCAGTCCTGTGCCGCGACGAGATGGAGGAGTGGTCAGCCGCTGAGGCCAACCTCTTCGAGGAGGCACTTGAGAAGTATGGGAAGGACTTCACCGATATTCGACTCGACTTTGTAAGTGAGCCCCCCCCACTTTGGTGGCAATGCTTGTAAGCGGTCGTGTCTAACCCCCATGGCTCCTAGAAAAGGCTTAGAATAGCCACATTTTTATCTGCAGCAGTGCTCATTGGGAGTAGTTGCTTTATTTCCCAAAAGCCGACCTTACCTATTTCATTTAGCAAACCTCCAGGGGCCCTTGTCTTGCCTGCTTATCCATAAGCCCAAAGAAATACATGGAACCGAATAAATATTTGTATATAACATTTATTTTATCAATCACTGCTCTGGCAGTCAAGGACACCACTGTGTTTGGGAACATGAAATGAAGAACTGCTCATTAAAAATAAATAGCCGTTTTGTTCGTGAAGGATGGAAGGAAATCCCAAATGTTATTTTGTTAATGTTGGCAAGAGCAGCGATGTGATCTATGTTAATTGCCATGCATTCTCTTCCCAGGGTTCCTTGAATTTACAATTTAAAGGAGAGTACACAAAAAACAAATATCTGTTAGGTTTTTGATATATACCTTGAGAAATAAGCTATTTAAATGCTGTCTTTTGTGCCTTTATGGCACTTAGTGATGTCAGTAGAGTAGCAAGTGAGTGACATGTATCAATGCAATGATGTCCCATAATCTAAAACACACACGTTTGTGATTTTAAAGTATCTTCTCATTGTTGAACATTAAAACTTGTCAGACAAACTCAGACACATCCTGCATGCTTATCTGCAGAAATCTTTGAGATGTATTTTCCTTTAGACCATTGTTTTTAAAGGATAAAGTCCTGGCCTGTAATTTGTATGAACAAACATTGCTGTTTTGTGCAGCTTCCTTGGAAGTCGCTCACCAGCATCATCGAATATTACTACATGTGGAAAACGACAGACCGATACGTGCAACAGGTAATCCGTTGCTTCCATGAAAAAACACACGTTGATATTTTTTGCCTTGTTTCTTTGTGCATGCCAATGTTCAGTCCCGATTGACAGGAAATTGATTTTCTGTCTACTTTTGTACAGAAGCGGCTGAAGGCTGCAGAAGCGGAGAGCAAATTGAAGCAGGTGTACATCCCCAATTAGTGAGTAATCCTTTTCTCCTTCTGCCTTAGAGTTTTGCCATTGTAGCTGTCGCACACAATCGCATAATCCAAATGGTTCAGGTACAAGGTGTTTCACCTTCTTGGGAGGATTTGAGGATTTGTTTTTAGAGGAGCTGAAATACGTGCCAGAATCACTCGATTCCCTGAGTGATTGAGGCTTGTGTTTTGATGTCTCAATAGTTATAACATGACTGTTGAAACACCCTTGAATTGCATTGTCTTTTTCATTTTAATATTTTGGTGAAAAAATTTTTTAGACTGCTGTTTTTGTATGCACTAGAAATTCAGTAAATATGCATTGTGTATTTATCCTAGGTTGTATTTGTAAAAGATCATTGAGTCTCGGTGAGTGCTCACGTGATTATAAACAAGTTTGTGTCATTACATTGAATAGCATTTTCTAATACTAAATTATCTAACCTCATTCAGTGACGGAAAGCCTCGCATTCTTGAGACCCTTTTATTAAGATTTTTATTGAGATAATTTGGCCATTCTTAAGGTAATGCTTGTAGAACAATGTGTGCAGCATCATTTTCTTTATCAGCCATCGTGTGAAGGCCTCTCACAAGCCTAATGAACATCTATTGTTCCAATCTTGCCCTCAACATTTTCTGTGCAGCAACAAACCCAACCCCAACCAGATCTTCACCAAGCAAGGGGTGCCCAATGGCTCGGGCACAGCAGGGCCCGGCCAGGCTTCAGGAACCGGCAGAGCCTGTGAGAGCTGCTTTGGTGAGTCACCACCCACTACGTCCGAGCGTGCATTAACTTCACCCATGCTGCTGCACAATTACTTTTTGTCCTACTTCGCTTCTCGACCTGTGTGACACGTGCCAATGACACTGGTTGTGACGTGCGCGCTTGTGTGTGCAGCATCGCAGTCACAGCAGTGGTACTCGTGGGGCCCGCCTGCCATGCAGTGCCGCCTGTGCTCCTCGTGTTGGACCTACTGGAAGAAGTACGGCGGGCTGCGTCTCCCTACGCGCCTCGACGGGGAGCGCCCGGGCCCGAACCGTGCCAGCACTGGCCTGCCCCTATCCATCCAGACCAGCGAAGGCACTCTCAAGTGTGCCGTCAATGGTTGTGGAAAGGTATTGTCTTCATCATCATCATCTTCATGATTTGTCCACTGCTAAATGCAGGCATTGCAGATTCGCTCTATTGGACCAGGGGTCAGCAACCAAAATAAGAAGACCCTTTTTTTCGAAATCGGTAATGAAAATAGTATATTTCAAGAACTGCAATGCAATTGAATATGAGATGGTGGTCCTTAATAAATGTTGTCACCAAGCAGTCCTTACAGAGCCGTATGCAGCTCTGGAACTTTTATTGACAGTCAATATGATATTCTTTGGTTCTTTCGATAAAGTCACGTAGATAGAATTAATAACAAAAATAAAAACCACGACGTTTTGATCGCAACACGAGCGGTTGTCATCAGGGCGACTGCTTGTGTTGCCCACCCCCCCTTTTCTATGTGACTTTACCGAAAGAACCAAAGAATATGAATACCTGCAGTCACGAAAGTTTTAAGTCAAAAGTCAATATAATCTCTCTAATTATGTTGTGTTTCTCTTCCTGTGTCTCAGTGTAATATCACCATCTCACGGTACTTACTATTCACGTGTTGGCCAATCTGTTCAAATTTGCACGATTGAAGTGTATTCCCTACCCCCAACCCACACCTCCGCTTAGCAGTTAGCTACGTACGGTTCCAAAGAAATTCAACATACATACATTTGTTATTCCAAGCATGCATATCTTAACGCTGCTTTGCATAATCTTAAGTTGTTAATTTTCCTTGTGAATGTCCATGTTTCTATATGATATAGCAGTTAATTAGCATTGATTCAAATATTTCTTAAGGTTAGATTACCAAAGGCACTCCAACCCACTCTCGTCTGCCTCTTTATTAAACCCTAATCTGCCATCAATAACGGGCCTTAGGTTATGCTGTCTTCCAGTTGTGTTCCTCCAACAGATATACTCATTTGTTCAGGGAACTTGTATTGTTACTTTTTTCATGCAACCTTTGTAGATGTTTAGTTTTTGTAAATGGTTTTAATTTGGAAGTACTTTTTTATTTTATTTAAGCCTTGGATTGTGATTTGGGATTGACTGCATCGATATCCTCTTTGGCAAATACGTTTCCATAGTCTACAAGAGCTAGGTGTATTGGGAATTTATATAGTCTTGTCCAGAATCGGCTTCGCAGTATGTGTGTTGTCGGTGGTCGTAAAACCTCATTGTAAATGCAGCAAGACGCTCACCCCTCTCATTCCTCGATTCAATGGCCAACTTACCTTTTGTACTCTGCACCTTTTACCGACTTTTTACATTATTCACCCATTACGATGTTGTTTTACTCTCCCATAGAAATGTGTTCATTTCTTCACATTTGGTCTACTGCTTCAATGCTTGTTTTTGGAGCATTCTATTTGAATTATCTTCAAGTTGTCGTGGTTCAAGAACCTCCATATTATCTGGGCAACTCTGTCCCATGTGCCCTTGAAACCTAAAACGGGTTGGAAATTACATGATTACTTATTCGTGAAATTGAATATTTGGTAGTTTACTGTGATAAATTATTCTTGTTTACCCTTGTTTTGTTTATTATTAATACTATTTCCTTAATTGTGATGACATTAAGGCACATGCCCTTAACCTCGTGACGTCACTACACATCGACCAGCCCCCTTCATTAATATTCATGAGCAGGTGACATCCTCCAAATGGACACCACCCCACCCCTCATTGATAATCATGAGTGGGTGACATCACTCAATATGGAGCACTACCCCCCTCACATAATCATGCGCAAGTGACGTCACTCCACATCGAACAGCCCCCCGTTAATAATCATGAGCAGGTGACGTCCTCCAAATGGACCCCCCATTCATAATAATTAGCAGCTGACGTCACTCCACATGGAGGGCCGAGTTGCCTCCTCCCCCCTCCTCAGCGTCAACTTACAACCCTCACTGCAAAGGCAGAACCCTCACGTCACGCGATCTCCGTAACGCTATTGAGACATCAAAGTAAAAAGGACGTCATGATGAACAAGGGATTATAACCTGAAAATGAAATAGATCTGTGTCACCGCGCTCTTACAAATTGCACGCGCATTAATGCAATGAATATCACGTCGCGGTCTGCTTTTCGCTTGCAAGTTTCAGATTTACTGTAATACACCCGTCCTTGGACAGGCAAAAGGCTAGTATTTATATAACGGCATTAGGGCAAATTTCGATTTAAAGCTTTCGTGACTGCAGGGATTCATCTTTTTGGTTCTTTCGGTAAAGTCACGTAGAAGGGAGAATTGTATTATTTTATTATGTGTATTATGTTTTATTTTTATTATTTTATTATCTTCCTTCTACGTGACTTTACCGAAAGAACCAAGAAGCATTAGGGCAGTTTCGCTAAATCCGTTATACTGTACTATCTATGCTCTCACGTCTATTTTCGCTCTCTGACCAGTGTAGTGAAGAGTGGTCAAAAACCCCATAACCAATATGGCGTTAGGAAGCTCTCATCCAGTAGTGAAAAAACAAAACGGCTGTACATCTTCATATAATTATAATATAAATGCTGTGATATTTAATAAAATTACCTGCTATATACTGTTATTCAGGTTGAACGTTATCCTGTAAACACAGTCGTAGCTCGCATCATTACAGACTGGTAGTGCAGCCTGAATCACGGTTACTTGCAACTCTTATTTCATCAAACACGTCCATTGCAGGGTAGCTGTAGGGGTAGAGGATGCTCTTAAAATTTACTGAGAGCAGGATGCCTTCCCGATTTGGCCATTGCAACATATAATGTGCAGACTCCATTTGAAGAATCAAACCTTGGTGAACTGGTGGCTGAATTTACAAAAATAAATTGGGAAAGCTGGCCTCAGACAGGGGAGAAGCAATCCATACTTCTGAAAAGTGGTATCCTTTGCTATCATCTGGGGAGGGTTCACAGCAATTATGGAGGAGTGGGATTCTTAGTCTCTCTGGGAAGGTACTGTATCATCAGCACATTTGGAACATTGCCTCTTGTTAAAATAATGGGATGTTTATTCCGAAGTTCACGTCTGGCAAATGTTCCATTTCATCCGATTTTTGGCAAAAATGTGCCAATGTCTCCACCACCAATAATGAGGGAAAAAGGCAAGGCAATTCATTTAATCAGGATGTGGATTTTTGCCCTGATTGTGGCTTGTTTGGTCTCTGGAGCCGATGTCCATGTCAGAAATAAATAGAGCCACCTACTGTCTTAATTTCTGTACAATTTGAAGCTACCCAGAGACGAAACAATCCCATTAAATCTTGCCATTATGCTTATAAATGTAATTAATTTTACATGTTTTTACTTATGTAAATAGTTTATTTGTTATATTGCGTTTATGCTTGTCTGGATGATGATTTTTTATATTTATACACATTTCTGAGTGGTGAACACAAACCTCTTTTTGGAAAAAAAGCATCTTAAATTGTCCTAATGGTAGTATGAGCTTTGTGAATGTAACATTTACAAAATATCATTGAGTGATATTTACATATGCCACCCTGTTTGGGACCTTCCTGATAAAAGTACCCTGTAAAATGTATTAAAGTCACTAAGACGACGCCTTTCATTGTTGGTTCTTAACCATCATGGATGTTCTGTCTTGCACCTCTCCGTGTAGGAGTTCCGCACACAGGGGCACCTGTACCGCCACTGTCAAGCAGTACACGGCCTGTCGGTGCGAAGCCAGGGCAGTTCGCGCGTGGCCCTCAAGACACGCCAGGCCTTCTACCTGCACACGACCAAGCTGACGCGCATCGCCCGCCGTCTTTGTTGTGACATTTTCAGCGGGCGGCAGGCAGCGCGTCGCCCTTTCCAGCCCATCAATGCAACGACCATCAAGACAGAGTGTAAGGCAACTGATTGCAGTCATCCGGAATGAACGCCAAACCAGTGATGAATGTGTTTCGTCAGTTTCCACTTGTGGTGATGAAACCTGTGTACGTGGATGGTATTGCCAGCGTATGAGTGTGTTGTCAAGCAAAACATAGGGGAGTGGTACTGTCATGGTTAGTATGCTGCGCTATGAGCTCGTCTACCCGAGTTTGATTCCCGCTTCATTGCCAACATCTGTGATGCATTTATGAACCAGTTCTGGACCTTGACTAAGTCGATCTAGCCTTAAGTAAGTACCTGGTGCAGTGTGTCAACATCATCATTCTGGAGACAAAGGCGGCCGGGCCGGTGCTACACCACTTTCTTGCGTGCCATGTCAGCCTTAAGAGGGGCTCACTAACGGCACTTGTCCCAACAGTTTGGCAAAGAGTTTAGTGGAATATTTGTTTTTGGTAGAAATATGGACAGTCTTCCTTTGTGTTTGTCAGGACTGTTGATACAGTGGTTAGATTAAAAATGTTTATTCTCAATTGCTGTGTATATTGTCTATACTGTGTTGTTTTTAAATGTATTTACGCTGTAATTGCAAATACCCCTTTTACTGATGCTCAAAATACATTGCATGGGAGACATGGTATAAATAATAAATTATGGTGCACTGTCCTGTGATCCCAGTGGGTCGAGTTTGATTCCCAGCCATGGGCAATAATTTGTGCCAAGTGATGTCTGAACCTGCCTTGGACCTTACACTACGTTAACTCGACCTTATATGGGTACCAGCTGCAGTGTGTGTGAAAATTGGCATTGGGGACACAAAAGCAATTGGCCAGAGTACTTGTAGCTGTTGCTGCCTTAATAAGTGTACCATCTGTAAAGCTACACGTAGGGATCTTTGTCATTGTGTTTTGTTGTCGTGGTGCAGGCACGGCACGTTTGCCTGAAGCAGCCAAAACCCCTCTCAAGGTCAAGCCTGTGGTGCGGAAGCCATTGGAGAGCGTGGTCAAGTACATGGGTATATACAAGACTTGCACATGTACACAACGTACCATCACCACCGTCGACCCACGCCTGTACACGTTACCGACCGAATGACCGTTGTGCCGTCACCATCACTGTACTGTAAACAAGTTGTGACATTCCAGCATTGGCGTCTTGTCAAACTATTGTGGCTGGCAGGGTTTTTAGGGCGTGCAGTAAATACACGGGTCCTCCGGTATAATGCACAGCAGAGAGGCTTACAGCACTCCTGTGGATCTGTTCTATTTTGAATGGAAACGTCTTCATAAAAGTAACTCCCACAATTATTATCAATGCATTTGAAAAAAAGTTCAACAAAAATTTTTGTGATTGCGGCAAAAATTCATATTTACACTCATTTTTGTAAAAGTGAAATGAAAGCATTTCGCACTGCATTCACCAAATCGGTTTTGATGGAAATTATTCTGAAATCCTTGGGTGTTAAATGTTGCAACTGAGATGTCCGCGTAGACCAGAGGTCGGAAGCCTGTGGCTCCAGAGCCGCATGCAGCTCTTTAAGGACTGCATAGTGACGTTATTCAATAGCTTACATTATTACGGCTCTTGAAATATTGAGTTATCTACCAAGAAATAAAATGGCTCGAGTTATTTTGGCTGCCGACCCCTGACGTATACCAAATCAGCCGAGGATGTTGCTGCATGCTTTTGATTCGGCACTTTGAGGGTAAGAATTGGTGGATCATGCAGATTTATAAGTGAATAAACCCCACAAGCTCCATGGTTTGGGGTGGCCCTCATCCAGCAGTATATTGACATTTACGTGTAAAAAATCATCGCTGACAGTTGTCACCCCTGTGTCCCCTTGCCACTTTCCCTCCATCCTTTCCACCCCCATGCAGAGGCACACCCGTGCCCCATACGTGTGGCACAGCCCCTACCGCCACGCACTGTGAGCAGTATCACCCCCACCAAGGTGCTCTCGGTGCTCAACCACGGCTCGCCCACCATCCTGGGCAAACGTAGCTACGATCAACACAACGGTACGGACGGTGAGTTCCCAAGCAGCGCTTACTAGCGTGCTGGCTGGGTGTTTGTGGTACATTGCGAGACCTGTGTCTAGCACAGGGGTGAGGAACATTTTCATTCCCGAGGGCCAAATAGGACTTTCATATACCTTTGACAGGCCACATGTACCGTATTTTTCCGCATATAGCCTGCATACGCATATAACCCGCAGACGCATATACCCCGCAAAAATAGCGTTTTGTGTAAAAAAAAATTCAGATAGCCCGCGCCTCCATATACCCTGTATGTATTCATATCTTTAATGACGTTACTGCAGCTTAATTCCATCATATTAATACAAAGTTTACATTTGTAATACATTCCACTATTAAAATCATAACGTGCACCAAGAAAACAAAATAACCGGAAACGAGTTAACTTTAAACAGTAAATAAGTAACAAATAAATATCCAATAAATAAGTAACACATAACTGGGAGATAAGTAAGTAAGCGTGCTGTTAGGCTTACCAGCATTCGACCTCATCATATTACAGCTACTGGACCGGTAGTTACCCCTGTACAGTTTTAGCACTGGTAGATTGCGCACTGCGCAGACAATAGCGGCACTACGGTAACGCCATTGCCTCCTGGCAACAAAGCCATTGGAAGTTTGAAACAAAGCTCATGGTCGTGACTGTATAGTGCTCAGCCAATAGCAATGGCCTAAGGGACTCAGCAATTATGATTCCGCGTCTGGTAGACGCTTGTTAAGGCCCTTCCCGTTGTGCATACCATAGCCTCAGCTGAAACTTTCGCACCCCCCTACAGCCACTGAAAATATTACGGTAAACAAAGTGCGCCAACTTCAAACATTGTCGTTTCATTGTACAAACATTTAGAATCATTTAAAACGTGAAAACATGTGCAATTTTAGTGGGAGTGGTTTATTCAGCAGTGCTTTCGTCAAAGGTAAGTGTTGCATAGTGGATAGTCCTACCATGAAAACATTTAACGAGTTATGACATGTCACACGTGTAAAATATTTTTGGAATAACCCGCACCTCCATATACCCTGCAAGGTCTTGTTTGGTTTGTAAAAAGTGGTCTACCCCGCGAGTTATATGCGGGAAAATACGTTACATTTTAATCATGCTGGGACTGTATGCATTCATTCTTAATTCTGTATTCGGCGTTTTAAAATGAGCAGTGTTGCCAGTTTAATACTATTCTCCTCTTGTACCCGATTAGTGCAGCTAAGATGTTTGCAATTATGTATAAATATTTTCTGCAGGCTGTTTAATTTCAAAATTGGTTTGTACGATTTTGACAAATTTGTGGAACTGCTTAGAGCCGAAACCCACTGCCACTGTCATGGAACCTGCTATTCGAAAGTTGTGAATGGGTGGTCTGTGAACAGCTTATTTTTTTCATCAATCTCCATTAATTTTACTAACATCGACACGTTATCCTTCTCTCATCCTCTTTTAAAATGTTGGCTGTTCTTCAATTTTTAGTCGTCACTGTTAGCGCATCCATAATTGTGTGTAATCCAAACAGGCAGCATGCAAAGTGGAACACAAATATGTAGGTTTGGAATATAGTGATATTTTCAATTCAGATAATGCCCTTTATGGATCTTAATGAATACATCCATTCTGTGTACATGTGCATTAGTCAGTCTTGTGTAAAACTTTAAAACTATTACTCTGTATTAAAAAGTGAATGGCTTTGTCTCTACAATGAGCAAGTTCTAATGACTGTTGTGATGCTTCTCCTTGCCAGGCAACACAAAGAAGAGAATGCTGATGCCTTGTCGTGGTAAGTCTTAACATTATGGGCAATAGTATGGCTGGAAGTTCCCCCTTCATTTGTTGGAGCAAGTCATGGTTATATATTTGTATTATCTGCACGTCATTTATGGACAGCTTCACGTAACACTTTTATGTGTCAGCGTTTCCACTGGCTTGTCGTGATTGTTGGCATTTGGGCTATGCGAAGATGGTTGGCAATGTGCATACAAAGGCTCCCCTCACCCCCTTTGGTACACGGTTTCCCTCTCCATGTTACACCCCGAGTCCAGCATCTTTCTCGTGCAGGTATTCTTCGTAGTGCGTTTCCCACAGCATCCTATTGTTTGTCATCTTGTGTGCTCCGAATTCTTATAGTCCAAATCGACAAAACTAGGTTTCCATAATAAAGGTTTTTTTTGGGGGGTTAGAGCATGTGAATATAAATGTGTCGTTAAACCCGCCACCACCCGACACAGCCAATTAGTACGGTTTGTCACGTGGTGTGTTGGGGAGTAAACACAACATTTACAATTCAGTTTATATATTTATAGCATACGTGCACGGTTTGTTAACTTATAAGTGATTTGTTTGTATTTTAACAGTTGCGAAGAATCACACTCAAGTTAAGCCAACGGTGAGTAATTTTGCTTTGGATGCAAACACCGTAGTGTCTGTTTGGAATATCTTATTTTTTATAATGCTCATAATTGTAATGTAAATGACTCCGTTTAGCTTAATGGGAAGTTGATACTGATTATCTTATGGGAAATAGTTAAAAAAATCCCTTCCCCCAGCCACCCGTGTTGTCCGACTCCCTGCCCTTGTTCAAGTCCAGACTCAAGACCTATTTTTTATTCTGCTTATGACTGTTTATGAACCAAATACACCTACAGTTCCTGCACAGGTACAGCTTTTTGAGATGTCGTTGGATTTAGACACTTTATCAATATTTTTTTACATTATATTGTGGTGAATGTATGTGTGTAGAAAGTTGATGCGGCGATATTTAGGGTTTAGCCCCCTGATTAAAGAAGCATCCTGGTGGAGTGTATTTAAACATCAGCACTGGGAGGCAGATGGCCAGACAATGCAATCACTTCACCACCCCCTGATGTGTTGTAATATCTGCTCACTAATTGTTTTCCATCGACGTGCATTGGTTAGTGCACTACGAACCCGGCGACCCAAGTTTGATTTCCGCTCATGGCCAACACCAGTGACGATTATCTGAACCGGTCCTGGGACTCTCCTAGGTCGACTCGGCCTCAAATGAGACCCGGTGTGGTGTGTAAACATCGCCACTAGGGAGACGAAGGCGACCAGGTGTGGTGCTGGTCACCGACCCCCCCTCACGTGCTGTGATGGCTTTTATAGGTACTCGCTAACAGCACTTGCCCCAAAACTATGGTGTATGGTTATATGGGGGATATTTATCTTGACAGGTGTCTGCGAACCGCTGCTACCTGGTGAACGGGAAGCCGTTTGCGGGGAGCGCACGTTTCGTGGCCAAGGGGGCCACTCCTCCCATGGCCAAGCGGCGGAGACTCAACTGCATCAATGCACCAGATGACGTCTTTTTCATGGCCACAGCAGATACAAGGTGTGTGCAAGGCTCACATGGCGCAGGCCCTTTGGTGTTGCTGATGTTCAGGATTTTTCATGAATGTGAGAGTTACGTTTTTGGTGAACTCAGTGGTTTACTGGTGTCTCATTGGACCCAAATGTCCTCCATTGCACCTCCAATGCCATTTTACCCTGATTGCTCAGGATGTAAAGATTCACCGATTAACATTTATTCTACGTGACGTTAGATGGTGCAACTTTTCCGCGTGTAGTTTTATTGCATTGTTCAAATGTTGCGCAGCATTTCGCGTGAAAACATTCAGTTGCTTTCATTTTGCAACACGGTTGATTGTTACTGATCCATTATACTCAATCTTGGCCCATTTGTATAAGACAATAAAGCCTGGTAAGTCTGACCCCCGTTCTCCTCTCTCGCCTGGGTAGCCTGGCCCAGGGAGTCCAGCAGGGGATATAGGTAAGAAAAGGCACTGCTTCGGCCTATTAATAGAAAAACAGAATCAGGCATTTTTTAAGGTCAAATATAAGGGAAATAACTCAGGTAATTTACTTATATTCCTAAACAAAGATTAATCCATTTTTTTTCTAAAAAATCTCCACACTGCCATGCATGAAATAATTAAATTAGCTACGTTCGATGTATTGTTGCCATAAAGACAATGGGAACTTCACTATGGGGACCTCATTTGCCAGTAAAAATATGATAATTGGTTCTTTACCCTTCTATCTGGCAACAAAACTGACACCTTTTTGCAAGGAGTCATGTTTGCATAGACCGCAATACCTGCAGTCATAATACAAACAAAAGAACATAACTCTGATAATGTGCACTGTCCCTGAAGTTGATTGGTCCACACCCGAGACAGCTTTCCTTCGAGCCTAGTCTCATATGGGTAACTTCAGGGACAGTGCACATTATCAGAGTTATGTTCTTTTGTTTGTATTATGACTGCAGGTATTGCGGTCTATGCAAACATGACTCCTTGCAAAAAGGTGTCAGTTTTGTTGCCAGATAGAAGGGTAAAGAACCAATTATCACAATGGGAACTTGTCTAGCCAATCAGGGGAGTTTTTGCTTTCACAACAAAACATTTTAAACTGGGATTCAATGAAGTTATGTGTCGTAGAGATAAGTGAAACTTTATTTTATCGATGTTGCATACTTGTAAATTGAGTGAGAAGGACAGCATTGTTTTATTCCATGTTTTTGCATGAAAATTGTACTGTTTAACTTTGACTTTGTGCGCTATGCATATATTTTTCATCCGTTTGTGAGTGTGGAAATGTATTATTTTCAATTCATATAGTTTATTTCAATTATACCACTATTTTTTTTGTCTGATCACTTCACAATTTACACACAGGAGAGAATAAAAATAATCAAATTGTGAAAACAATCGAGGTAAATCGAATTTGACATGCAATTAAATATTGTAATATTTGGTACATACCTAGATTCAAATCATGACCCTGAATTGTAACAACTCACTTGTACATGGTTGACAATATAAGAACCTTTATATGCACATCAGTCTGCCAGGCAGTCACGGCACCCTTGAGTGTTTTTTGTTGTACTGAGCTGAGTTGAAGGCTTATTCTGACGACAATCATGAAACTAAGTTTTTTGAGGAGCTGATCTAGGGTTATGCTATCATACTACAAATATAGGGCAGTATTAAAGGTGGGCAAAACCTTGAGGGTTTAAGATAACTCGTGCCCTCGCCACCCCGCACTGACTCGGCGCGTGTTGAGGATGATCAGGTTTCTCTCACGACCCATAGTGTGGGGAGTGGGGGGGGGGCTCTCTACAGTACCGAACTGACTTAAGGGCTGTTTACGACTGCAAGAACAGACCCGTACGCGACCAGCTTTCTATCGCGTAATTATCGCATCGTGAAGCAGGTGAATCTGAATCGCTACATCCGTTGTCTATCTCCTTCGCAGGAAAGTGCGCAAGCTGCTGGTGGCGCTGGAGATGAAACGCTCGGCGCGGCGTCCCTACCAGCGCATCGCCACTCGTCCCAGCTCGTCCACCCAGCGTGCAGTGCTGCCTGTGAACACGGAGCCCATCGTCATCGAAGACTGAGGGGGGGCAGCAGTGATGTCTCTGCGGCTGAGGGGGGGGGGCGGCAGAAGAAGCGCACCCTCTTGTCACGGTTGCCCTCGTTCAGCAGCTCCACGAGCTGCACGGGAGAATGCAACTAGGGCTTATTAAAAAAAAAATCACCATTGAGCCCTCTTCTGTCTCCGGTCTTATGATTTCTTTTTAATATATTGTTATTAATACTATTGCTGTTATTATTTTTATTTGTCATTTTAAAATGCGTGTGGTCATTAACATAAAGTCGGGTAGTGCTTTTGCAATGGCGGAATCTTCTTGAGTAAATACTTTTTAAATGTAAAAAAAATAAAAAGGAAAAAAAATGACAGTACATGAAAAAAAAACTTTAAAAAAACTTTTTTGGAACCCTTTAAATAGAAAGTTGTGTGGAATGCCTTGGCAGTAATTTGTAAGGTTGGAACAGTGGATAACCAGCCCTGTTTTCTGCCTTCTCTCCAGTGAAGCCGCTGCCACTTATTGGGGGCGGCAGTTCTACTTTATTTTTTTATCACGCATTTGATAAGTTATGATCTTCGTTTGTCACCGTTAAATTCGTGTACATTAGCTGGTGTACATTTAGGCTGAGCACAATTATAAGAGTTAAAAGGGGCAGGGATGGGCATTGATGGAGTGGGGGGGGGGGGGAGTGGGTTTGGAAGGGGCGTAGGTGTCGAGGAAATGGCAGGTTGACTCATTGTCTCCAGGTTAGAAAGTTGTTCAGTGTAATGAAGGTGGATTTGTGTTACTTGAAATGACAGATGGACGTTTGTAGTTCCAACATTTGAAGTGGGGTTCAGCCAAAGGTGGTGTTCTTCTCGTCAGGCATTTGTAACAACGTGTTTGTAACAATTTAGGTTATTAAAGCAGTTCCCCATTGGTGTCAAACTCATGCAGAAGTAATGTTTCCCTTTTGGGCCGTTTTTCACCACGGCCATGTTTGTGTTGCTGCAATTCTGCAGCCTCCCTGTTTAACTGGCGTAGTTTGTGTACAAGCGCGGTTGCGTTCGCGACCGCTACGTTTCAGGTGTGTGGCATCTTAAAAGCGCCAGCCGTGCGTGCAAAGTGGAGCCTTAACGCTTGTGACCTGCTGCAGCATTTACACCGCTTTGTATGAGCAAGGCTCCTGTGGAAGAGTGCGCCATGGCAAGCAATGGCGCGTGCAGGGCACAGAAGGGAGGAGAATTAAATAGAACAAAGTGGTGGGTAAGAAATTTTACTCGAGTTCAGGAACAGACAGATTTCTATATTGTTTGCACCTGATTCTTATTTAGTAAATGAAGCATCACCCCTGTCTACTGCTTTATAGTTTCCATCGCCCGTGTTTGTTGATGGTTCCAAAATCACACGAGTACCAATTAGAAGTCTGCTCTCTTTCTCTCAGATTGAATATTATTTAACCGTTGATAACGTAAATTTTTCATATTCAGGTATTACCGCTTTGGTAGACGTTGACCTGTGTGTGAAAAATACACATTTGCCGTTTACCATGTTGCTTTTGAGTCTCTTCCAACCGGTGGGTGTATTCGTTGGGGGAGAGGCTGCGGCAATGTTTCCTTCCGTTGTGTCAAATCCACCGGATCTTGATCCCTCCCGGTTAAGAAACGAGCGTTTCCACATTCGTTCACCTAAGCCACCTCCACAACAACCCCGTGTCGTCCAAGCCATCGGCCCCAACGAATACGGACCTTGTGTACAGTTCTGTAAGTTATGCGTGCGGCTGCTATGGAGCAGAAACCGCGTGAGACCAGCACACCTGCAATCCCTAGTCGATCTGTAAAACTCACCGAATTGCCCCGTGTGCGGCCCCGTCTCTTCTTTCTGTGTCTAGCCTTGTAGTAATTGTACATGTTCAGTTTTTGCATGGGAGAAGAAAACGCAATTTGCGAAATGTATGCCCAACCTTGTGCAAACACTTTAACCATCTGGGTTTTTGCAGTGCATTGAAAGGGTTCCTTTGGATATAATAGAAATGAGCGGAAACTTTGCAATTATTTTTTTTTATATATATTTACGGTATACAATAAATTGATTTTGATGTTCATGTGTAGTAGTGCAGTGCTTTGAACTTCTGCACCGAGTGATCAGTGGTTTTCCAGCCTGCTGCTGGTTAACATTTGGTAGACTGCTTTTGCGGCATTCGCTTTCCAACAAAGTATTTGGCAGAATTGAACACGTCGAGCCACTACCCCAACGTGGCGCAAAATGCCACACGGACCTAATTGTTTTAAAGGTTTTACATTTTGTATCCAAATGCGACTTGGGCTCTTGGCGGCGTGTGTATTATCAATGCATATGCTGCCAAGTCCAGTGGCCTGAGCTGAAATTGTCCATTTTTTTGTGCAAGTTGTAATTTCCCTGCTTTTACTATATTTTGAAGTGTAACGCGATACCTCCGCTAACTTTTTTTTTGTTCAAACGCTTGGTTTACCAATTTGAATTTTGCTCATCTGTATATACACTTTTCTTCCGTTTCGTTTGAATTTTTTTGTGTAATGGTAAATGCATTCCAGCGCTATCCCGGGAGGCAAGTGGCGCTTCAAGCACGGTAGCGGGCTTGGGCCGCTACCCCAGGATTGAGCGGAGTGTTAATCGCATGCCCTTTGGAATATACTGGCTGTTCTGCCATCTGCCCCGTGTACGGTATTCAGTAATAAAATAAGTACCCTTTCGGAATCTGCCTCATGTTGTTAAGTTTCGCCCTCCCTCCCCCACAGTCGCATCTTGAAGAAATGGCCAAAGCCTCGTTTCTTTCGTGATTTGCCCCCATTTGTTGATGGGAGGCTTGAACACGTTTTGACCAAAAAATCGGATGTGCTAGAGGAACACTGCAAAACGTTGACACGTTTGCATCGGTCGGCAGTCACATGCTTCCAAATATAAACTGAAGCCTTCAAATGTCTGTCTTCCCGTCAGTTGTCGCATGGCAGCTGACAATTGAGTTGCACAAAACCTCTTCCACTCCTTAGTTTCTCTGTTCTTGCAATGTTTACGTTAAGTTACATTTCAGTATTAAAATAAGCAGAGTTGATTTTGAGGCTGTCTCCCCTAAGTCCAATCTGGTGTATAGATGTATTTGTTTGGGTCTCCCTGAAACAGCCTCAATGTGTGTTGGCACTGACCTGTTTTTTGGGTTGTACCGCTTTGTTAGGGCATGAAGTGTCAGGTTTCAATTCGCGTATTGGGAGCTTGAGTTCACGAAGAAGCTTCCTTTCCCAAAAGCGCATGGAGTGAAACGTCAAACAACAACGCGGTACAACTCAACAGCATTACAGCAAAAACATGTATCGTTAAATGCTGGCGTTGAGTTGCCACTACCCTTAGTGTGTCCGCCAGGTGGCGCTCTGCACACTTTTTGAGTGTCTCGCTCGCAAATGGATTGAATTGAAAAACCCCCACGCGGCTGAAGATGAACAAAGTGCATTCACAGGCGTCGACGCGGACGTAAAACGGCTCGTAAACTTGAAACGGACGCGGCTCTGGCTGGCAATCTCAATGTACAGGAGAAGCCCTTTTTGGGGAGCAAATCCTGCCGTGTGGAATGCGGACAAGGGGGATGACTCCCTTGCTGCAATGGAAACGCGATGATCGTGGGTCAAAGTTTTCGGGGAACCGGGGGGGGGGGGGTGCATTTGTGTGCGTGCGTGCATGCGCGCATCGAGTCCAACAACGGCTGCGAAAAGCAAATGGAGGCTGTGACATCAGCCCGGGACACGATCCTAACCTTCTCGGCGTCGATCTCGGTGACGTCACGGGTGGCCGGGGGAATTGTGTGAAGAGACAGCCAAATCGGTACGGGATAAAGAGGGGGGGGGGGGTCTGGGGTCCAAGATCGGGTGTGCGTTTGGGGCCACGTGACTAAACAAGTGGCAGAGATGGATGAGGGTGGGGAGTGCCACTGGGATGAGGTGGGCGGTAGGTAATTGTATGATGAAGTGGGGGCGGTGACTAACGATACGGAGGGAAAGCGGAGAGCATTAGTATTCGGGTGGTTTTTTTGGCCCACAGATAATGCAGTTTACTGTTAAATACAGTCGCCTGTTTTCTATGTCTGACAATGTAAATGTGTACCGCACTCGGGCTGAATGTATACAATTGAAAGATTATGTAAAAGGTTCAGTGGTGGGTTTTTTTGGGGAACATTGTTGACATGTTTTTTCCCCTCAAAAAGTACTGTATTTATGAATATCGCATATGTGCAACGGTTGTTTGATTACAAAAATATAGGGTTTTTTTTTACATTAAGCTTGTTTTTTGACACAACCCTAGGAAAGTTTGTATCTGGCAGTTTTAAAGCGTGATGAATAAATATGTATATAATTCGACTTTTGTTAATTTCAATTTCTGAGGACTTATTTGGTGACAGTTAAAGCCAAACATTTACACACTGTGGAACAGCATTTTTCACAATTGTTTGAAAAGAAATCCCCAAAAAACCTGACAATTCCGTTAGCTTGTTCAAAAAATTGTCGAATATATTCAACAATTTGGAATACAAATATTGTATTTAAAAAGTAGGGGAATACTGAGAAAGAGTATTTGGGACAACAATTATGATCTGCTCGCATGTGCCGTCTATAGTTAAAGATGGGGGAAATGTTTGCTTAAATTTTCTGATAAAACTACAAAGTATTGCACGCAGTCGAGAAAATAAAGCTACGAAATTTCAACGGCATTTTTTTTTTACCTGAAAGCAATGCTCGTCATTTTACTCAATTTGCCTAAAATGTCATTTAAATTTTAATTCATGATGTACCACAATTATCAATAACTATAGTCTACCCACTGCTGGATGAAGGCCTACCCACGCTGTCACCACCCCCTTAGATTTTCTCGCGATACCACAATCCAGCTCCTGCGCGAGTTGATTTCGTCACTCCATCTCCTCGGTCATCGTCCTCTTGAGCACGTTCTCTCCGTTCGGTCATCACTTGTCCACCGGTCATCATCCCTTCGAGCGACGGAGTCATGTCCAAGCCCACTCGATCTCAACAAAAAGTCGGTGCGATAAAAGGCGATGTCATAGACTGGCACAATTGTGTCTGTTCAGTGAAAACAGTTGTGAAAAAGTGATGAGCAACTGCGTGTTGTTGCCCCGGAGACCGGGAGATCGATGATCGATGTTCGGTCGTCACGTTGATGGAATTCGTCGTGATTTCTCACTGAACAGAGTGGGCCACGTGGAGGCTGCCATCCTGATTGGTCGACAGATCGCATAACCTCGTGCCGTCACGTGACCTCGATCTGTGATCCTATTGGACGTTGCCATCGCTGTTTGCCCGCTCGGTTTGAGCTGCCCTCAGATTCGTCGAGATTTGGACAAAGTGGGTTCATGAACCCATCTGTGCACAATGTTCGTTTTGTCGCCCCTTTCGCGCGTTTACTCCGCACGCGCCAATACTCTCCCACATGCAAAACACTCTTATTTGGATATAGCATAAGGGGCCGTTCATAAATGACGTCACGCGATTTTGAGATTTTGACCCCCCCCCAATCGATACACGGCGTCACAAAAAGTCAGACCCCCCCTCAAATATGACGTCACAAAGCTCTGCCCCCCCTCCCCCCCGAAAATAAACATGCTTAAACTCGCTTTAAACTATTGTCATTGTAGTGCGTATTTAATGTGGCGCTATACTCTGATGTTGTAGGGAAAAACATTTATTAAAAAGTCTATTTAATTAAGTAGAACGTGTTGTCTATATTTATTTAAGGTTGCGCATTTTTACGTGACGTCACATTTCTCAACCACCCCCCCCTCGTCACACATCGTCACAAATGTTCTGACTCCCCCCCCCCCCTAGGTGCGTGACGTCATTTATGGACGGCCCCTAATCGTTGTATTGTGTTTGTGCTGTGCTGTACGTCCAGTACAAATACAGATTACATTCACGTTTTTAAACTGCAGTTCGCTCAAATTATTATGACTTATAACGCTTAGAAAGCACAGTGCTGTCAGAGTAAAACTAATTGAACTATTACCGTAAATGAATTACGCAAGTGATGACGTCACAAAATCGCCATGCCATCAATTCCTCCCGAACACATGAATCGAATGGATAACGGGTTTTTTTTGCTCGCAATTTTAATGATCAAGTTTGTTATTATTTCAATAAAACATTACTTCAGGATAAAATATATATATTTGTTCGTAAAATTTAAACGATTATATAATCACGAGGACGATATATATTTAAAACGGCCGATACAATTATCGTGGATTTTACATCGTCCGATATCGCGGTAACACGACTCGTTTGTCTCTCGGCTGAGTGGTAGCCGCGCGTTTACAGCTCGTTGCAGAGGTTCGCGGTTCAAACTCAGAGGCCGCCCTGATTAACACTGTGGGGTGTATGCACGTATGTTGAACTTCTGTCGCACCGTACGTAGCCAACCACACTAATCGGGTGTGTATTAACCGTTAATACCGTGCACCGTCAGCTTTACAGTGGACCTTAAAGATCGCATGACGTTCTCAAAAAAGTAAGGCGACGCCTGCTGACGTCACAATCCAAATTTGCTAAGTAAAAAAAGTTTCGCAAATTATCTATCTTCTTGGTTCTTTAGGTAAAGTCACGTAGAAGGGAAATAATAAAGAATAAAAATAAAAAAATAATTATTATAATATATTATTTTATTATGGATTATTTGTATTATTATATTATTATTTTATTATGTTTTATTTTTATTATTTTATTATTTCCCTTCTACGTGACTTTACCGAAAGAACCAAGAAGTTGAACCCCTGCAGTCACGAAAGCTTGAAATCGCAAATGATCTAATTGAGTAAAACCACGCAGCGACATCGCCCCCTACTGCGAGAACATTTGCGGACAATCCCCGCCTGTGAAGCGACTTTTCCCGGTATACAGGAGGTCGTGGATGCGATCCCAACCCTGACGCCTGCTGTATACGTTAAGCTCGCGTGTTCTCCCCGTGGTTGTCGCGTGGATTTTTCTCCAGGTCCTCCGGTTTTCCCCTCTATATTTAGAATCAACAACACGCGTTTAGAGTATTCGGCTGCTATACATTTCGACACGATTATCCACTTAATTGCGCTATCATTTGTGGCCACGTACCTTCTCAATAAGAGCTGTATAGCTCAGCGGGCCCTTACCTTGTACAATTTAAATAGTTAAAACATTTTGACGGCGCTCATACCAAACGGACACATGATTCGAGAGCTTGATTTGATTTCAGCTGCGCCAGCGGGAATTGTAGGGCAGCTTGCGAGAGGGATTCTGCACCAGGTAGAGACTCGTACAGCCCGCGTCTCGTTTCCACTGGTACCTGGCGTGGCACGGACCAGAGGGGGGGATAACAGCACATGTTTCCCTCGCTCTGTGCGGGTTCGGTTTCCACGATTCCCCGTATGTGCGGCCAAACCTATTTCAACCAAAAAATTCGCTACATGCCTATTGAATTCTATGTATGTATATTGGACTTCTTTCGCACCGTACGTAGCCAACCGTGCTCATTGACTTCGCTCACTCAGCGGTCGGACGTGGGACAACATTGTGTGTGTACTGTATTGTATGCACTAGTCGGCAGGCGGTTGCCTTGTACGGTGCATTGTGGGTTGGGTGACTGTGCAGTCCACGTGACACGATTACACGGGTCAACAACAAGAACAATTCTGGCCTGGACGTTTGCAGCTGTTTTAGACTAATTTCAGGGTGCTGATTCCAAATCTGATCTCAGATTTGCGGTATCACATCTCATTTTTATGCTATCGGCATACCCCATTTTCATTGATTTTACCCGAAATTAACTCTGTCACTTATGATTGCAAGTTGTTGCGAGTCAGTGACTGTTTTAGTGTTAAAATATGGTGCTGTCTTTTTAGGATAGTGTGCTTATAATATCATTTCATGTAGATATCCACATTTATTTAATATTTTTCTTCTGCAATTTTGATTGAAAATGCAATATTTGATATATCAAAAACCTGATGGGATAGACAAAAACTGATGCCAGATTTTCAATCAGCACCCCAAAATTACTTCAAAACCGTTGGAATACCTTATGCCAGAAAAGTGTGTTGACCAGTATTATGATTTGCGTGCCCGTTGTTTGGGAACGCATCTACTACTGCCGCATGAAGCAAGGGGAAGCCCGCACTGTGGTCTTGGTGCGTATGGCTGTGTTGCAAAGATTGCAAACGTACACCTGCGTAGCTTTAGCCACGTGAGAGCTTGTGGTGACTCTGAGCGATCGTCAAATTTCCTCCGTCGAAAGATCTCAGAACCGAGCAGACAAGCAGCTGACGATGAATGTGGCGCCCGTTTTTTTTTGCGTTTCACAAACAACGGTTGCAGCGCAGAGATTAAAACCCCACGCGGCCAAGACCAACGGTGCCACATGCGGGGCCTGAGATAACAACACCCAATGCTCTTTTACACGAGGGTTGACTCACCCGCTCTCTGTACTGCCACTTCACAACCCCAGGGGGCTTTTTGAAACGTTCCCAAAATTCGACTCAATTCTGTCAACCTTCACCTCCAAAGGGATGCATGACAGGCCAAAGGGCCCATGTTAAGAAAATGTAACATCGTGGCAATAGGGCCCATCGTCATCATGATCAGAATCCATGGGCAGATCGCTCGAATGTGTCCACTGCACATTTCGACATTTCTTTCCACTCTCCTCTGTCTTGTGCCAATATGCTCAAGTAGTGGTGGCCACATCTTTCTGGCACCAATCTCTCATGACGTCGTCGTCAAGCCATTCTCTGTTAGGTCTTCCTTTCTTTCTGGTTCCTTACATTTTACCTTACCGAACAGCACACTTTAAAATTGTCCTGTTGCTCTCCATCCTACATGTGTGTTCAACTCGTTCCAGTTTCCTTCTCATCGCTGCCTGCGCCACGAGGTCTTCTTCTACGTGTGACCTTTTTGCTACTTCCACGTTGGTCACTCTTTGGGTGCAGAAGCTTAGATGCGGTATCCTGCCGTAGAAATACATTTCGAGTGCCAATTAGTTTATCTCTGCCAGGGCTCCAAAGGGCTATACAATGAGTGTTACTTGATTGGGGTGGGGGGTTTTCTTCGTATGAAATACAATTCCTCCCCTTGATGCTAAACACTGCATCGTTTTTCAACTTGGTTCCCAGGAGATATGGAACGCTGGGCCAGAGGTTGATCGAATGGTACCAACCACATGCCAACGTTCACTCAACGTTAGCCCAACGTTGACTCAGCGTTTGTATATTAACGGGTTATGTAAGTTCCCGTTTTTTTGTTTTATATGATACATGATTTGTACAGCTAAATCAAAGTTAGGAAGATCACCCACTCAACACACTGCAGTTGACAACAACACACCCACCCACCCACTCACCACACTGCAGGCCACAACAACACACTCACCCACTCACTACACTGCAGGCCACAACAACACACAGACCCGCTCACCACACTGCAGGTCACAACAACGCACTAACTCACCACACTGCAGGTAACAACAACACACTCACCCACTCACCACACTGCAGGTCACAACAACACACTCACCCACTCACTACACTGCAGGCCACAACAACACACTCACCCACTCACCACACTGCAGGCCACAACAACACACTCACCCACTCACTACACTGCAGGCCACAACAACACACAGACCCGCTCACCACACTGCAGGTCACAACAACGCACTAACTCACCACACTGCAGGTAACAACAACACACTCACCCACTCACCACACTGCAGGTCACAACAACACACTCACCCACTCACTACACTGCAGGCCACAACAACACACACACCCAATCACCACACAGGTCACAACAACGCACTAACTCACCACACTGCAGGTCACAACAACACACTAACTCACTCACCACACTGCAGGCCACAACAACACACTCACCCACTCACCACACTGCAGCTCACAACAACACACTCACCCACTCACCACACTGCAGGTCACAACAACACACTCACCCACTCACCACACTGCAGGTCACAACAACACACACACCCAATCACCACACAGCAGGTCACAACAACGCACTAACTCACCACACTGCAGCTCACAACAACACACTCACCCACTCACCACACTGCAGGTCACAACAACACACTCACCCACTCACCACACTGCAGGTCACCCTCACTTCTCTATTTGCTCCACTCTGGAATTCGCTCCTCCCATCATCGTCGTCTCTTTCCCCCCAACGAGCGTATAACAACGATAACCTCGCTCAATTCAATAAACGAGTCACACTCGTAATGTGCGATTCTAACGGTGGGCTGTGTGTCGATGTTTGGTGTGGTCTGGGACTTCTTGCTGCTGTTCTGCTGCCTTGCCCTCGCTTGGGAATTGGTGGACGTATGCAATTTTAACTTGATTGGAAGCTTTTCGTGACTGCAGGAATCCATACTCGTTGGTTCTTTCGGTAAAGTGACGTAGGTAGAAATAAAATAAATCACGACGTTTCGTTTGCAACACAAGCAATCGTCAACAGGTGGCACAACTACAGCAAGAAAAAAACTTTGTTTTACAAATTGCTGTTTGTGTGATTTTCTTAGTTGTCCTATACTTTCCACATCTGTGACAAAATAGCTTCATAGCTCATCGGATCCCTCCAGTGTAAATACTGATTCCGAACTTTGCCGACAGTAGAGGACTGTTTGCTGTCGGCCGCTTAACATATTGGGCTCCTCGGCCTGTGTTCCGCAACTACGCAATGATAATACGAATCGTGAAACAGAACGTGGGGTGGGAGAGCAGGGAATACGAGTGCGTGTACCTGGTCCCTGCGGGTATCAGCAAGCTGTCGTCAGGACCCAGGGGCAGGGTCACGTCTCCGACCGCCACTTGAGAAGTCCCCTCCTGCATCGTCCGCACGACAAGTGTCAAAGTGGTTTTGTGTAACCGCGGCCGGCGAGATGGTAACTACCGCGCCTCTGGTATGCAGGAGGTTGTGGGTTCGATCCCGGCCCTGACGACCCGTGTGTATTCAGGAGTTTGCGTGTTCTCCCCGTGGTGGTCGCGTGGATTTTTCACGGGGTCCTCCGGTTTTTCCACTCCGCGTTTAGACTCCACATTTGGCCGCTATAAATGTCGACGTGATAAGCCTGCTGTTTCGTTGAGCGATCATTTGTGGTTAGACTGCTTCTGGAAAAGGGCGATGAAGCTCAGTGGGCCTTTCCTGGTAAGATGAAATCGTTTTTAGTTTATTATTTTAGAACCCATGAGACCAGCATGAGGATGAGCCTCATTAACCGTATTAAACATGTTAAACTATAAGCTACACTATTTTGTTTGTTTTAGCAGGCAAGGCCCACTGAGCTATATAGCTATTGTTCAGAAGCGACCTGGCCACAAGTGATAGCTTATCACGAGGATATTCACAGCAGCCCAATACTCTAAACGCGCGTTGATTCTAAATGTGGCGGGCAAAAGTGGAGAACCCGGAGAAAAGCCGACGCGACCAACCGGAGGACCTGGAGAAAGAACAACCACTTGGGAGAGAGACACGCAAACTCCAAATATACGGCAGCAGGCGTCAGGGTCGGGATCGAACCCACGACCTCCTGTATACCAGGCGAGGGAGCTAACATTTCAGCGAGCATTGCAGCCCAAGTGGACGCACCATCTGCCAGATCCACGTGTCAGCCTCCTCCCCGTGACCCTCGCTCTGCCCGGCTCCGTAGATTTTAAGCTGCGACACACAAACGAACGCAACACGTATGTTATACAACACAACATATGACGAATTTAAAATGTGTGAAAACCACGCACATTTAACAAATGAACCTCCTCCCACTCCGCCCATGCGCACGCTGTCTTTCTCCCTCAGCGCCACATCCCCCTCAGCCAATCAACTGCTGGATGACGAGGGGCCCAATCCACGCCGCGAGGGGTCGTGGCCTCTATTTGACCATACTTCACCGCGCCGGTCAGTGGGCGTTTGCTAAGGGAGACAGAGGGGTGTCCCCACGTGCGCCGAGCTGCGTAAACCCTTGTAACGGAGCTGGTCCGGCTACGTCTGCGGGGGGGGGGGGGGGGTTGATTTGGGGGGGATTTTTTTTGGGGGGGAACTTGGGGCGGGGGATTCAGAGGAGGGGGGACATGGGGGGGGGGGGGGGGGGGCCCACCTGGGTTTCGTAGCGGCCCTGGAAGGGGCACTGGGCACTCCCCTCCTGGAGGTTCAGGCGCTGGCGCTCCAGCCACGGGGAGAAGAGCAGCGGAGGCTCCACCTCTCGCTCCACCTCCAGCGGGAACGGGGGATCCACTCTCTGGGCAGCTATGGGGGGCGGGGAGGGACAAGGGGTGGGGGGGCGAGGGGGGCAGTGATGAATCAGGAAAACGAGCAAGCTACAGGTACAAGCCCTTCTGTCAATCCACTGCTGAATTGATGAGCTCCTCCGCCTGCCATATTGGTGGGTGATTTTTCACAATGAAAATTCCAACATCATCTTAAATCGTAGTGATTGCAACTCGATGCCCATGGAGTCTCGTAACTTTGTCACGCGTGCGGTGATCCGCCAGCCCTTGCCTCTCAGAGTGTTGCATTGCAGGCCACGCGCAAAGGAAGTTTCTCTTGAGAAAAATAGATGCCGGTCTCTCCAGCCAACAACTATTTTTGACTCGGTGCCTGCAAAACGGCGAAATCCTCACCGGTAAGGGGTGTCTTGGTCCGGTACTGCTCAGAAGTGAAGAACCTGAAGGAGACAAATACGGTGAGGACGAGGAGGGGGGGGGGGGTGACGCTCAGGCGGTCAGCACGTAATTTGTCGCGTAAGTTGTACAGCCACCTTGTGCCACCATGTGGCCATGCAAACCCAAGCTATGAGCCACTGTTGGGCCAAGTGCTGTTAAGTGTCGTTCATGAGCGTCTATTCAAGCCAGCAACGGTACACGAGGGGGTGGGTGGCCAGCACCACGCCCGGCCGCCTTTGTCTCCCCAGTGGCAATGTTTACACACCGCACCGGGTACTCATTTGAGGCTGAGTCGACCTAGGGGAGGCCCAGGACCGGTATCAGATAATCGTCACTGGTGTTGGCCGTGAGCGGGAATCGATTGCCGGGTTCGTAGCGCAGCGCGCTAACCGCTACACTACCGCTCGCCACACACAGGCACACACACACAGGCACACACACACAGGCACACACACACAGGCACAACACACACAGCCACAACACACGCAGGGAAATCTATGGCAGTGAATCTGGCTGGGTGACACTTGGCCAGGGTTGGTCTGTGTCACCGGGCAACCCAAGAACTTGGCCGAGGTGCCGGTGCTGGAGTTGGGCCAAAACGCACTGGGGACACTCAAATACCGGTTCCCTATCTCTTCTGCGATGAAGGCGCCGGTGATGATGATGATGATGGATTTGTTTTAATAGGCTTCACCATTTCTGGCAATAAGACGGTTGCTAGGATGTTGTAACCCATTGTAAGGCATCACGTCTCCATACACCTCGCATACTCGTGGTAAAATATGCGAACAATCAAGCTCTGATAAGTATTTTTGCATTATCGTTGAATCTGATTGGCTTCCACCAGGCACAGCCTTCTTTATCGCCTTGTCTCGCCCGCAGTGTCAGACCAGAGGAAGCCAAAAGGCGAACAATACAAACGTAATGCCAGGGATGAAAGTGTTCAAAGCTCATCATAGGGTTTGTCCCCTTTTTTCTGGCAACAAAACTCAAACCTTTTTACAAGGAATCACGTGTGTGCTTTAACCACAATATCTGTGGTCAAAATGCAAACAAAAACACACTCTGATAATATATGCATTGGCGTCCTCTGGTCTAGCAGCAATTGAGACGAGGCTCAAAAGAAAGCCGTCTCTGGTGTGGACCAATCAGTTTCAAGGCCAATGCATATACTATCAGAGCGTGTTTTCTGTTTGCATTTTGACCACAAGTATTGTGGTTAATGCAGACAGGATTCCTCGTAAAAAGGTTCAACTTTTGTTGCCAGAAAAAAGGGAAAAAACCCTATTATTATATTTTGGAACTGGCAAAGGAGGTATAATGATGTTCAAAGCTCGCCAATGATGTCGCTGACAAAAATGCTGATTGCGCTGAAGATGGAAACGACGGCGATGATGATGATTATAATCATGATTACGATGACGCCGACGATGATGCCAATGATGATGACGCCGAATGTCATGATGACGCGAATGATGATGTTGCTCACAACGATGATGATTACGATGACGATGATGTCCGTGATGAAGACACCGCGAGTAAACGCGCCATGCGTATATTGTCAGATGTTGTGGATCTCTCTCTAACAATGCGCCGCTGCTGCTGCTAAAGTAGTAATACATCGGCCGCTTTATTAATCGGCTATGTCGGGTGGTATGGGGGTTTACGACACACTAAGCTAAAACGAAACTATTTTTATTTGATCAGATGAGGCCCACTGAGCTATGTAGCTATTTTTTTCAGAAGCGACCTGGCCGCAAATGAGAGCCCAACGAAATGGCTTATAACGTGGCAATGTATAGCAGCCAAATCCTCTAAACGCGTGTTGACTCCAAATGTGGAGGGGAACACCGGAGGAGCTGGAGAAAGAACAACCAGCTGGGAGAAAGACACGCAAACTCAAAATAGCAGGCGTCAAGGGTCGGGATCTAACCCACGACCTCCTGCATACCAGGCGAGGTAGTTAACATTTCGCCTCTGCAGTGTCACCCCATCTTACGACCCAGGAATCTATTACGAACCACGGCAGGACACCTCTTGGCAATCAGCATTGGCACTCGGCGAGACCGAACGTAACTCTTTGATGATGGGAGCGAGCTGGATGACCAGGTCTTCACAGCGGAACCATCGCTCGAACAACACCTCCAATGATCCGCCAACGTAGTATCTGGGGTCAAAGATAAAGATCCGAACCGCACATATAGCCTACATAGACTATTGGGGCAAGTGCTGTTAGCAAGCAAGCACCTGTTAAGGGGTGGTGTGGCCAGAAACACTAACCGGTGGTGATGTTAACTTAAACGAATTTCTTTTTTATTTTGACCAGGTTATATAGGGTTGTTTTTCAGAAGCAACCCAGCTCTCACAAATGATAGCTCAACGAAGTGGCGGCTTATCACGTGGGGATGTTTAGCAGCCAAATCATCTAAACGCGTGTTTACAAACGTGGAGGGAAATACAGGAGGAGCCGGAGAAAAATCTACGCGACCATGGGGAGAACATGCAAACTCCAAATATACAACAGACGTCAAGGTCGGGATCGAACGTACGACCTCCTGTATCCCAGACGAGGTAGTTAGCATTTCACTACCGTGGCCCCCCTAATCATTTACACACGGCAGTAATCATTTAGGCCAGGGTCGACCTAGAGGAGGCACATGACCAGTTCACATATTCGTCACTGAACTCGGGCCAGTACATTCACCTCGAGGTCACTTCTCCCCACGCACATTCACAATTGAAACACGTGTGCACACGCGCGTGCACATCGATGCCCACAAACACAAATGTCCCCCATATAGCTCACACAGGCTGGCGGGACAAGTGCTGCTAGCGGGCACCTTGGCGGCTGACAGGGCGCACGAGAAAAACCCGGCCGCCTTTGTCTCTCTAGTATTAATCATTTAAACACCGCACCAAGTAAAACAAACATATGAGGCTGAGTCGACCTAGGGGAGGCCCAGGAACCGGTTCAGATAATCGGCACTGGTGTTGGTGGCAGTGAGCGGGAATCGAATTTCTGGTTGCCGGGGGTCCCTAGCGCAGCGCGCTAACCACTGCGCCACCGCTCCCCACGCGCGCACACACGCGCGCACACTGATGCCCCTCATTCAGGGCAGGTTTCTCGATGGGCGTTTCCCTGGGCTGCATGGATTCTCGTGCTCCCATTGGTTCATACTGTGCCCTCCCTCCCTGCCCCCGTGTGTGCGTGTGTGCGTGCGCGTCTCTTTGTTCTGCCTGTTAGGTAACCCTCATCTCCGGGGTCACGGGTGCGACTCCAGTCCAGCGTGCCGCGGGCCAATGATCCGGTTCGGGTTTTCCGCGGCGCCGATTGGATCTGTGCCGCAGTCACTTCGGGGGGCGGGGGGGACGGGGAGTGACTGCGGCATCCGTCGCCTGTGCGCGCTCTCTGACTGCGAGCACCGCTCCACCGGTGGAAGAGACGGAGCGGTGGAATCGGATCGCGCGCAGCCTCCGAGTTCTGGATCGAACAACGATTATTATTTTTGGGGTCCGTGTTTAAAAAAAAAACACGAGATGGATGGTGACGGCACCAGATCGTGGGCGATAGCGACGGAGTATGAAGCCCTTCATCCAGCAGTGGATATAAAATTACTGCTGCTGTTGTTGCTGATGATGATGGCCATCAGACACATGAGAGCTTGTTGCTACGCTCACGAGCGGATGCATTGCTTCGCCAGTTTCGTTTGGGCCGCGCGCGGCTCGATAGATTTGCGAGGAAACGAGGGCGTGCAAATGAAGCGAGCCGAGCCCGTTGCAAGACGAGGTCGAAACCCGGCCACGACCACCGTCACGAGGTGGTCCAGCCCCGGCCCTCACCACGGCACAACCCACCCTGAGTGACCAGCGTGGGAGGCACGGGGTGGCGGAAGTGTGGACAAATGACCCCTCTGACCGACAAGGCTTCAACGGGGTGGAGGGCATCAGTCATCCAGCAGCGGATCGACCACGGTGTCGTGATAGATCTGGGAGACTGCCGATTGACGGTGGCGGTGGTGGTGGTGGTGGTCGCTACGCTGCTGCACGTAGCTGCTGCCTGTGATGGAGGAGCAGCGAGGGGTTGATGGATCACCACCGCACAGATGTTGCGGTGAAACTCTCTTCCCGTGCGGGCGTCGAGGAGATACCGTGCCCTGGCTAGAGCAAGTGGACCAGTCGCCATCTGTTTCTATCTGTACGGGGATATAGCGTTTGTCCCCCTCGCGCAAGGCGTCTGTTTTCTCCTGGTTCATCCGGTTATCCACCCACGTGTATAACAATAAACACACCCATCATTAATCAGCTGGAAGCATCTTTAAATAATACAAACCCACTGTAGCAGCAGCAGCAGGACCCTCCTGAAAGATTATCTGACGACTCAGTGTGGCTCTGCTGGATAAATATAAATAAAGATTAAAGGATAAAATAAAAAATAACATTTTTAAAAGATCGGGGCTGATCTCTACAACCAAGACAATGGCAACATCGCCAGTGTCGCCCCTGCTGCTGTTGGTGCCCCTCTTGCCTGGAACTTCCTCCCCCAGCAATCCGTGCCGTGGGCTCCCTGCCACTCTTAGAGCTCAGGGCCCAAGACTCCACTGCTGTGCCGATGACTGCCAATCTCTCTCTCTCTCTACAATATGACTGGCAACATAACCACGTGGCCAAGTGGTATCACACAGAGGGCACCACCGTCACGGACGATAACCCCCCCACACCACCCACCCATCCCCCCTCCTCCATCATCATCCCCCCTTCTTCCCACCATCCACCGCCCCACCCCCCACCCTAGCCCCCCCCCTAACCCCCACTAGCCCCCCCCCCCCCCACAAACCTGAGGCCATCGAGCTCCGACTCCTGGCGCTCTCGTTCCACCACGAGACCCACGGTGCCCGCGCGGCGCTGGGGAGAGTGCGGGATGCGAGCTGGCAGCAAGAACATCTACGAGGTGGGGGGGGGGGCAAAGACATGGGACGAGTCGGGGGGGGGGGGCTCACGAGGTGGTGATGGGGGGGGGGACTTGGGAATGCATGAGGCAGCCGTGGAGGTCAGAGGTCAGGGAGCTTCGTCGGCACCGCTTTGATTCTGCGTTCGAATTGACGTTTTAGCCGCCTGTGATGAAACCGGGTTCTCCGGTTTGAGGTTCCCGTGAGCAGCACTTTGCCAGCTCGTCTGTGTCGGCTATACGGGGGATCTTTGTATGTGTGTGTGTGTCAATGCGTACGCGTGTGTGAATGTGTGTGGGGAGCGGTAGTGCAGCGGTTAGCGTGCATGCGCTACAAACCGGGCGACCCGAGTCCGATTCCCGGTCACGGCCAGCACCAGCGATGAACCTGTCCTGGCGAACAGCACTTGCCCCAACAGTCCGTTAAGTCTATACGGGCGATCTTTGTATTTGTTTGGAGTAGTAGCCTCGAGGTCAATGCACTGTAGTCAATTGATGGTCTCGGCTCGGGCACCAATGGCTCACGTGGAGAAGCACGTGTTCACACCGAGGCCCACAGACTCACTCGGAGATCCATAGACTCTCGACATCTATTCTAGATTTGAAGCTTTCGTGACTGCAAGGATTCATATTCTTTTTCCGGTAAAGTCACGTAGGTAAAAATTTAAATTAATAAAAGTACAATACAAATAAAATAAAAATCACGACGTTTCAGAGGCAACACATGCTTCCGTCTTCAGGTGGAACCATCACAGGTGGAACCATCACAGCACGATAGCTGATACAGCTATCGTGCTGTGACGGTTCCACCTGAAGACGGAAGCTTGTGTTGCCTCCGAAACGTCGTGATTTTTATTTTTATTTTACTTTTATTAATTTAAATTTTTTACCTACGTGACTTTACCGAAAAAAACCTAAGAATATGAATCTCTACATCTAGACGTCGTCATTGCGATGAACACCGGGTTCACGAGTGGAGCGAGTTGATTGTCTGTACCCGGTCGCCGATAACTTGCGTGGCAACGCGTAGACTCACGTAGAGTTCCATGGACTTACACAGAGACCTCTGCACTGACAAAAAGCCAATGTCATTGAAACCAGACTCCCCAATGAATTGACAGTCCGTGGTCTCAACCATGCTACCAATGGCTGCACGCACAACTCCACGATTTTACAATCGGATAATTAACGACCATGGGGGACGTCACCCCCCTATGTATTTAGACGCGTTAACAAAAGCGCCTTGGGCAGAATGAGCGGCGTTCGTGAGTTGAGTTCATCAGCGGGCTCGTGAACTCAAAGATCACGAACGGCTGCGTCTTGGCGAAGGCGGAGCGCCCCTGCAAGCGTTGAAATGTTCGAGACCGTGAGCGCAGTGATGCTGCGACTAGGCAAGAGGAGCAAGCCCGAGGTGCGGCCGCGTGAGACAAATCAAACATTGGGGTCTCGCGTGACCGCTTGCCCCACCGCCTGAGCTGATAATGTCAGCGCCGCGGTGGCTAGGAGATGTTAACTCCCTCGCCTGGTATACAGGAGGTCGTGGATTCGATCCCGACTCCGACGCCTGCTGTATATTTGGAGTTTGCGTGTCTCTCTCGCCGTGGTCATGTGGATTTTTTTTCTCCGGGTTCTCTGGGGTTTCCCTCCGCATTTAGAATCAACGTGCGTTTAGATTAGTGGTTACTAACCTTTACTGAAGCCATGCACCCCTTTGGTTCTTAATCTTTAAATAAATTATGGTGTTAATACATACATTGGTTTTGTTTCGATTTAAATATTTCGTGACTGCAGGGATTCATATTATTGGTTGATTTGGTAAAGTCACGTAAAAGGAAAATATTAAAATAATAACAATAAAACAATACAATTCTCACGACGTTTCGATTGCAACACAAGCAATCATCATCAGGTGTAAAAACGTCGTGAGAATTTTATTGTTTTTAATTGTATTATTTCCCTTCTACATTGGTTTTGATTAAACAAATTAGTTGTAACTTACGTGGCCGTGCTTAATTTGTGTTTTTGATGATTTACCTTCTAAAAACAATATCTGGCCTTGCCTCGCACCCCCAGAAAGGGCATCTCACACCCCCAGGGGGCGCAGCGTGCAGCCGAGGTGCAGATCCACTGGTTTAGAGCGAGGCAGCTCAGTGGGCCACACCTGGTTTAAAGATAATTGTTTTTTAAATCCTTTATATTAAGTTCGCTTGCTTGCTTGCGCGCTTACGACCGTGCAAATCTTTCGGTCGTTTTTTAACCCACTTCCCGTGATCCAATCGAGCTAACATTTTGCGTGACAATTTATTTTCGTGAAAACATTTTTCCAAAATTTTCCACTTTTTAGGAACTTTTCTTTTCATATTTTATTAAAAATACCAATGTGATAAAAATGAAACTCTTACTCAAGAAAAACAGAGATGAATAATACAATAAAACCGATGCCACGCATATAAAGGATCTATAGTGAAAAACTTTGTTTTTACGGGTTAATTTTTTACCCTTTAATCTGGCAACAAAACTGACACCTTTTATTTTTATATTTACAAGGAGTCATGTTTGCATTGACCACAATACCTGCAGTCGGAATGCAAACAAAAAACACAACTCTGATAATGTATGCACTGTCCTTGAAGTTGATTGGTCCAAACCCGAGACAGCTTTCCTTAGAGCCTAGTCTCACATGGTGTTGGACCAGATGACGCCAAAAGTCGCACTTTTTTGTTTGCATTCCGACTGCAGGTATTGTGGTCAATGCAAACACGACTCCTTGTAAAAAAAAGTGTCAGTTTTGTTGCCAGATAAAAGGGTAAAAAAACAATTATCATATTTTGCTACTGGCAAATGAGGTTCCAATGCTGGTTTAAAGAGTTTAGTAGTTTAGTGTAGTTTCCGCGCCACTGGGGGGTCACCGAGCAACGGCTCCTCACCTCTCCCTCCTTGATGTGGATGTCCCGCCTCTGGCCGCGCTCCATTATCTTCAGACACATGTCGCCCTCGATCTGGAAGAAGAGCTGCTCGCCACAGAGCGGTGGGCAACACAAACACAGCGAGAGACGCGAAGGGCTCCCGTGTCATCTCAACAGACCGCTGGCAGGAGGAGGAGGTGGGAGAACTGTGAGCGAGCGCCGATCACATCAGGCGCGGCGTAGGACGGGGTGGTGCGGTAAGGGACCCACGGTAAGGAACCCACGGTAAGGGACCCAGGCTAAGGGACTCAGGGTAAGGTACTCAGGGTAAGGGACTCATGGTAAGGAACCCACGCTTGGTCGCCTTTGTTTTGTCTACCCCACCGGTGCTGACGTTTACACACCGTCCGCACCAGCAACTCATTCGAGGCTCAGTCGACCTAGGGGAGGACCCAAGACGGGTTTAGATGTTCGTCACTGGTGTTGGCCGTGAACGTGAATCGAACCTGGGTGGCCGGGTTAGTAGCGCAGCGCCACCGCTCCCCACACACACACACGTGCCCCGCCCCTCGCACCCCCCACCCCGTGGTGATGGTGGTGGTGGTGGCATTGACAGATTTGGCTGCGATGAAATTTGAATCTGGACCTTGATCGTTGCAAATCATTGTGGCTCTCTGAGGATTTACTAGAGCACAACATTGGTCAAGGTGTTGCCGTATGGAATGGGGAAAACATATTTACACGTTTGTCTTGAATCATATGCAGCATGGCGTGAGTTGACGCAGGTGAATTAGTAACTCGAGGGTACACGTGAACTGTGGACTGATAGGGAGAGTATGAACAGCGATCGCCATGAAGCTGCTATTCAACAACAAAATATATTCGTCGAATATCTTGACTGGCTGCTGGCTGGGCCTCCTCTCCACGCCGACGATAGTTCTACTAATAGGGGGTTTCCCCTTTTTTCTGGCAACAAAACTGACACCTTTTGCCACCGAAACTAGCTTGGTAGCTGGCCACGTGGGTTGTTCTGCGTAACAAATCAACACCGAGTTGAGCTGAAACGGCGGAAGAAGGAGGAGTTGGGAAGACGTCGCAAAGATTATAAAAAAATAGATAGCGACACCGAAGAGGCGGGACAACGAACACAGCAGACTTACGACGGTTCAATTTCGATTTAAAGCTTTCGTGACTGCAGCGATTCATCTTCTTGGTTCTTTCGGTAAAGTCACGTAGAAGGAAAATAATAAAATAATAAAAATAAAATATAATAAAATAATTCTCACGACGTTTCGGCCACAACGCAAGCAGCCGTCTGTCTACTTGACAGACCTGTTCTCCACCTGAAGACGGCTGCTTGCGTTGTTGCCGAAACGTCGTGAGAATTATTTTATTATGTTTTATTTTTATTATTTTATTATTTTCCTTCAACGTGACTTTACCGAAAGAACCAAGAAGATTACCACGGTTCATTTAACAATGCTCCTCCTGATTTAATTCATCTTATACCTACGTGACTTTACCGAAAGAACCAAAGAGTATGGATCATTGCAGTCACGAAAACTTCCAATCTAAAATTGCTCTACCTTTTCAATCTGTGCTCCTACTAATGTTCGAGCCCGCACTCGGGCCTGGCTCTCAAGAGACGCGCCGCTGTGCTCACAGCACACGGAGAAAGGCTGCGACTCCCCATTGCTTATTAAGTTCTAGAGCAGTGGTCTTCACCAAGTTCTACAGCAGTGTTCTTCACTAAGTTCTAGGGCAGTGGTCTTCACTAAGTTATAGGGCAGTGGTTTTCACCAAGTTCTACAGCAGTGGTCTTCACTAAGTTCTACAGCAGTGGTCTTCACTAAGTTCTAGGGCAGTGTTCTTCACTAAGTTCTACAGCAGTGTTCTTCACTAAGTTCTAGAGCAGTGTTCTTCACTAAGTTCTAGGGCAGTGTTCTTTACTAAGTTCTAGAGCAGTGTTCTTCACTAAGTTCTAGAGCAGTGGTCTTCACTAAGTTCCAGAGCAGTGGTCTTCACTAAGTTCTAGAGCAGAGTTCTTCACTAAGTTCTAGAGCAGTGGTCTTCACTAAGTTCTACAGCAGTGTCCTTCACTAAGTTCTACAGCAGTGGTCTTCACTAAGTTCTAGAGCAGTGTTCTTCACTAAGTTCTACAGCCGTGTTCTTCACTAAGTTCTAGGGCAGTGTTCTTCACTAAGTTCTAGGGCAGTGTTCTTCACTAAGTTCTACAGCAGTGTTCTTCACTAAGTTCTAGGGCAGTGGTCTTCACTAAGTTCTAGAGCAGTGGTCTTCACCAAGTTCTACAGCAGTGGTCTTCACTACGTTCTAGAGCAGTGTTCTTCACTAAGTTCTACAGCAGTGTTCTTCACTAAGTTCTAGGGCAGTGGTCTTCACTAAGTTCTAGAGCAGTGGTCTTCACTAAGTTCTAGAGCAGTGGTCTTCACTAAGTTCTAGAGCAGTGTTCTTCACTAAGTTCTACAGCAGTGTTCTTCACTAAGTTCTAGAGCAGAGTTCTTCACTAAGTTCTACAGCAGTGTTCTTCACTAAGTTCTACAGCAGTGTTCTTCACCAAGTTCTACAGCAGTGTTCTTCACTAAGTTCTAGAGCAGAGTTCTTCACTAAGTTCTACAGCAGTGTTCTTCACTAAGTTCTACAGCAGTGTTCTTCAATTTCGCCAATAAGATATCATCAGTGTGAGGTCCGCCACAAATTTTAAACCATTGTCAAGGGGTTTGACAGCAGCAGGATGACGATGGTGATGGGCCGTGTTGTCACTCCTCGCGGACTGTCCGGGGCGCCGCACGTCAGAGGCCGCTCTAGAGGCCACCAGGGACCGCCAGTGGCCGGCGGGCCTTGCGATGAAGACCGCTGCCTTACAGCGTGCGTGACTCCTCCCGCATCCACTCCCTCTCTCCCACTCACTGCTGTATTCTCTCTCTCTCGCTCTCCTCGCTCGCTCTCTTTCTCAGGTATCCTCCCGTGCGGCTGAATGTCCTTTGCAAGTTCAGTTGGGTGTGGGCTACAAATGTTTATTCCATCCTCGCGTACGATGGCAAAATGTATGTATATACGTGTACAGGAGCTAAATGGAAATGCCGAGCTCTGGTAGTTTAAATGTGAAAACATGTTACTTCGAAAATTCAATCACTCATTCACAATGTTCTCTTAATTTTTTCTGAATGCATGAATTCAGTTTTCTACCAATGTGTTTAACAATTTAGTCACACTGAACTATTTTCTTTTTCACCAGGTAAGGATCACTGAGTTATCGATCTCTATTTCAGAAGCGACATGGCTATCACAGATGATAGGTCAACGAAGCGCCTAATCACGTGGACATTCAAAGCGCCAAACAATCGAAACGCGTGATGTCGATTCTAAACGTGGAGAGAAAACCCTGAGAGATGATGATGAGAGAGAGAGAGAGACGCAAACTCCAAATATACAGCAGCAGGCGTCAGGGTCGGGATCGAACCCACGACCTCCTGCGTACCAGGCGAGGTAGTCAACATCTCGACGTGGTCTGGAGGGCTTCGCCTTCAGTAGAAGGGGGGTGTGGTGGAGGTTGACCCCCACCCCCCACCCTCTGACGTAACGTTCTAACCCCCCCTCCCCCCCCGTGGATTACCTCTTCGCCCTCCTCGATGTGGTAATCCTCGCGCTGGTTGGGCCCACCCACGAACATCACCTTGAGCTGGGCCGCGTGCCTGGGGGGGGGGCAGTGACGTCATTTCAATAAAAATAATAATTATATAACGACGCAATGGCCGATCCACACTCGAAGGAGACATCGCGGGGGTACAGCATCAGAATCTTGCGTTTACACTGGAGGAATCCGATGAGTGATGAAGCTCTGTCGTTGCAACAACAAACAGTACAGACACGCGGTAGGAGTTCAAAGTACAAGAAAGGTAAACAAATGACCCCAAACAACATACAAAGAAAAACTAAACCACCCCTCTCCTACCAGGCAAAGCCCACTGAGGTATCAACTTCTTGTTCAGTAGCGACCTGGCCACAAATGATAGCTCAATCAAGAAGCTTATCATATTGGACATTTATAGCAGCAAAACTATCTGAATACTCGAGACGCATGCTTCTAAATGTGGAGGAGCCGGAGAAAGAAAACAAAACCATCCAGGCGTTAGGGTCGGGATCGAATCCCTGACCTCCTTGCATACCAGGCGAAGAAGATAACATCACACCGCTGCTCCTGCCGCAGGTAACTGGCTGAACCACCTCAATGTGAAAGTGTAGCTGTTACTCTGCAGCTCCATCAGCCATACGAAAGAAAGAACAAGAAGAAGATTAACCAGCCATACCCCCCACACACACACCCCTAACGAACGCTAACCATGACCCCTAACGCGAGCATTGTTCTTTCAGAACGGGACAAACATCGCCACGTGGCAGGGCCCTCCTGGAAAACGGGTCACGAGACTCAATGAGGCTTACAAAATCGTCGTTATTTCCACGAAGGTCAAAGTATATCGCCCATTTACGAATGGTGATGTTATTGTTTTTTTTTGGACGTCTCATAAAATTCACGACGGATTAGGTGTGGAGGAAATGTCCAAATCATGCACAGCCCCCAACCAGTGGACCTCTCGCTCTGTCAGTCAATCACATGCCACCAACTCGTGACTAGCGGTGACCGAGAACATGTGTCAGCATGCGGCACACCCACATCCAGTATACATCTCGCTCTGGCCGTGGTTCCCATTGCGGTGCCTAATCACTGAGAAATCAACGAAGGCCACCCCGTGTGAGTGCATGTCGCTGTAAGCCCACCGATCATCCCGAGTCGGCGTCACTCACATTAATTTATTGCACACGGGAGGAGTGAAGAAACGCGAATTCTCCTCGATCCACCTTCTCACGGCCACCACCTGAAGCTCCATGAACCAAGATGACCACCAAATTCACCGGAAACGCCACCACCACCAACTTCACCAGAAACTCCACCACCACCAAATTCACCGGAAACTCTACCACCACCAACTTCACCAGAAACTCTACCACCACCAACTTCACCAGAAACTCTACCACCACCACCAACTTCACCAGAAATTCCACCACCACCAACTTCACCAGAAACTCTACCACCACCAACTTCACCAGAAACTCCACCACCACCAACTTCACCAGAAACTCCACCACGAACAACTTCACCAACTTCACCACTAACTCCACCACCACCAACTTCACCAAAAAACTCCACCACCACCAACTTCACCGGAAACGCCACCACCACCAACTTCACCAGAAACTTCACCACGAACAACTTCACCAACTTCACCACTAACTCCACCACCACTACCAACTTCACCAAAAACTCCACCACCACCAACTCCACCAGAAACCCCACCACCACCGCTACCACCAAGTTCACCACCACCACCAACTCTAACAACAACAACCACCACACCAACAACAACAATAACGTCGTCCCGCCCGGCGAAGGCCCCGCGTGTCCCGTCGGCGAACAGCGCGCCGCTGTGAGTGGCGGGTGTGTTGACTCCGCGGAATGCTATCGGGGAGAGAGAGAGAGTTTGACGCGGGAGGCGGAGAGAGGCGTGGATTCGTGCGTTCGACTCAAACCCCAGCGAGACGAGATCATTTGCGTACTCGTGGTTGCATAATCGGCTGATCTGCGTTGGGGGGGGGGGGGGCGACGCTCACAACAACGAGCGGAGAGGCGGGCGGAAAAAGCGCATCAAGTTGGCAGAGTGGGGAACACAGGTGACGGCATCTGCCAGTCGTCGCAAATCAGTCAACTCCGTCTCAGCTGGGTCTGTCACTTTGTCCAGTAACCTCCTGCCAGCAGAAAGCTTCAGACACTTCACGTGGCCTCGAGGTGCACCTAGCCTGGCACAAGCACTGTGGTTTGACATCAGCGCCACTCAGTGGCGACTGGCGGCTGTTGTTATTGGTGCACCGGCTGATTGGAGGGGCGGGGGAAGGGAGTGGCGATGATGTTATTGATATTTTATTAATATTTCCTGGCGATGTCGCCGTGGTTGTGATATGCTAGTGGCGTGAGTTGCGATGGCGATGTTAGCGATGCCGCGGTGATGTCCGTGCTGCTGGTGATGTCGTGTTAATGGCAATGCCAAGCTGTGCAGGTGATGGTCGTCTTGGGGGTGTCGGTAATCAGCTGATTAGGGTGGGGGTGGGGCGGGTTGCGGGGAGGGGCGTGTCCCCACCGCTGCCCCTCCCCCCTCGTCCACCCCCCCTCCCCCTTCGTCCACCCCCCTTCTCCCCCCTCGTCCACCCCCTCCCCCCATTGGCTCGAGGATTCTGCGAGCTTAGCGCATTCCACGCTCCGACTATTGTTGACCCACAGCCAACGACACAACATCGGCGAATCGATTTGTTCGGATTCGTCATCATCATCGTCGTCGTCGTCACATTGTTTTTGGTGCAATTGCCTCTCGCAATGTACATGACGCGCACAATCTCCACCATCAATGAATGATAATAATCACGAATAAAACATATCTCATCACGATAATTAGCTATTTCACAGCCACGGCTGAACGAATGCCCATTGCCATCATCAGCCATAATCAATCCACTGCTGGATGAAAGCCTCCATTGCCGTCATGCGATGTGATGTCACAATCCCCCTCCTGGCCCAGCGCGAGCTGATTCCATCGCTCCATCTCCGCGATGGATGTCCTCTCGTGCGTGTTCCCTTGTCGATGGGTGGCTGCGGTGCCGAGATGTTTACTCCTTCGCCTGGTACGCAGGAGATCGTGGGTTCGATCCCGATCCCGACCCTGACGTCTGCTGTATATTTAGAAAGTACATGTCTCTCTCTCTCTCTCCCCGTGGTCACATGGATCTTTCTCCGTGTCCCTCCGGGTTTCCAGCTCACCTTCACATGTCGAATCAACAACAACAACACGTTTAAATTTCGATTTAAAGCTTTCGTGACTGCAGGGATTCATCTTCGTGGTTCTTTCGGTAAAGTCACGTAGAAGGGAAATAATAAAATAATAAAAATCAAATCTAATAGGTGAATAACAGGTCTGTCGGAAAGACAGTGTCTTTCCGACAGACCTGTTCTTCACCTGAGGACGGCTGCTTGCGTTGTGGCCGAAACGTCGTGAGAATGATTTTATTATGTTTTATTATTATTATTTTATTATTTCCCTTCTACGTGACTTTTCCGAAAGAACCAAGACGATGAACAACACGTTTGTTAGGACTTGGCTGCTGGACATTTCCACGCACTAAGCCCCTTGTTGGCTGCCGCTCCATCGTTGGTCTTGAACACCGTGTTGTCCTCACCATCATCATCATCATCCCTCGTGACACATTGCGTGCCCAAGTCCACCCACGTCCCCCTGCAGTCCTCACCGCGTCTCTCGAAGCTGCGCGTCTCCTCTGATCCACGCGCTCTTCTTTCTGGCTTCCAGGGTAGCTCCAAGCGCGCGCCTCTCCACGCTACTAAAATAAACCGCACATTGCATAGTAGTAGGTTTTTACCCTTTTAAACTGGTACAAAACTGACACCTTTATTCAAGGCATCATGTATGTGCATATTATTATCATTATCAGAGTTGCTTCTTTTTGTTTGTTTTTTTGACTACTTGTGTTGTGGTTATTGCAAACATGATGCCTTGAATAAAGGTGTCAGTTTTGTACCAGTTTAAAAGGGTAAAAACCTACTACTATATTTTGCCACTGGTAAAAGAGATCTCATAGCACACATCGCGTGTTTCACTGATCCATGAGTCCCATAGACTCCCTTAGAGACCCAAAGACTGCCAAAGAGACACATACACTCCACCAGATGAAGGCCCACCTGGCTATCACTAATGATAGCTCGAAATGTATACGCAGACAAATTATGCTAAACGCACGTTGATTCGAAATGTGGAGGGGCAAAAAACCGGGAGAGCCCGCAGTGAAACATCCACGCGACCACGGGGTGCGAGAGAGCACATGCCAACTCCAAATGCATACAGCGGGCGTCGGGGTCGGGATTGAACTCACGACCTCCTGCATACCAGGCGAAGGAGTTCACGTCTCGGCACCCTGCTCAGCTCGCGTTCCACCTTCCTCTATGCCTGCGGGTGTAGTGCTCTATGCCTGCGGGTGTAGTGCTCTATGCCTGCGGGTGTAGTGCTCTATGCCTGCAGGCGTAGTGCTCTATGTCTGCGGGTGTAGTGCTCTATGTCTGCGGGTGTAGTGCTCTATGCCTGCGGGTGTAGTGCTCGACACCCATGGCTCAGCACCCTGGACGCGCATTGCAGAGGTCGCCGGTGCCATGCGACCTCCAGGAGCGCCACTTGAAACGACGGTGCCCGATTCCTGAATCCAGACTCAGCCCCACCGCAGCGCGCCAACGACCTCCTCGAACCACCCAGCAATGGACTCAGCGTGGTCCAGATGTCTTGTGACGCGCGTTTAATTATCTAAAACTTGATATTTTTGGAAGTAAATTTCTTTTGGGGGGTGGGGGTAGGCCTCGGCAAGGTAAGGTAATTGTACCCTTTTTACCGGGTAAAAGGGTAAAGGTAAAGGTGTCGACATGCCAAGGGGTAAGGGTAAAGGGTAGGGTAAAGGGTAGGGTAAAGGGTAGGGTAAAGGGTAGGGTAAAGGGTAGGGTAAAAGGTAGGCTCGTTGCTTTTTACCTTTTACCTTACCTGCTAAATGGTAAAAGGTAGGGTAGAGTGATTGTATTGTGGTAAGGTACAAGGTAGGGTAAAGGTAAGCTCGTTGTTTTTACCTTTTACCTTGCCGAGGCCTAGGTGGGGGTCATTTAATTGGGGATCACAAGACATCTGGACCATCGCCGTATATCGCTGCACCTCAGTCGATGGCCAGCAGGTTGCTACTGCTGGGGGGGTAAAGCGTGGGGGGCCTTCCAAGACGTCTCGGCGAACGTGGAATATTGGCCTCAGTGCACCGTCTCTTTCGATAGCCAGAGAGACAGACATAGAGGGAGAGAGACGGTAAGAAGTTCCCTCGAGTGGACGCCCTTCCGCCAACAGTGGCGTGAGCCGGCATTTGCAGGGGCTGCGCCTGTCAGAACGGGACGCCGAGAGCCACCACCGCGCCGCCTCGGGTGGAGTTCACCAGGAGGGGGCGCACGCGCACCGCACTGGGGGGGGGGCGTGGGGGGGGCTTCGTGGCTGGGGAAGATGAAATTCACAAATCTCGTCCCTCACCCGCGAGACCGAGTCCGCGGGGATACGGGGAAGTGGGGGGGGGGGGGCTAATCCCACCCCTTCCCACCACATTCAGAATGATTTAGAAATGCACTGATGTTTATAAGCATCTAACACTACGCAAACACAGTTTCCATCCACGTGTTCATTGCATGTGCAGTGCCAAACAATAACATTTGTGCGTTGCTTTTTGCAAATCGTTGTATAAAAGATAACAAAATAAAAGTAATAGCGATGGTTGCACATCGCGCGAGGCACTCATTTGAGGCCGAGTCCACCTAGGGGAGTCGCAAGGACTAATTTTCATGATCGTCACTGGTGTTGATAGCCGTGAGCGGGGAATCGAATCCATGGAAAAAAGCTCGATGAGCAGCGCGCTAACCATTGTGCCACCACTCTCTCATAGATTCTCTCTTCCGTCATTCTTGTTTAACCACTTTTAAGAGGTCAATACACTCGCAGGGTATGTCAATGCTCCAGTGGCGCAACCGGTTAGCGCGCGGTACTTATAAGGCAGTACTTGCCCTGGCCATGCCGAGGTTGTGAGTTCGATCCTCACCTGGAGCAGAGGGCTTTTTTTTATTCAATTGACCTCTCAGGGGCATCGGTGATGATGAAGCTGTGGGAATACATGACATCACCCCCCCCACTCTCGCCACTTAAAACAAGTATAACCCGTAAAAACAAAGTTTTTCACTATACATCCTTTATATGCGTGGCAGCGAACTTAATATAAAGGATTTAAAAATATATTCGCCTGTGGAGGACGCGGGGATCGATCCCGCGACCTTTGGCATGGGAAGCGAGGGCGCTACCAACTGCGCTACTCCGCCACGGCCTGTGGAGGGGTTACGCTCTGGGCTCCTATACTGTGACGTTCAGCCAAAGCCAAGAATGAGTTCTATTTGAATATATGTAAAATAATTTTTTTTGCCTAACATTAATTGTCTGGCACAACGAGTCTGTGTGGAAAATGTCAGCTCGATTGGATAACGGGAAGTGGGTTAAAAAACGACCGAAAGATTTGCACGGTCGTAAGCAAGCAAGCAAGCACGCAAGCATGCGAACTTAATATAAAGGATTTAAAATTCAGATCAATCTGCTGTGAGATTTGCAGAAATCATGTTGGTCGTATTGTCTAGTTATTAACTTACCACCCCTTCCCATCAACCCTTCAAGGGACGGGTCCTGCCCAATTCCCAATGCTACGGTGCCTCGCCTGGTAAGCAGGAGGTCGTGGGTGCGATCCCGACCCTGACGCCTGCTGTATACCTGGAGTTTGTGCGTCTTTCTCCCCGTGGTGGCGTGGATTTTTCTCCGGGTGCTCCGATTTTTTCCTCTCCACATTTAAAATCGAGGTGCGCTCAGCGTGTTCGGCTGCAGTAAATGTCCACGTGATAAGACAATGTTGGCTGCCGCTCCGTCGTTTGTAGCCTGGTCGCTCATGAAAAAGAGATGTATAGTGGGCCTTACCTGGTCAAGTAGAAATGTGTTTATTTTGTTCGTTCTACCTCTTTTTGCACACCTTTTATCCAGAGTCAAACTCACGTCTGGGTCTCTGACCCTCTCGGTCAAAAAACCAGACGTGGGTCTTCTCTCCCAGTATGTCTCTCTCGGTGCATTTGCAAGCGTGCACCACTGTCTCACACACACAGACTGCTGTTCGCTAACACCAATTAAGGCCATGACGACACACGAATGAGTGGGTGGCTAGCACCACGCCTGGAATCGAGTCGCTGGTCGCCAGGCTCGAAGCGCAGCGTGCTAACCATTGTGCCACCGCTCTCTCTCTCTCTCTCTCTCAGATTATCTCTCTTCCGTGCCATTCTTGTTTAACCACTTTTAAGAGGTCACTACACTAACGGGACATCTCAATGCTCCAGTGGCGCAACCGGTTAGCGCGCGGTACTTATAAGGCAGTACTTGCCCTGGCCATGCCGAGGTTGTGAGTTCGAGCCTCACCTGGAGCAGAGGGCATTTTTTATTCAATTGACCTCTCAGGGGCATCGGTGATGATGAAGCTGTGGGAATACATGACATCACCCACCGCCACCCCTCGACACTCGCCACTTAAACACATTTCTGCGGAGGGAGCTGGTAGGGATGTTGGGTTGCTCGGTCAATGGCTAGGATCGACGGCGGCGTGGTGTATTCCGCACATATGCCCGACTGTGAGGGCGGGCACAAGCCGGCGTGAGTAGGTTAAACGTTGAGTTTTTTTAAGGGCACCACGGGGTGACCAGCCCCTCCCCACCCGGCCCCTACCTCCCCTTCCCACCCAGCCCCTCCCCACCATCACCACCCTCCCCTCTCCACCCACACCCACCCTCCCATTTTTGGAAACACGACGGACGGACGGACACAATAATCCCCTGTGGGCTGGTGTAACCAGGCGGTTCCTACCAGTAAAAGGGCTTTAAAGTAGCACCGATTAAGGCCGGGACGACACACGGAGGGGTGGGTGGTTAGCACCACCCCTGACCGCCTTTGTCTCCCCAATAGCAATGGTTGCACATCGCACGAGGCACTGATTTGAGGCTGAGTCCACCTAGGGGAGTCGCAAGGACTAATTTTCATAATCGTCACAGGTGTTGATAACCGTGAGCGGGGAATCGAATCCCTGGTCGCCAAACTCGAAGGGCAGCGCGCTAACTATTGTGCCACCGCTCTATCACTCTCATAGATTATCTCTCTTCCGTGCCATTCTTGTGTAGACACTTTTAAGAGGTTACTACACTCCCAGTGCATCTCAATGCTCCAGTGGCGCAACCGGTTAGCGCGCGGTACTTATAAGGCAGTACTTGCCCTGGCCATGCCGAGGTTGTGAGTTCGAGCCTCACCTGGAGCAGAGGGCATTTTTTATTCAATTGACCTCTCAGGGGCATCGGTGACGATGAAGCTGTAGGAATACATGACATCACCCACCGCCACCCCTCCACACTCGCTAATTAAAAAGATCAGATCAATCTGCCGTGAGATTTGCAGAAAGCATGGTGGTCGTATTGTCTAGTCCTTAACTTACGACGCAGGTTCTGACTTTCAGGATTTCATTCTGGCTTCTCGGATCTTCCTGAAGATGCTTGACGCAGTTGTTAAACCACAACGTCGCGTCCATAACCGCTGCTCGATTTGATGGTGAGAATTCTTATACTGGTAGGAACCACCTGGTTCCACCAGCCCACAGGGGATTTTTGTGTCCGTCCGTTGTGCATCCAAACATGGGCTGGGTGGAGAGGGGAGGGTGGGGAGGGGCTGGGTGGGGAGGAGCTGGGTTGGGGGGGGTGGGGAGGTGGGGGGTTGGAGGGGTGGGGCTGGGTGGGGAGGGGCTGGTTACCCCGTGGTGCCCTTATAAAACTCAACATTTAATCTACTCACGCTGGCTTGTGCCTGCCCTCACAGTCGGCCATATTTGCGGAATACACCACGCCGCCGTTGACCCTGGCAATTGACCGAGCAACCCAACGTTCCTACCAGCTCCCTCCGCAGGAATGTGTTTCGGCTCACGCCGTAGTGGCGAGGTGTTAACTACCTCGCCTGCTTGTGCTGGAGGTCGTGGGTTCGATCGCGATCCTGACGCCTGCGGTATATTCGGAGTCTGCACGCTCTCCCCGTCGGGGCGTGGATTTTTCTCCGGGTCCTCCGGGTTTTGGCCTGCAAATTTAGAATCAAAACGCGCTGAGAATATTTGGCTGCTATAAATTTCGACGTGATAAGCCACTTCGTTGAGCTATCATTTGTGATCCCAGGTCGATTTTAAAAAAGGGCTCTAAAGTAGCACCTATTAAGGCTGGGACGACACACTGAGGGGGGGGGGGGGTGGCTAACACCACACCTGGCCGCATTTGTCTCCCCAATAGCGATGGTTACACATCGCACCAGGCAGTCATTTGAGGCTGAGTCCACCTAGGGGAGTCGCAAGGACTAATTTACATAATCGTCACTGGTGTTAATAGCCGTGAGCGGGCAATCGAATCCCTGGTCGCCAAGCTCGAAGAGCAGCGCGCTAACCATTGTGCCACCGCTCTCTCATAGATTATCTCTCTTCCGTGCCATTCTTGTTTAACCACTTTTAAGAGGTCACTACACTCACAGGGCATCTCAATGCTCCAGTGGCGCAACCGGTTAGCGCGCGGTACTTATAAGGCAGTACTTGCCATGGCCATGCCGAGGTTGTGAGTTCGAGCCTCACCTGGAGCAGAGGGCTTTTTTTATTCAATTGACCTCTCAGTGGCATCGGTGATGATGGAGCTGTGGGAAAACGTGACATCACCCACCGCCACCCCTCCACACTTGCGACTTAAACACATTCCTGCGGAGGGAGCTGGATGGAACGTTGGGTTGCTCGGCCAATGGCCAGGGTCAACGGCGGCGTGGTGTATTCTGAAAATAAACCCGACTGTGAGGGCGGGCACAAGCCGGTGTGAGTAGGTTAAACGTTGAGTTTTATAAGGGCACCACGGGGTGACCAGCCCCTCCCCACCCAGCCCCAGCCCCACCCCACCCAGCCCCACCCTCCTCACCCAGCCCCTCCCTGCACGACGGACACAATAATCCCCTGTGGGCTGGTGTAACCGGGAGGTTCCTACCAGTAAAAGATCAGATCAATCTGCCGTGAGATTTGCAGACAGCATGGTGGTCGTCTTGTCCAGTTCTTAACTTACCGCGTCCGTTTTGACTTTCAGGATTTCATTTTCTCTTCTCGGATCTTACTGAGGATGCTTGACGCAGTTGTTAAACAACAACGTCGCGTCCCTAACCGCTGCTCGATTTGATGGTGAGAATTCTTATTCGAATCACGCCGCGGTGACGAGGTGTCAACTACCTCGCCTGCTTGTGCTGGAGGTCGTGGGTTCGATCGCAACCCTGACGCCTGCGGTATATTCGGAGTCTGCACGCTCTCCCCGTGGTGGCGTGGATTTTTCTCCGGGTCCTCCGGGTTTTGCTCTGCAAATTTAGAATCAAAATGCGCTTAGAATGTTTGGCTGATATAAATTTACACGTGATGAGCCACTTCGTTTAGCTATCACTTGTGATAGCCAGGACGCTTCTTTAAAGGGCTTTAAAATAGCACCTATTAAGGCCAGGACGACACACGGAGGGGTGGGTGACTAGCACCACACCTGGCCGCCTTTGTCTTCCCAATAGCGATGGTTGCACATCGCACGAGGCAGTCATTTGAGGCTGAGTCCACCGAGGGAAGTCGCAAGGACTCATTTACATAATCGTCACTGGTGTTGATAGCCATGAGCGGGGAATCAAATTCCTGGTCGCCAATCTCGAAGGGCAGGGCGCTAACCATTGTGCCACCGCTCTCTCATAGATTATCTCTCTTCCGTACAATTCTTGTTTAAACACTTTTAAGAGGTCACTACACTTGGAGGACATCTCAATGCTCCAGTGGCGCAACCGGTTAGCGCGCGGTACTTATAAGGCAGTACTTGCCCTGGCCATGCCGAGGTTGTGAGTTCGAGCCTCACCTGGAGCAGAGGGCTTTTTTATTCAATTGACCTCTCAGGGGCATCAGTGACGATGAAGCTGTAGGAATACATGACATCACCCACCGCCACCCCTCCACACTCGCGACTTAAACACATTCCTGCGGAGGGAGCTGGTAGGAACGTTGGGTTGCTCGGCCAATGGCCAGGTTCAACGGCGGCGTGGTGTATTCTGAAAATATGCCCGACTATGAGGTCGGGCACAAGCCGGCGTGAGTAGGTTAAACGTTGAGTTTTATAAGGGCACCACGGGGTGTACAGCCCCTCCCTACCCAACCCCACCCCTCAAACCCCCAACCCGGCCCCTCCCCTCCCTACCTAGCCCCTCCCCATCCAGCCCCTCTCCACCCTCCCCTCTCCACCCATACCCACCCCTCCAATTTTTGGATGCACGACGGACGGACGGACACAATAATCCCCTGTGGGTTGGTGTAACCAGGCGGTTCCTACCAGTAAAAGGGCTTTAAAGTAGCACCTATTAAGGCCGGGACGACACACGGAGAAGTGGGTGGCTCGCACCACACCTGGCCACCTTTGTCTCCCCAATAGCAATGGTTGCACATCGCACGAGGCACTGATTTGAGGCTGAGTCCACCTAGGGGAGTCGCAAGGACTAATTTTCATAATCGTCACTGGTGTTGATAGCCGTGAGCGGGGAATAGAATCCCTGATCGCCAAGCTCGAAGGGCAGCGCGCTAACTATTGTGTCACCGCTCTGTCACTCTCATAGATTATCTCTCTTCCGTGCCATTCTTGTTTAACCACTTTTAAGAGGTCACTACACTCACAGGGCATCTCAATGCTCCAGTGGCGCAACCGGTTAGCGCGCGGTACTTATAAGGCAGTACTTGCCGTGGCCATGCCGAGGCTGTGAGTTCGATCCTCACCTGGAGCAGAGGCTTTTTTTTATTCAATTGACCTCTCAGGGGCATCGGTGATGATGAAGCTGTGGGAATACATGACATCACCCACCGCCACCCCTCGACACTCGCCACTTAAACACATTCCTGCGGAGGGAGCTGGTAGGGACGTTGGGTTGCTCGGTCAATGGCTAGGATCGACGGCGGCGTGGTGTATTCCGCACATATGCCCGACTGTGAGGGCGGGCACAAGCCGGCGTGAGTAGGTTAAACGTTGAGTTTTTTTAAGGGCACCACGGGGTGACCAGCCCCTCCCCACCCGGCCCCTACCTCCCCTTCCCACCCAGCCCCTCCCCACCATCACCACCCTCCCCTCTCCACCCATACCCACCCTCCCATTTTTGGAATCACGACGGACGGACACAATAATCCCCTGTGGGCTGGTGTAACCAGGCGGTTCCTACCAGTAAAAGGGCTTTAAAGTAGCACCGATTAAGGCTGGGACGACACACGGAGGGGTGGGTGGTTAGCACCACCCCTGGCCGCCTTTGTCTCCCCAATAGCAATGGTTGCACATCGCACGAGGCACTGATTTGAGGCTGAGTCCACCTAGGGGAGTCGCAAGGACTAATTTTCATAATCGTCACAGGTGTTGATAACCGTGAGCGGGGAATCGAATCCCTGGTCGCCAAACTCGAAGGGCAGCGCGCTAACTATTGTGCCACCGCTCTGTCACGCTCATAGATTATCTCTCTTCCATGCCATTCTTGTGTAGACACTTTTAAGAGGTTACTACACTCCCAGTGCATCTCAATGCTCCAGTGGCGCAACCGGTTAGCGCGCGGTACTTATAAGGCAGTACTTGCCCTGGCCATGCCGAGGTTGTGAGTTCGAGCCTCACCTGGAGCAGAGGGCTTTTTTTATTCAATTGACCTCTCAGGGGCATCGGTGACGATGAAGCTGTAGGAATACATGACATCACCCACCGCCACCCCTCCACACTCGCTCGATTTGATGGTGAGAATTATTATACTGGTAGGAACCACCTGGTTCAACCAGCCCACAGGGGATTTTTATGTCCGTCCGTCCGTTGTGCATCCAAAAATGGGCTGGGTGGAGAGGGGAGGATGGGGAGGGGCTGGGTGGGAAGGTTCTGGGTGGGGGGGTGGGGCTGGGTGGGGAGGGGCTGGTCACCCCGTGGTGCCCTTATAAAACTCAACGTTTAACCTACTCACACCGGCTTGTGCCCGCCCTCACAGTCGGCCATATTTGCGGAATACACCACGCCGCCGTTGACCCTGGCCATTGACCGAGCAATCCAACGTTCCTACCAGCTCCCTCCGCAGGAATGTGTTTCGGCTCACACCGTGGTGGCGAGGTGTTTACTACCTCGCCTGCTTGTGCTGGAGGTCGTGGTTTCGATCGCGACCCTGATGCCTGCGGTATATTCGGATTCTGCATGCTCTCCCCATGGGGGCGTGGATTTTTTTCCGGGTCCTCAGGGTTTGCCGTGTAAATTTAGAATCAAAATCGCTTCGAATCTTTGGCTGCTTTAAATTTCAAATCTCACGGCAGATCGATCAGATTTTTTTTAAGTGGCGAGTGTGGAGGGGTGGCGGCGGGTGATGTCAATTATTATTATTTGGTTCTTTCGGTTAAGTCACGTCTAAAGATAAAATAATAAATTAAATTAAATAATAGCATACGACGTTTCGATTGCAACACAAGCAATCATCATCAGGTATAGACATATTAGCAGACAGATATCACCAAGATATCTGTCTGCTAATCACCAAGATATCTGTCTGCTAATATGTCTGTCTATAGTTTTCTGGTTCGATTTTATGTCGCTATTTCATTATACCTGATGATGATTGCTTGTGTTGGAATCGAAACGTCGTATGCTATTATTTAATTTAATTTATTATTTTATCTTTAGACGTGACTTAACCGAAAGAACCAAATAATAATTCCTGCAGTCACGAAAGTTCTAAAATTAAGATGTCAATTATTCCCACAGCTTCATCATCACCGATGCCCCTGAGAGGTCAATTTAATAAAAAAAGCCCTCTGCTCCAGGTGAGGATCGAACTGACAACCTCGGCATGGCCAGGGCAAGTACTGCCTTATAAGTACCGCGCGCTAACCGGTTGCGCCACTGGAGCATTGGGATGCCTTGTTAATGTAGTGACCTCTTAAAAGTGGTTAAACAAGAATTGCACGGAAGAGAGATAATCTATGAGAGAGCGGTGGCACAATGGTTAGTGCGCTGCCCTTCGAGCTTGGCGACCAGGGATTCGATTCCCCGCTCACGGCTATCAACACCAGTGACGATTGTGTAAATTAGTCCTTGCGACTTCCCTAGGTGGACTCAGACTCAAATTAGTGCCTCGTGCGATGTGCAACCATCGCTATTGGGGAGACAAAGGCGGCCAGGTGTGGTGCTAGTCACCCACCCCTCCGTGTGTCGTCCCAGCCTGGCCATCACAAGTGATAGCTCAACGAAGTGGCTTATCACATGGAAATTTTAAGCGCATTTTGATTCTAGATTTGCAGGGCAAACCCGGAGGACGCGGAAAAAAAATCCACGCCACCACCGGGAGAGCGACATGCAGACTCCGAATATACCGCTTGCGTTAGGGTCGCGATCGAACCCACGACCTCCAGCACAAGCAGGCGAGGTAGTAAACACCTCGTCACTGTGGCGTGATTCGAATAAGAATTCTCACCATCAAATCGAGCAGCGGTTATGGACGCCACGTTGTGGTTTAATAACTGTCAAGCATCTTCACGAAGATCCGAGAAGCCAGAATTAAATCATGAAAATCAGAACCTGCGTGGTTAGTTAAGAACTGGACAAGACGACCACCATGATTTTGCCAATCTCACGGCAGATTGATCTGATCTTTTACTGGTAGGAACCACCTGGTTACACCAGCCCACAGGAGATTATTGTGTCCGTCGTGCAGGGAGGGGCTGGGTGGGGAGGGAGGGTGGGGTGGGTGGGGCTGCGTGGGGAGGGGAGGGTGGGGCTTGGTGAGGAGGGGAGGGTGTGGAGGGGCAAGGTGGGGAGGGGAGGGGCTGGGTGGCGTCGGGCTGGACACCCCGTGGTGCCCTTATGAAACTCAACGTTTAACCTACTCACGCCGGCTTGTGCCCACCCTCACAGTCGGCCATATTTGCGGAATACACCACGCCGCCGTTGACCCTGGCCATTGACCGAGCAATCCAACGTTCCTACCAGCTCCCTCCGCAGGAATGTGTTTTAAGTGGCGAATGTGGGGGGGGGGGGGGGGTGATGTCATGTATTCCCACAGCTTCATCATCACCGATGCCCGTGAGAGGTCAATTAAATAAAAAAAAGCCCTCTGCTCCAGGTGAGGATCGAACTCACAACCTCGGCATGGCCAGGGCAAGTACTGCCTTATAAGTACCGCGCGCTAACCGGTTGCGCCACTGGAGCATTGAGATGTCCTGTGAGTGTAGTGACCTCTTAAAAGTGGTTAAACAAGAATGTCACGGAAGAGAGATAATCTGAGAGAGAGAGAGAGAGAGAGCGGTGGCACAATGGTTAGCACGCTGCGCTTCGAGCCTGGCGACCAGCGACTCGATTCCAGGCGTGGTGCTAGCCACCCACTCATTCGTGTGTCGTCATGGCCTTAATTGGTGTTAGCGAACAGCAGTCTGTGTGTGTGAGACAGTGGTGCACGCTTGCAAATGCACCGAGAGAGACATACTGGGAGAGAAGACCCACGTCTGGTTTTCTGACCGAGAGGGTCAGAGACCCAGACGTGAGTTTGACTCTGGATAAAAGGTGTGCAAAAAGAGGTAAAACGAACAAAATAAACACAATTTTACTTGACCAGGTAAGGCTCACTATACATCTCTTTTTCATGAGCGACCAGGCCACGAATGACGGAGCGGCAGCCAACATTGTCTTATCACGTGGACATTTACTGCAGCCGAACACGTTGAGCGCACCTTGATTCTAAATGTGGAGGGGAAACAAGTAAACCCGTAAAAACAAAGTTTTTCACTCTAAATCCTTCATATGCGTGGCGGCTAGAGTCCTCTCGTCCTCTGGCTTGAGATGGCTGCAATCTGTGGGTCAGATGATTGTCTGCCAGTATTAAGCAATTGGTAATTGAATATTTAATTTGTTTTTCCTAAACAGTGTAACATTTTGGAAAAAAAAATTCACGAAAATTAATTGTCACACACAACGAGTCTGTGTGGAAATGTCAGCTCGATTGGATCACGGGAAGTGGGTTAAAAAACGAGCGAAAGATTTGCACGGTCCTAAGCAAGCAAGCGAACTTAATATGAAGGATTTAAAATATATTCGCCTGTGGAGGACGCGGGGATCGATCCCGCGACCTTTGGCATGGGAAGCGAGGGCGCTACCAACTGCGCTACTCCGCCACGGCCTGTGGAGGGGTTACGCTCTGGGCTCCTATACTGTGACGTTCAGCCAAAGCCATGAATGAGTTCTATTTGAATATATGTAAAATAAATTTTTTTTGCCTAAAAAGTGTCAAATTTTGGGAATTTTTTTTCACGAACAATAATTGTCTGGCACAACGAGTCTGTGTGGAAAATGTCAGCTCGATTGGATCACGGGAAGTGGGTTAAAAAAACGACCGAAAGATTTGCACGGTTCTAAGCAAGCAAGCAAGTGAACTTAATATAAAGGATTTAAAAATCGGAAAACCCGGATAAAAATCCACGCCACCACGGGGGGGAGAGAGAGACTCCAGGTTTCCAGCAGGCGTCAGGGTCGGGATCGCACCCACGACCTCCTGTATACCAGGCGAGGCAGATAACATCGCGCCACCGTAGCATTGGGAATTGGGCAGGACACGTCCTTTGAAGGGTTGATGGGTAGACAATATGACCACCATGCTTTCTGCAAATCTCACGGCAGATTCATACTCTTAGGTTTTTTCGGTAAAGTCACGTAGGTAAAAAATTTAAATTAATGAAAGTAAAATAAAACAAATTACAAAATTCACGACGTTTCGGAAGTTGCTTCCGAAACGTCGTGAATTTTTTAATTTGTTAATTTAAATTTTTTACCTACGTGACTTTACCGAAAAAACCTAAGAGCATGAATCCTTGCAGTCACGAAAGCTTCAAATCTCGAACTCACGGCAGATTGATCAGTTTTTTTTAAGTGGCGAGTGTGTGTGAGGGGGAAGGTGGCGGTGGGTGATGTCATGTATTCCCACAGCTTCATCATCACCGATGCCCCTGAGAGGTCAATTGAATAAAAAAGTTATCTGCTCCAGGTGAGGCTCGAACTCACAACCTCGGCATGGCCAGGGCAAGTACTGCCTTATAAGTACCGCGCGCTAACCGGTTGCGCCACTGGAGCATTGAGATGTCCTGTGAGTGTAGTGACCTCTTAAAAGTGGTTAAACAAGAATTGCACGGAAGAGAGATAATCTATGAGAGAGCGGTGGCACAATGGTTAGCGCGCTGCCCTTCGAGCTTGGCGACCAGGGATTCGATTCCCCGCTCACGGCTATGTGCAACCATCGCTTTTGGTTAGACAAAGGCGGCCTGGTGTGGTGTTCGCCACCCACCCCTCCGTGTGTTGTCCTAGACTAATAGGTGTTACTTTAGAGCCCTTTTTTAGAAGAGACCTGGGATCACAAATGATTCTTTCGCTCAACGAAGTGGCTTATCACGTGAAAATTTATAGCAGCCAAATATTCTCAGCGCGTTTTGATTCTACATTTGCAGGGCAAACCCGGACGACCCGGAGAAAAATCCACGCCACCACGGGGAGAGCATGCAGACTCCGAATATACCGCAGGCGTCAGGGTCGCGATCGAACCTACGACCTCCAGCACAAGCAGGCGAGGAAGTAAAAACCTCGCCACCACGGCGTGAGCCGAAACACATTCCTGCGGAGGGAGCTGGTAGGAACGTCGGGTTGCTCAGTCAATGGCCAGGGTCAACGGCGGCGTGGTGTATTCCGCAAATATGGCCGACTGTGAGGCAGGCACAAGTCGGCGTGAGTAGGTTAAACGTTGACTTTTATCAGGGCACCACGGGGTGACCAGCCCCTTCCCCACCCCTCTCAGCACCACCCTCCCCAAACAGCCCCTCCCCACCCTCCCCACCCAGCCCCTCCCCACCCTCCCCACCCAGCCTCTCCCCACCCTCCCCACCAAGCCCCTCCCCACCCTCCCCTCCCCACCCAGCCCCTCCCTCCCCACCAGCCCCTCCCCTCCCATTTTTGGATTCACGACGGACGGACACAATAATCCCCTGTAGGCTGGTGTAACCAGGAGGTTCCTACCAGTTAAAGGGCTTTAAAGTAGCACCGATTAAGGCCGGGACGACACACGGAGGGGTGGGTGGTTAGCACCACCCCTGGCCGCCTTTGTCTCCCCAATAGCGATGGTGACACATCGCACCAGGCAATCATTTGAGGCTGAGTCCACCTAGGGGAGTCGCAAGGACTAATTTGCATAATCGTCACTGGTGTTGATAGCGGGGAATCGAATCCCTGGTCGCCAAGCTCGAAGGGCAGCGCGCTAACCATTGTACCACCGCTCTGTCACTCTCATAGATTATCTCTCTTCCGTGCCATTCTTGTGTAGACACTTTTAAGAGGTCACTACACTCACAGGGCATCCGAATGCTCCAGTGGCGCAACCGGTTAGCGCGCGGTACTTATAAGGCAGTACTTGCCCTGGCCATGCCGAGGTTGTGAGTTCGATCCTCACCTGGAGCAGAGGTTTTTTTTTATTCAATTGACCTCTCAGGGGCATCGGTGATGATGGAGCTGTGGGAATACATGACATCCCCCCCCCCACACACTCGCCACTTAAAAAAAATCTGATCGATCTGCGGTGAGATTTGCAGAAAGCATGGTGGCTGCATTGTCTCGTTCTTAACTTACCGCGTCGGTTCTGACTTTCAGGATTTAATTCTGGCCTCTCGGATCTTCCTGCAGATGCTTGACGCAGTTTTTAAGCCATAACGTCGCGTCTGCTAACCGTTGCTCGATTTGGTGGAGAAAATTGTTACAATCATGAATCATCATAATAACACGAATAAATAGGGGCGTGCAATGCTCCGACACCACGTGACAATTTATGACGTTCCGCTGCAACAAAAATAATTTTGCCCAAATAATTTCTACATTGGCCGAACCCGAAAAATCAATGACGAATCATTTTCCGTTGCTTTGCACAGAACTCACAGTGCCACCCGCCTCACCCACACGTATCGTGGCGTCCGCGCGTGCTCTGCTGTGAAAATGAAACGAGATTTACCCGCGACGATTTTGGTGGGCAATTCGATTGCGCAGCCACTCGCTCGGATGTGGACAAAGCGGTTCGAGGGCCCATTCTGGTTTTGCGAAACTCATCCCTCGAGGTGTCGATGCGACTTTGAGACATCGACACCGTTGCCAAAATGAAGCCGTGGCCACCTGCTCAAAGGGCCCACGTCTCATTCTCTACTCCCGACAGCAGGTGGCAGCATTGTCCAGCAGTGGCTCACTTACTCGATGCTCTGGAAGTTGACTTCATAATTACCGTGGTCCCTCTGCCATGATCTATCCACTTGCATACAATATGATGTCTCCAACTCGATTTTATTCTCTGATCCACGTGTTCCTTATTATGAAACGAAACTTTTTTTTCTTCCCAGCTTAGGCCCCACTGAGCTGAATAGATAGGTGTTTTTCAGTAGCGACTTGGCCACAAATGATAGCTCAACGAAGTGGCTTATATCACGTGTAAATGTATAGCAGCCACATACTCTAAACGCGTGATGTTGATTCTAAATGTGGAGGGAAAAAACCGACGGACCAGGAGAAAGATCCACGCGATCACGGGAAGAGCATGCACAACTCCAAATATACGGTCAGGGTCAGGATCGAACACACGACCTCCTGCATACCAGGCGAGGTAGTTAACATCTTCTAACCACCGTGGCGCCCCTTTCTGCACCCTATTCAAAGCGTGCACATACCTACCTATCTCTCCATGCTTCTCTGCGCATTTTTTATTTCATTTTGTGTTCCAATATTCTTTGTCGGGCGATGCTCGTTGACGTTTAAACAACTTTTATTGCCGCCAGCAGCAAAAGCACTGGAGGCGATTTCGATATGAAATACACAAAGTCACCAGCATCAAACAAATGAAAACAAACGCTAAAAATCCACGCGCTGTGGCGCTAAATCCACCGCGCACAACACGAAAGAAATGTCACGTGGTGGTGGTGGTGTTCATTGCGCACGCCACGGTGACGAGCGAGCGCTTCAGAAGGTGAACACGAGGGTGCCGTCCACGCTGGTACACGTGCACATCACCGACATGTGTGTGGTTATGCGTGCTCCAGCCGGAGCCGCGCCTTAAGCAGACCCCTGAACGAAGGAGGGAGAGAGAGAGCGAAACAGCAGCAGCCTTTCGCCACCAAGTGTCGGTGACGCTACCAAATCGCTTGTGCCAGGCTAGGTGCACTTTGAGGCCGCGTGAAGTGTCGAAGACTCGCTGCTGACAGGAGGTCACGGAGATAGACCCAGGTGCCATGGGTTGACTGACTGAGATGACTGGGCAGAGGTGCGCTACCTGTGCTCCCCAGCTGCGTTTTAGCCGCCCGGCGCTCCGCTCGCTGTTATGAGCGTCCCTCCTCTGCCCTCCGTTGTTGCCGGAGGGCGACTGCCACCTACTGGGCAGCAGCAGGAGCAGCGTCCTTCGTGTCCCTCCTTCCACAGAGGCCGACATTGACACCGCTGAGAGGTAGCGAGTTATCGATAGGTCCACCCAACTCCACATCCTCCTGTACCGCATCAGCCCATTCCTCGCCCCCAGCCCGTGCCCTGCCCATGTAAGCGCCTTCTGTCCATCAATGCCACGTGTTGACAGTCACTCATCCCTCACTGCCGTTTGCCGACTGGAGGAGAGAACTGAAAATTGAGTTACGGCCACTTGGCTGTGAGTGACGGCTCGTAATATAGGCAATAACAATATTAATAATACAATAGAAATACGAGTCTTGCAGAGTATTTCAATATCATGTGTATCAATCCACCGCTGAAGGAGGGCCTGCCTCCACGATGTTGGCCATGGGGGTTTGTTTGACCATACTTCACTACGCTGGTCAGTGCGGATTCCTGGTGAAGTGGTGGTTGGTGTTGTGGGATTTAGGGGTACGGGGGGTGCCCCCAGCACAGATTCTGATATCCTTCGCCACTGGCTGTTATGGTAGCCGTGGCGGCCTGGTATCGAACTCAGGTCGCAAGGGTTCCAAGCACAACTGCTGAAACAAAGACAAAGATCCCCTGTGTAGTCTTAATAGACCGTAGGGGCAAGTGCTGTTAGCGAGCACCTATGAAGGCCGGCACGGCACACGAGGAGGTGGGTGGCCATCACCACGCCCGGCGGCCTTTGTCTCCCCAGTAGCAATGTTTACACACCGCACCAGGTACTCATTTGAGGCTGAGTCGACCTAGGGGAAGCCCAGGACCGGTTCAGACAATCATCACCGGTATTGGCCATGAGCGAGAATCGAACCCGGGTCGCCAGGTTCATAGCGCAGCGTAGCGCTAACCGATACACTACCGCTCCCCGAAACACACACGCACGCACTCACGCTGAAGGGGGCCGGTTTATTGGCCCTTTGTTATTTTGGTATTATATTGTGGAACATTCTGGAGGGCTCCAGTTTCCCGTCATATTTATTGTCCAGGCTGCACCGCAAGTGGGACGGCCTTGAAACGTAACGCTCGACTCGCGACTGAAACCGCGTCTCTCACAGCGGCGGCAATATAACACTAATCAGGACGATGATGACATTATCGCCATGAATAATACTCCGGCTAATGATGACGACGACGACGACGACCACCGCGTGTCCAGCTGTTATCCCGGATTACCCCTCGTGAACTTAGCCCGAGGTTAACGTTGGCACCGTCCGCGTTAGCTTGGGCTGACAAATGCGCGTACGCAGAGGCGCTCGCTAACAGCACTTGCCCCAACAGACGAGCGAACACGTTGCGCTCAGACGCACAAACAAGACGCAGACTGCCCCCACGAATAGGATGATGGGAATTCATTGGAAGAAACCCCCAACGCAAACAAGACAAAGACAAAGATCCCCCGTATATCCTTAACAGAATGTTGGGGCAAGTGCTGTGAGTGAGTAGCACCTATGCAGGCCGGCACTGCGGTCACGCGAGGGGGGTGGCGGGTGGTCAACACCACGCCCGGCCGCCTTTGTCTTCCCAGTGGCGATGTTTGCACACCGCACCAGGTGCTCATTGGACGCAGAGTTAGATGCACGTGTACTCTACGTAGGCACGCACGAAATGACAAAGATCACCCGTATAGCCTCAACATACTTGTTTTTGTGCAAGGGCTTTTCGCGAGCACCTACGGAAGGCCAGTGGGAGGTGGGGGTATTTGCCTCCCCAGCGCTGATGTTGTATTTGTTTTACACCCAGTAACCAAGTACTCAGTGAAGGCCGACTCGGTATGGAGGTGGCCTGGAACCGGTTCGGATATTCGGCGTGCTCGGAAAAAACCGAACTCAGATGGTCGGGGTTTCGTGGCGCATCGCACTAACCGCTGCGCCACCGCTCCTCTCGACAGACTTTGTCGAGCACGGGGACAAATCGTGCAGCTGCACTCCCCCGACTGCTGACGGGAAGCGGCGTTACTCCGGTAACCCCGGAGGAAGCGGTTCCCCTCGCTCTCCCCTCTCTCTCTCTCTCACACTCACCTCGCTCTCCCCCCTCGCTCTCCCCTCTCTCTCTCACACTCACCTCGCTCTCCCCTCTCTCTCTCTCACACTCGCCTCGCTCTCCCCCCTCGCTCTCCCCCCTCGCTCTCTCTCTCACACTCACCTCGCTCTCCCCCCTCGCTCTCCCCCCTCGCTCTCCCCCCTCGCTCTCTCTCACACTCACCTCGCTCTCCCCCCTCGCTCTCCCCTCTCTCTCACACACTCACCTCGCGCTCCCCTCTCTCTCTCTCTCTCACAATCGCCCCCCCTCTCTCTCGCAGATTCTCACACTCACCTCGCTCTCCCTTCTCTCTCTCATGAAAATACAAAGCTCCCCCTATAGTCTTAACAGACTGCTGGGCCAAGTGCCGTTAGCGAGTACCTATGAAGGCCGGAGCGGCACACGAGGTGGTGGGTGGCCAGCACCACGCCCGGCCGCCTTTGTCTCCCCATTGGCAATGTTTACACACAGCACCAGGTACTCATTTGAGGCTGATGTAGACTCAGGGAAGGCCCAGGACCGGTTCAGACAATCGTCACCGGTGTTGGCCGTGAGCGAGAATCGAACCCGGGCCGCCAGGTTCATAGCGCAGCGTAGCGCTAACCGCTGCACTACCGCCCGAGGTTTCGTAGCGCAGTGCGCCCACCGCTGCGCCACCACTCCTCGCACCCACGCTGTGAACCCCTGAGGCCGCACCGCCCTCATCGTTCCTGTGGCTCCGTGCGGCTCCCTGCGGCTGCCGCTGCTGCTGCTGCAGGGAGGGCATTCCGCGTTTCCCCGCCGCCCCTCGGGGAAAGAGGCGCGCCCTTTCCTCGCAGCAGCAGCGGCGGCGGCGGCGAGGAAGAACACGCGCGTCTGTTGCGCAACGCGAGGGAGGAAGGGAGACTGGGAGAGAGTGGGTGAGATAGGGCGAGCGTGGGAGAGTTGGAGAGTGGGCGAGATAGTGGGGAGAGGCAGAAGAGAGGGAGAGTCGTAAAGCCTGAGAGAGAGTGGGAGAGAGTGAGAGAGTAGGAGAGTAGGAGAGACGGGGGGGGGGGATTGACGTGTCCACCGTAGACAGTGTTTTTTTTTACAAGACTTTTGCCTTTTTAAACAACTTTTATTGCCGCCAGCAGCAACAGCACTGGAGGCGATTTCGATATGAAATACACAAAGTCACCAGCAAACAAATGAAAATAAACGCTACAAATCCACGCGCTGTGGCGCTAAAAGCACCGCGCACAACACGAAATAAAAGCCACGTGGTGGTGGTGGTGGTCATCGCGCACGCCACGGTGACGAGCGAGCGCTTCAGAAGGTGAACACGAGGGTGCCGTCCACGCTGGTACAGAGGGCTTTTCCGGCTCCCCAGCGTTCGAAGAAGACGTGCACATCACCGACATGTGTATGGTTATGCGTGCACCAGCCGGAGCCGCGCCTTAAGCAGAACCCATGAACGAGAGGAGGGAGGGAGGGAGAGCGAAACAGCAGCAGCCTTTCGCCACCGAGTGTCGGTGACGCTACCAAATCGCTTGTGCCAGGCTAGGTGCACGTTGAGGCCGCTGGTACAGAGGGCTAGAAGGCGAGCGAGCTCTCACTGGGTTGAGTGGGAACGCGTGGCCACGTGCTGTGCAGGACGCGGGACTCGAGTGCACGACTCGGTGAACGAACCAATGCACGAACGACTCAGCGAACGAATCCACGAGCGACTCAGTGAATGAACGAATTTACGAATTAAGTGGGCATGTGAATTCCCTTGGACGCAAATGCCCCGCCCCCACTCTCTATCAGCCCCCACCTCCTGCCCCTGCTTCTTGGGGTCAAAGTTCGCCCGGCGTGGTACAGAGAAGGACATTGCCACCGAGTCCAGAGTCTGCATTTCATCTCCGATATTAGACGCGACGAGGTGCTGGGATTCAACGAGGTATCAGCTCGTCAAGCCCGTCGTCAAGAGTGCCGGACGAAAAAACTAAACTATTTGTGCGTATTATTTTTTTCCGGGTGGAGCCCACTGAGCTGTTTTTGCAATTTTTCGTCAGCGATCTGGCCACAAATGATAGCTGAACCAAGTGGATAATAACGTGGAAAAGTATAGCAGCCGAATACTCTAAACGCACGTTTCTAAACGTGGGGGGAGGGGGGGGGGGAACCGGAGGACCTGGAGAAAAACTCACGCGACCACAGCGAGAGAGAGAGACACGCAAAACCCCATAAATACAGCAGGCGTCAGCGTCGGGATTGAACCCATGAACCTCCTGAACACAAGGCGAGGGCGATAACTTCTCGCCAAGGTGAACGACGTCCTCCCTTTGCCGTGAGGGTCGTGGGGCTGTGGGTTGCTTGGCCATACTTCACCAAGTTGGTGCGGTGTCGGTTCAGATGTACTGTAGCTCTCAACGGATGTTGACCATGGACGGGAATTCAACTCAGGGTGCTGCCGGATTGAGGCCACGCCGCACTCACCGTTACACGTCCCGGTCATTAACGCTGCCGTACGACCTGAGGATACACCCCAGTAGGCTGACGTTTCGGTCAATGGCTCCTTCTTCAGAAACAGGGAGAGTGAGTCATTCACAAACTTGTCGTCGGTTGGAGATTGTACTTGAGACTCCGGTGTCCTGATAGCACTGGACATTGTGGATTAAAACAATCGCAAATAAAGAGACGTTGCGAAAGTTGACGATCTTAATCAGCGTCATCCATCGAATTCACGTTCGCGCCACGTTCTCAGCACTGCTGCATTGAAACAACTCAGTGCGCTCAGAGGTTGCGTCACGTGCAGACCGAATGGGGAGAGGCTTCAATTGCCCGCGTCTGTGTCGTGTCTCAGTTGATCTGTGTATTTATTTATCTATTGCCTCCCCTCCTATTCATTCTACCACGTGGCCGTGCGAAACGTCGAGCAGCTGTCACGAATCGCAGCCGCCGCGTCGAGGAACCACTTGACAGTTTCATCGCCCCGAGAGCAGTAGATGGAGAATGGGCAGAGGAGACGTGGACTGCAGATGGCCCCTTATCAGTGAGCGTCCCATCCAGCCCACCACCACCACCCCAGCCCTCCCCCTCCCCCCAGCTGCGACGAGCGGGTGAGCAGGGCTGCGATGGTGTTTGCGTGAGACGACGCGAGATTGCACGGACCTCGTATTCAGATTCCAAAGAACACAGGATGATATGTTACTATCCTTTGTGCAAGCACTTCCAAGAGTTCATGAACAGTGAGCCTGGTGAAATTTGGGGAGCGCATCGTCAGTAGTGAACCTTTGGGTCCTAGGGTATTTCGGCCTTTCATACTATACACCCTCCCCAAAGGCGGCCAGCGACAGGGTGATCAATCCTACGCTTGCGTCCCATTCCCAATTAGTCATAGGAGTTGCCTTGTTGTTGATAGCCAACATCCCATGGGACTATGCATGGCAGGGGCGTCCTCCTCCCTGAGTCAAAACTCAATCCCCAGCGGCAGACGCAGCTGTAACTCTTGCGCTGGGCCTGGCCATAACCCTGGACAGAACTGGAACATTCGCCCTAGACCGCGCCCTCCGTAGCCAAGCCGTGCTCACCGGGGGTGCCCTTCTGTGCTTTACCCTTGCGCCTCCCTGCGAAACTTGCACGCGTTACAGATTCTACGTTGACGTTGAGACGTAGTTTGCACGAATAACGCACATTTATACAAATAAAACATTACATTTTGATTTAGAGCTTTCGTGACTGCAGGGATTCATATTCTTGGTTCTTTCGGTAAAGTCACGTAGAAGGGAAACAATAAATAATATAAAAATATAAAACAATAAAATAATAAAAGTATAAAACAATAAAATGCTCACGACGTTTCGACTGCAACACAAGCAACCATCATCAGGTGATGATGATGGTGAGGTGATGATTGCTTGTGTTGCAGTCGAAACGTCGTGAGCATTTTATTGTTTCCCTTCTAAGTGACTTTACTGAAGGAACCAAGAAAATAAAACATTGTTATTGACTATTCGGTGGAGTGTGTTCCCTTCAGAGGGTCCTATTTTGCAAGTTGGCAGAAGTGAACAATTTAAGTTGAAGTGAATGCACAATAGATCAAATAGATTTTTAAAAAGTAGAAAACGCAGTCGCTGCTTACTTAAGAGGCTGCCAGAGGGTCAGAGGGAGATTTGCCCTTTGAACTATGCCAGCCCAATGATGTAATCCCTCTTGAAATCGTCATGGGACTGACTCAGCGCAGAACACTTAAAAAAAAAGTTCGGTTTTTTTTCCACCAAAAACGTTCACCCCCATTGTGCTGTCGGCATCATTAAAAAATAGAAACATAAAACACTTAACTTGGATAATCCCTTTAGATAGAACATCTCGTTTGCAATGGTGTCCAGAGAGTATCGAATAATAATGATTGTATTTATAGGCACAATTGTTTCCAGGGATCTGAGTGCGCCTTGCAAAAAGTTAGGAAATATAAATTCTACCAGGTAGTCTGGAGTCCACTGGTCACACATGGGAAGTGTAGGCCTGCAGGGGAAACAGGCTGATTCTTTAGAGAAGACGTGAACACAGGGCCAGTGACCTCGCCTGTCGAATCACGAGTGGCAGCAGCACGCACAGACTCGATCATTCACGGTTCAGAGTCACTCTCTCACTCACCCACCCACCCACTCAATCACCCACTCACCCACTTACTCACCCACTCACTAACCCACCCACTCACCCTGTCACTCACTCACCCACTCACCATCTCACTCACCCACTTACTCGCCCACTCAATGGGCCAGGGGAAAGAGGCTGAGTCTTCAGAGAAGACGTGGACACAGGGCGAGTGACCTCGCCTGTCGAACCACGAGTGGCAGCAGCAGGCGGATCAAGAACATTGGCGCAGCGCACGCACAGGCTCGATCACGCACGGTTCAGAGTCACTCTCTCACCCACCCAACCACCCACCCACTCACTCACCCATTCACTCACTGACTCACCCACCCACTCACCCACTCACTCACCCACTCACCCACTTACTCACCCAGTCACTCACCCACCCACCCGCTCACCATCTCACTCACTTACCCACTCACTCTCTCACTCACTCACTCGACCACTCAATGGGCCAGGGGAAAGAGGCTGAGTCTTCAGAGAAGACGTGAACACAGTACGAGTGACCTCGCCTGTCGAATCACGAGTGGCAGCAGCAGGCGGATCAAGAACATTGGCGCAGCGCACGCACAGGCTCGATCACTCACGGTTCAGAGTCACTCTCTCACCCACCCAACCACCCACCCACTCACTCACCCATTCACTCACTGACTCACCCACCCACTCACCCACTCAATCACCAACTCACCCACTTACTCACCCACTCGCTCACCCACCCACCCACTCGCTCACCCTCTCACTCACTTACCCACTCACTCACTCGACCACTCAATGGGCCAGGGGAAAGAGGCTGAGTCTTCAGAGAAGACGTGAACACGGGGTGAGTGAGCTCGCCTGTCGAATCACGAGTGGCAGCAGCAGGGAGTTCCAGAGTCTTGGCGCAGTGCATGCACAGGCTCGGTCCCCCACGTCTCAGAGTTACCGACTCACCCACCCACTCACTCACCCACCCACCCATCCACTCACCAACTCACTCACTCACTCACTCACCCACTCACTCACTCACTCACCCACCCACCCATCCACTCACCAACTAACTCACTCACCCACTCACTCACTCACCCACCCATCCACTCACCAACTCACTCACTCACCCACTCACTCACTCACCCACCCATCCACTCACCAACTCACTCACTTACCCACTCACTCACTGACTTACCCACTAACTCAGCTACTCAATCACCCCCTCACCCACCTATTCAATCACTCACCCACTCACTCACTGACTCACTCACCCACTCACTCACCCATCCACCCATCCACTCACCAACTCACTCACTTACCCACTCACTCACTCACTGACTTACCCACTAACTCAGCCACTCAATCACCCGCTCACTTACCCACTCACTTACCCACTCACTCACTGACTCACCCACTCACCCATTCACTCACCCACTCACCCACTCACCCACTCACTCACCCACTCAATGGGCCAGGGGAAACAGGCTGTGTCTTCAGAGAATATTTCGGTCACCCACAGAGCCGAGCTCTGGTCACGTGGAGCACATTAACATCATGCCTAACAAACACGTAACGTCTCGTACACGAGACGCGAGGTTGTCTTGCGATGAAATGCCACGTTTAGATCGCTCGCAGGACTGTTCCATCGCCCTTCGCGTCGGGGGGACGGGACCACCGATGCGGGATATCACAGAGCTACTTCTGAGACCACTTCGAGCGACTTTTGGTCCGCACACGTTCCCACGCGCACGCGGCCCTCCTGCCACCGGGCATAACCTTCGTGGCCGGATGGCGAAACTCAATATTTATTGTTTACATTAGTGGTTTTATGTTTTTTTTTATTTTATTTTTCATTCTCATCATTTTTATTCACTTTATTTCTTGTTTTTTTATCTTCGTGACATTACCGAAAGAACCAAATAATATTATTGTTTCTTCTCAGAGCTGGATTTGTGTAGCCAAAGTTTAGTAGCAAAAAAACAAATCATAACCGCACCTCCGATTAGCACGGTTGGCTACGTACGGTGCGAATGAAGTTCAAAATACCTACGAGACAAATATCCCCCGTATAGCCTTAACAAACTGTAGGGGCAAGTGCTGTTAGCAAGAACCAATGAGGGTAGGCACGGTACACGAGTGGTTGGGTGGCCAGCACCACGCCCGACCGCCTTTGTCTTCCCAGTGCCGATGATTATACATCGCACCAGGTAGTCATTTGAGGCTGAGTCGACCTAGGGGAGAAGGCCCAGGACTGGTTCAGATAATATAATCGTCACCGGTGTTGGCCGTGAGCGGGAATCGAACCCGGTTTGCCGGAGTTCATAGCGCAGCACGCTAACAGCTGCGCCGCCACTCTCCACACACACCCACCCCCACACACACACATACCCCCACACACACACCCACACATACACACGCCCCCCCACACACACCCACACATATACACACCCCCACACATACACCCACACATACACCCACACATACACCCACACACACCCACACACACGTACACCCACACATACACCCACACACACGCCTACACACACACCCACACACACCCACACACACCCCACACGTACACCCACCCACGCACCCACACACACCACCACACACACACATACACACACATATACCCACACACACACCCAAACACACACCCACACACGTACACCCTCACACACACACCCACACATACACCCATACATACACCCACACATACACCCACACCCACACACCCCCACACACACGTACACCCACACATACACCCACACACACGCCTACACACACACCCACACACACCCACACACACACCCACACGTACAACCACCCACACACCCACACACACCACCACACACACACATACACACACATATACCCACACACACACCCAAACACACACACACACACACGTACACCCTCACACACACACAGACACGTACACCCACACATACACACACCCACACACACCCCCACACACCCACACATACACCCACACACACTCACACACACCCACACACACCACCACACACACATACACACACATATACCCACACACACACACATACACACACACACACACGTACACCCACGCACACACACGTACACGTACACCCACACACACACCCACACACACACCCACACACACCCACACACACCCACACACCCACACACACCCACACACACGCGTATCATCTCAGGACCATCTCTGACGGAGTCTTCAACCCCTTCCACGACCACCGACGTCTCATTCCCACAGCGGCAGGGGCGTCACGAGTCGTCACTCGGCGGACGGCAGTTTAACCCTTTGACGTCCACTTGACCCCCCCACCACCCACCCCCCACCCTCTCAACGCCCCAACCCCCTCTCCCCACGCCCTTCCCCAGGACTTGCGGCAGACACGGGGAGACTTTGCGGCGTCGCGCGTGACACCTTGGGGGGGGTGAGGGGTGGGGGGGGGCAGACACCTCCTGCACACAGCAGAGGACGCCGCCTGTTGCGTGCCCCTTTGGCGGTGGAGGTGACGGGAGGCCTGGGACGTGTAATCTGCCACTGGACTGGCGCCACGGTGGCGAGATGTTTACTACCTCGCCCGGTATGCAGGAGGTCGTGGTTTCGATCCCGACCCTTGCGCTTGTATATATTTGAAGTCTGCGTGTGTCTCTCTCCCCGTGGTCCCGTGGATTCTTTTTTACTTTTCCAAACCACTTCTAGAAACGTGCGTTCAGACTATTTGGCTGCTGGATATTTCCGCACGATAAGCCACTTTGCTGGGTCATCATCTGCGGCCAGGTCGCTTCTGAAAGAAGAGCTGTCAGTGGGCCTTACCTGGTAAAACACGAAAAGGTTCACTACTGACGATGCGCTCCCCAAATTTCACCAGGCTCACTGTTCATGAACTCTTGGAAGTGCTTGCACAAAGGATAGTACCATCTCATCCTGTGTTTTTTGGAATCAGATGGCTTCATGCTACCGGGAAACTCTGTGACCGTAGACAGGAGCTGTTCATTGGCTTCCCGCAGGCTCAGCGGGCCAGTGGGGCGAGGGTGAAGAATTCCGATTTTTAAAAAAATAAAAGACACCGCCTCATCCTCCTCCGTCGCTCCCCCATCACCTCCTCATCCTCCTCCTCCTCCAGCACGCAGCACCTCCTCCTGCATCGCTCCTTACAACTCCACCACCACCACCACCGCCGTCGTCATCATCATTATTACTCCTCTAATTCCTTCCCGCGTCTTCCCTTCATCTCCCCTCTCATATCCGCCTCCTCCGCCACCATCTCCCCTTTCATCTCCTCCTGCACTGCCCCCTTCTCTCTCTCTGCGTGTCACCGCTCAATGTGCCACTCTGGTCGCCACAGCCCAGGGGAGGGGGGGGGGGATGGGGGGAGGGGGCGGGGGGGGGATGGGGGCGGAGCGGGGGGTGGGGCGGGGGATGCCACTCGAGAAACAAAGGGAGCGAGGGGGGGGGGGCGGTTCTCACGCGCCCCCCCCCCCTCGGCCGTGTCCCCGGTGCGAGTGGCTGAGTGGGATGAGTGCCTCACTGCCTCCTCCTGTGCGCGCTCACAGGGAACGGGAGGGGGGAGGGTCGGGGTGGGGGGTCGAGAAGATCGAGGGCACTTGATGTGGCGCTCACACGGCCCTTTCCGAGTGCGGCGCGTACACAACAAATCAACAAAGACAAAGATCCCCCGGGTAGCCTTAACAGACTTGTGGGGCAAAGTGCTGTTACCGAGCAGCTATGAGTGCCGGAACGACACACGAGGGGGTGGTTGGCCAGCACCACGCCCGGCCGCCTTTGTCTCCCCAGTGACGATGTTTACACACCGCAACACGTACTCATTTGAGGCTGAGTCGACCTAGGGAAGGCCCAGGACCGGTTCAGACAATCATCACTGGCGTTGGCCGTGAGCGGGAATCGAATGTGGGTGAGTTCGTTCGTAGCGAGAGCGCGCTAACCGTTGCGCTACCGCTCCCCACACAACAACAACAACAACAACCGCCATTCTCTACTAAGTGGCGGTGACGTCACCACGGCGCTTGTGCCAGGCTAGGTGCACTTTAAGACCACGTGAAGTTTTCGAACGCCCGCTGGCAGGAGGTCACGGGACAGACCCAGGTGCCCTGGCTTGACTGACCGAGATGACTGTGCCGATGCACCGCCTGTGCCCCCTTCCTGTGCCAACTCATCACAAGGACAGACACGTGGGGTGGACGCGGAGATGCAGTGGCGGTCGAAGAGTCGGACACGTTGATGACGGGGGAACGCCGTGCACACCGAACCCGTTTCATCTGGGTACGCGATCACTGGGAGGGGGCAGAGGTCATGGGCCCGGCCACGGCCTAACATCAGTAGTGAGTGGTGTCTGTGTCGCCGGTCCTGGCAAGCAGACATCACCAACCCGCACCGACCAGCGTGGTGAGGCGGGGACAAAACAACAACCCCGTGGCTGACACGACGGGGGGGGGGGGGGGGGTGGGGGGGGGGGTATTATTAAATTATAATTGAAGAAACTTAATCTTTGGGTCTTTCGGTGAAGCCACGTAGATAGAAAAATAAAAAATAAATAAAAAAATAAATAAAAATCACGACGTTTCGATCGCAACACAAGCAATCGTCTTCAGGTGAAAACTACAGCAGGCGGACTGCTGAGGCAGGAATAAATGTAGCGAGAGAGCTACTGCAGTCAAAGTTTATAAAGGTTTGAGATGGGTACAACCCAAGGGTAAACAGGCGGGGCTAGAGATGGAATTTGCAAGTAAATGTAAGATCGCAGAGCTGGGCATACCTCGGCTATTGTGTTGCTAGAGATTAGCGTGTCAGTCTGTTAATGTAACCCCACGGCTGCGGTGCTGAAGAAGCCATCGTATGGCTCGAGATTCATTGAACTTGCCGAGGCCTCAAGATGGAATTGAAACCTGCGGCCCTCTGGATTGAAGAGTGGCGTGCTGACCGTTACACCGCCACGGGCTGGCATCACGCTCACTCTTTAAATAGCCCGGGCCCCCGTTTGAACAGAATCGGGAATATTTATTCACACTGGAAGATTTCGATGAGCTATAAAAGCTATTTTTGCACAAATGTCCCGCAGGGGCGGGTCAGAACGTCGCAACAACAAACCGTGCACAAGAAACTCGACAGGAGTGCAAAGTCCCGAAAAATATTAAAATAAAACTTTTTCATTTTATTTCAGGTGAAACCCACTCAAGCATTAACTTTCTTTTCAGAAGCTACCTGGCCACCAATGATGGCTCGCCCTAAGTAGCTTATCGCGTGCAAATCCACAACAGCAAACTGAATCTGAATAATCTCAATGCACGTTTCTAAATGTGGAGAGAGAGAGAGAAAAAAAACCCTGAGAATAAAAAAAATCCACGCGACCACGGGGAGCGAGGGAGAGAGAGAGAGAAAGAGACGCAAACTCCAAATAAGTTACGCTCAATAACCCCACCAGCAGCACCTGCTGGTCTGTGCGTGACGATGTGCTTGGCATCTCGTCTCCGAGCCAACTGCTCGTGTTTTGCGCTGAGTCGCGCGTTTTTATCCTTTCCCAAAAGCCATTTCCTTCCAACATCTGATTAGTCACATCGGAGGAAGTGTTTTGCTCAGAACAGATGCAGCCACCGCAAAGCCGCACAGACATCGTTCAGACGCGAGGGTTCATTCAGGCTCAACGAAGAAGACGAACAACAACAAAAATCCGTCTGCGGCAAATTTTTCACGCGGTTGCGTGGGAAGTAGTTGTTGGGTTTGTAAGTTGCCTTATGCTACTACTACTGGCCAGTTGGAGGAAGTCGCCCAACGACAACAACGACAACAACGACAACAACAACGACGACAACAACGACAACAACTACCGGGAGTTGGAGGAGCGACGCTCACCAATAAACGAGCGGAGCGCCCGGGCCAATAAAACGCAGCGAGATGGCACAGTGGATTAGCACAGGGTAGTGCATCTGCAAGTCATCGGAGTCAGTCTATAAACGATTCAACATAATTTTTATGTTACCAAGTAAAGCCCATTGAGCTAAATAGCTCGTTTTTTTATATAAAGCGACCTGGCCACAGATGATATTTCGACGGAGTGGCTTATCATGTGGAAATGTATATCAGTCAAATACTCTACACGTTAACCCGTGGCATCTGGGTCTGTCCCGTGATCTCCTGCCTACAGCGAGCCTTCGACACTTCACGCATCCTCAAAGTGGCACCTAGACTAGCACAGGCGCCGTGGTGACGTCACCGCCACTTGGTGGCTGCTGCTGTTGTTGTACAACCTGGTTTGAATTCGGCGTCAATTGATCAAAATGTACATCGTGAGAAGAGGCACCATGGGAAAATCAATAACGCGGCTGAGTGATGGCGAAGCGCCCATTGTGATGAAACCAGATGCGACAGCCAGACGTCTCTCATCCTGCAAACCCTAAACGAGAGCACGTGACTCCCCGACAGCACTCCCTCCCCATCATCCCTCCACCGGGCTCCCAGTCCGATGCAATCCCCCGGATCAATGTCTAGATCGCACTCGCCCTCTTCAAGAGCGTCCCGTGCAGTTCCCGCCGGTCTCTCTCTCTCTCTCAACCTTTCCCCCCTTCTCGCTAAACCCACGATATCCGCCTGTTACCTGCCGGCAATTCCCAGTCATGGATATAATATGGTCAGCAGCGTGCGCCATCAGAATAATAATAACGTTGTTTGTCCAAGAGAAATAACCACTCTGAGTGATTTTTCACTGGGTGTTTTAAAAATATATGTTTTCTGCCAATTCATGATTAGTTTTGTTTATACTCTTAGGTTTTTTCGGTAAAGTCACGTAGGTAAAAAAATAAAAATAAATAATAAAAATAATAGAACTGATAATAGAAATAAAATAATAAATCACGACGTTTCGGAGGCAACGACAAGTCTCCGTCATCAGGTGGGACTGTCACAGACAAAGGCGGCCGAGCTGAGCGCCGGGCGGATAAAATACAGAAAGTTGGCAGAGTAGGGGGCACAGGTGGTGCATCTGCCAGTCATCTCAGTCAGTCAACCCATGGCACCTGCTGGGTCTGTCCCCTGACATCCTGTCAGCGAACCTTCTACGACACTTCACGTGAGCTCGGAGTGCACCTAGCCTGGCACAAGCGCCGTGGTGACGTCACCGCCACGTCGTAGCCAATGTTGTTGTTGTTGTGTGTATGTCATACCTGTCTGTGTCTGACACGCACGTGTTTGTGTCATACGTGTGCGTGTGTATGTGTATGACACGTTCGTGTCACGTGTGTGTGTGTCTAACACGTACACGTGTGTGTGTGTCACACGTGTGACACACACACACGTGTGACACACACACGTGTGTGTGTGTCACACGTGTGTGTGTGTGTCTAACACGTACATGTGTGTGTGTGTCACACGTGTGTGTGTCACACGTGTGTGTGACACACACACGTGTGTCACACACACGTGTGTGTGTGTGTGTCTAACACGTGCATGCGTGTGTGTGTGTGTGTGTCACACGTGTGTGTGTGTGTGTCACACGCACACATGCACGTGTGTGTGACACACACACACGTGTGTCACACACACGTGTGACACACACACACACACACGTGTTAGACACACACACACGTGTGTGTGTGTCACACACACGTGTGTGTGTGTGTGTCTAACACGTGTGTGTGTGTGTTAGACACACACACACACGTGTGTGTGTGTGTAACACGTGTGCGTATTTGTCTGAAGCCGCCACGAGGATGGTGTGGTTGTCGCCACGCTCGGCCGCCTTTGTCTCTCCATTGCTGAAATTTTACACACTGCACCACAGACTAATTTGTGGCTGAGTCGACTTAGGAGTCGACCCGGAATTTCTGATAATCGGCAGATAATAATCGTAAACTACATTTGACCATAGCCGGGACTCAAACTCGGGTGGTCGGGTCCGTAGGGCAATGCGCTAACCACCGCGCTACCACTCCACGCAGACGTACTCAGATACGCATACGCACACACAAAAACAACATTCGCCAGGAAGTGACGTTGACATCACCAACAAGCATGGTGCCAGGCTAGGTGTGCCGCGTGAAATATCGATAGCAGAAGTTGAACTAAGTTAAGTTAACAAAGTTAAGTGTATAACAACCCAAGGTTGTAGTTATTTACGTTTGCGTGGGCAGTCGCTCTACATGAGTCGATAGGTTAATGTGTGGGTCTCTCTTGAGTGAGTCCGTGGGTCCACATGAGCAATTGGTATCTGTGCTGAGGCCACATCATCTCGGCTCAATTGGAGAAGCCGTTTGAACCACGGGCAGCCGATAAAACCAGAATCCGATCATTGGACCTTCGCGGTGCCGACTCTGATCTCTGACCTCTGAACCAGCTGGTCATCTCCTTCAACCCACGACGTCACACTTGTGTGCCAGGCTAAAGTGCAACCTTACACATGTACAAAGTTGTCCTTCTGTTCTCTATCCACTGCTCCACGCGACCAGATTCTTCGTACAGCACACACATGTACATCACGTTGCGTTGTTCACTGAGGTGCAATGTCTAACATGGAGTTCCCTTGCCAAAAACACATTTGGTAACGCAGCAGCTTTTTTTGTTTTGCAAAGCCTGGCTCTACTGATGATACTCGGGAGATTGAAACCGGTCCAGAGTTTGTTCGCTTTCAACAATCGCTGCTTCATGCGATATTGGTCTGGCAAGCCAATAACATAAACGCTGACGGACCAAAGCAATCATTGTATTCGTGTGTGGACGTGGAGAGAGAGAGAGAGGGGGTGAGTCAAGGAGCGGAAGTCTGCCTAGACTTGAATTAAATGCCACGGTGGCGAGATGTTATCTCTCTCGCCTGCTCTGCAGGAGCGCCTGAGATAGATCCCGACCCTGACGCCTGCTGCTGCTGCTGTATATTTGGAGTTTGCGAGTTCTCCCCGTGGTCGTGTGGATTGTCTCAGCGTCCTTTACATTTTTCCCCTCCGCATTTAGAAACACGCGTTTAGAATTTCTGTCTGCTATTAATTCCCACATGGTAAGCCACTTCGTTGAGCAATCATTTGTGGCCTTGTCGCTTCTGAAAACAGAGCTGTACAGCTCAGTGGGCCTTACCTAGCCTGGTACAAAAGTGTAAATATGCATACAAATGTATGTATATAATAACCAGTTGCACCACCAAACTAAAAATACTTTAAAAACATTATTTTACCAGGTAAGGCCCCACTGAACTATAGAGCTCGTTTTCAGAAGCGACCTGGCCACGAATGATAGCTCAACGAAGTGGCTTATCAAGCGGACATTTATTGCAGCAATTATGTTTTTTTATAAACCAGTGGTTCTTAACCTTTACTGCTCTCAGAAAGGGCATATTGCACCCCCAGCGGGTGCGTGCACCCCGAGTTAAGAACCACTGCTTCTTAACGCATGGGGGTTTTTTTTACGTGGAGGGAAAATCCGGTGGACTCGGAGAAAAATCCACGCGACCACGGGGATAGAGAGAACACGCAGACTCAAAATATACAGCAGCAGGCGTCAGCGGCTATGGATCGAACCTGCGACCATTCATGTTTTCGAGTTATTCACTGTTGTCGATTCACCGCCAACGGATCAATGGATCGAGCAACGACGCGACACGGCCCCCCCACCACCCCCTTCATTTGATTGCCAAATATCGGCAAAGATCGGCGATCCCGTCGCGATCCCCGCTTCCGTTGCTCCGCAGCAGCGCACAAACACACTTCGTCTTCTTGGTTCTTTCGGTGAAGTCACGTAGAAGGGAAATAAAAAAATAAAAAAATAAAACATCATAAAATAATTCTCACGACGTTTCGACCACAACGCAAGCAGCCGTCCTCAGGTGAAGACCAAAATAATTATTTGACAAAATAATTATTTTGTCAAGGCGCCCTTCTCCCCTTCCAACCCAGCTTAAATATACGCTCCAAGCATGGCGGTGTTTCATTCAGACGCTGTCTCCCCGACAGACCTGGTCTTCACCTGAGGACGGCTGCTTGCGTTGTGGCCGAAACGTCGTGAGAATTATTTTATAATGTTTTATTTTTATTATTTTATTATTTCCCTTCTACGTGACTTTACCGAAAGAACCAAGAAGATGACTCCCTGCACTCACGAAAGCTTTAAATCGAAATTTAAACGCACTTCGCTTTCGCAACTGCAAAATGCAGCGATGTCGCCGATCAGCACCGGGACCCCCTCTCGCACCCCCCCCCCGCCCCCCCCCCCCACACGTCGCACCAGCTGGGAACCCGTTGAGACATCTCGTCTCTGTGCGAGCGTCACCCCCAGAGAGAGAGAAAAACAACACTGTGGCCAATTTCAAGGGCATTTTATATGCAGGGTGCTTCACGAAAGAAAGTGTTGACACTTCTGAGAATTAGTTTTCTTTCCGATGGTCCCATGTAAGTGTTTAAAACATTTTTAAGCACCCTGTATATATAAAATAGGCGACGTTTCAGGCAATGGCCCTTTCTTACGTAACTATGAAGAATGGGGGGGGGGGGGGCATTGCCCGATACGTTGACATTGTTTTACTTTAAGGCCAAAACAGTGTTATCGGCTATAAGAATTAACAAAAAATATATATTAAAAAAACACGTGTCGAAAACACGGTGCTTGTGTTTTTTTTGTTACCACGAGTCTGTGTGGTTAAGACAAACGCGACGCCTTGCGATAATTCTCTATTTGGCGTTGGGATATCTTCACGCCTCCTGTTTTAGTGCCATTCATTTATTCATCGTCGTCATCATCATCTTGACACCGGCAAAAAACAGGGACCCCATAGATAGAAAGCACTCGCGTGGTCCCTTCAAAGGAAATACATCACGATCGGCCGATGCGCCGGGCAGCGGTCCTTCTTGTGTGCCTGGTATGGCATTCGATGACCGACACCCTCCCTCTCTCTCTCGATCTTGAATGGCCAATTAAAGCGAATTATATCAGGGTCGAATAATTAGAAAAAAGAAAAATGTCACTTCGTAATTGTTGGGAGGGGTGGCACGGTGCCACAGTTGGTGCAATGAGGGCAGGGCACCACTGACTGGGCTTGCAATCCAGAAAGTTACTGGTTTGGATTCCATCTCCCGGCGTGGCAGCTAAAACAACTGTGCGAGTTTCTTTATGGGTCGAGTTTTCTAACCTCCCCCGCCCCCCACAATCCACCCGCCCCCACCACCCCATCCCTCACCCTCTGTGTACGCAGCAGTGTCAATGAAGGTTTTGATTCCTTACCCGTACCCGTACCTGGCCGCACAAGGGTCGCAAACGGGTATCCGTACCCGTACCCGGCCGTACCCGTACCGGGTATCGGGTACCTGATTGCGACCTCTGGGATGAAGCCATGTTGTAGGCGCGGGTGGGTTGATTCTCGGAACTTGAATTGTGAGAAGAGACAAGACGTTGGGAAATGAGTGACAAACAGTTACTCACCAGTGACTCACGGCCTACCCGTACCCGGCCGCACCAGGGTCGCAAACGGGTACCCGTACCCGTACTCGACCGGGTACGGGTAGCCGGATATCGGGTAAGGTACGGGTATCGGGTACCCGGTTGCGACCTCTGCAATGAGCACAGTATGCCGCAGTTAGCTGGTCGGCAGGTGGCGCGTGGTGGGGTAAATGTGGCGACTCCCACATCATCCACACGGCGTTTGAGCAGCGTGAACGAATAGGCCAACGTAGCCCCCCCCCCCCCCCCCCCCACCACTGAGCGGGGCCTCTCTTGAGCTCTCTTCAGCGAAGACCTTTCCACCAACGGGGTCGTGAGAAAAGCTGTTGCAGGGCTGCGCCTGTGCCTTTCATTGGCTGTGCACACTAAACAATGACAACAAGAAGAAAACAAATGGGGTAACAGCACACGTCAGCGTACCTAGGGCAGTTGTCGAAGGCGGACAAGTCGATGACATGAAGGGCCTAAGGGAGAGAGATGTATGAACTCAACAATGATTTTATTTTACCAGGTTGAGGTTAACTGAGCTACTGCGTAGGCCACCTGGCCACCGCAAATGATGGCTCAGCGAAGTGGCTTATCAAGTGGAAATTTATAGCAGCCAAATGCCGGAAACGCGCGTTGATTCTAAACGTGGAAGGAAAAACCGGAGGACCCGGAGAAAAATCCACGTAACCACGGGCAAAGAGACACGCAACCTTCAAATAGCCAACATGTCTTTTTGGTTCTTTCGGTAAAGTCACGTAGAATGGAAATAATAAAATAATAAAAATGAAACATAATAAAATTAAATAAATTGATTTATTTTATTTTATTATATTATTTTATTATGTTTTAGTTTTATTATTTTATTATTTCCATTCTAAGTGACTTTACCGAAAGAACCAAGAGGATGAATCCCTGCAGTCACGAAAGCTTTAAATCGACATTTAGCCAACACGTGTCAAGGGTCGGGATCTAACCTACGAGCTCCTGTAAAGCAGGCAAGGTAGTTAACGTCTCAGGGTGAACACACATACAGATATGTGTGTTCAACTTCTTTCGCACCCTATCTAACCAACCGTGCTAATCGGAGGTGCGGGGGAAGGATGACAAGATTCAAGGTGGTTTTGGAAAATCCATCCTTGACATTGAATTCAAGTTACTTGGCGATTGGCGAAGCTGATGTTGCTGCTCGTGGTGTCGATGATTGCGATGCGTTGGCAGCGGTGCACGAGAGCGATTCATAACACAAAACAGCACTGCGTGTGTGGCCTTCAAAGTAAATATATATACGCGACGTTTCGGGTAATAGCCCTTCTTCACCGTACACACACGCAGAAAAATGATGTTCTTTTAAGAAGGAGCATTGCCCGAAACGTCGTATTGGCACACACGTGGAGTTTGCACAGCACCTCCGATCGGCACGGATGGCTACGTGATATCAGAGGCACGGACATCGACGCAAAAATGCTGGGAACGGAAGAAAAAAACCACACCGCACAACAATTCACGCGATAACAACAACAACAAAACTTGGCCTAGAGAGAAGCACGCTGGGGGGAACTCGTCCACAGGGAGACGACGGGAAAGAGGAGCACGCGGATGAGAGAATATTTGAATTGTTATTGAAGCCGAGAGACCAATGAGAAGACAGCCGCGCTGATAATAATCTGTTAATATTGCAGTAAATAATAAAAGACAGAGGCAGTTTGTTTATTTATTTTAGCCGCGAACCTTTGCCCCGAATTTCATGCCAGATGACCAGGAGGAGAGTTGCGGTGAAGTTCATTCGCGGAGCTCATCCACCATCTATACCTGACACCCTCCTCACCCCCCACCCCTCCTCACTCCCCACCCCTCCTCACCCCCCACCCCTCCTCACCCCCATGCCTTCCTGCCAGCCCTCCCCACTGCCAGTCCCCCCCCCACTACCAGCCCCCCCCCCACTGCCAGCCCCCCCCCTACTACCAGCTCCCCCCCCACTGCCAGCCCCCCCCAACTACCAGCCCCTCCCCCACTGCCACCCCTCCCCCGCTGCCACCCCTCCCCCCACTGCCAGCCCCCCCACTGCCAGCCCCCCCCCACCGCCCCCCCCAACTGCCCCCCCCCCACTGCCAGCCCCCCCCCCCCACTGCCCCCCCCCAACTGCCCCCCCCCCCCACTGCAACCCTCCCCCCCGAGTGTTGTCTCAGCTGCTGCTTCAGGCTCCACGCTGATCCGTGACGCGCGTGGCACCACCACTCCCTACAGAGAGGCCCTCACAGCAGCCTCCACAATCACGCGGGCAACAAACACACACATCCCACCCCGCTTCTTACATATGCTGCTGGATCAGACTGATGCCTGCTGCTGCTGCTGGATCAGACTGCTGCTGCTGCTGGCTGTTGTTAAGTGTTGCTGCTGCTGGCTGTTGTTAACTGTTGCTGCCTGTTGCTGCTGTTGTTAACTGCTGCTGCCTGTTGCTGCTACTGCAGCAGGCATCAGCAGCAGGCATCAGCAGCAGCAGGCATCAGCAGCAGCAGCAGGCATCAGCAGCAGCAGGCATCAGCAGCAGCAGCATCAGCAGCATCAGCAGCAGCATCAGCAGCAGGCATCAGCAGCAGCAGGCAGGCATTAGCAGCAGCAGCGTTACAGCCGCCGTTGAAGTCTCATTCGCAAGCAGCATTGACGACGCGCACATTGCGAACTTGAACAAGGGACATTGGGAGGCGCGGGAGGTAACCGAGCAGAGAGGAAGCTCTTTGAGTATTCCCACGACAGCAGGGAGACACCCGCGGCGATGTGGGGCGAAGTGGAGGTAGGGAACGAGCTCCTGATGAGCGGAGCTGCGAGAGCTCCACTCTACGTGAGCAGACACACACACACACGCACAGACTACACACACACGCACAGTCTACACACACACGCACAGTCTACGTCTGCGCGTGTGTGTGTGTGCGCGCGTGCGCGAGTCCATGGGGAATCGTCCATGGAGGGAGTGCATTGCAGAGGGGAATGCGACGTTCCCGTCGTCTGGTCCGAGTGTCAGACTCGACGAAGAGGAGGTAACGGAGGAGAAAGAGGAGGTGATGGAGGAGTGACCGAGGAGGAGGAGGAGTAGGACGAGGAGGTGGTGGAGGAGGAGACCGAGGAGGAGACCGAGGTGGGGACGTGACGAGCCAGCCAAAGCGCGTTGTTCTCTACGGCAGAGAAAGAGCAACGCGCAGCACAGGATGTGTTCATCTTCTTGGTTCTTTCGGTGAAGTCACGTAGAAGGGAAATAATACAATAATTATGTTTTATTTTTATTCTTTTATTATTTCCCTTCTACGTGACTTTACCGAAAGAACCAAGAAGATGAATCCCTGCAGTCACGAAAGCTTTAAATCGAAAAAAAAAACAGGATGTGTTATTGAACTTGTAACCAGTGCAGTTGATTTAGGAGATCAGAGGAGGAATGCTGGGCCCTGGACTAATATCCCTTTTCTACCCCCCCCTCTCCACTGCCCCACTAAATCTGGCCGCTCCTCCACCCCCACGGGGATGGTGGGTGTGGGGGCGCGAGTTCAAGGTCACATAGGCGGCGTTGCCTTTCTCTCCCCCTCCCTTGCTGTTACAACAACAACAAAAACTACAACCCCATCTCGGAAATATTAAACAAAGAAAAAAAACTCCCCGGCGTCTCTCCCCACCGCGATGTCTACAACTCCCACCGAGGACGTGGGGGGGGGGAGGTCAAGGGGTCATCATGACGAATACCCGTTTGATGGCACCACACCTCACCATCGCTTCCTTCCTTCTGCCAGATCCTGTAGCTGTTGTAATGTTGACACGTGACCTTTAAGATCCGCTCTTGCAATCTCAACACCACCACTTTTCGGTAAAGTCACGTAGGTATACCCAGTGCCGGATTAAGCTAGTGCGGGGCCTGTAGCATGCGTTGTTATACAGGGGCCCTACATAATAATAAAAACACGTAAATATTAAAATATTTTCTTTTTTACTTGCATAGTAAAGTTATTGTATTTTTTCATTTGCTATACAGCCAGATAATACAACAAATCGCTAACCTTAAACACCCAGTCGTTCATAAAAGTTGAAGGCGGTATAGTACTATAATAATAGAGCAAGTACAGAATCACTGAACCGAAATTGATAGCTTGAAAGCGTTTAGCGCGGGGCCCTTGAAAGTGCGGGGCCCGCAGCATTTGACGCTAAATTTGCTACTGGGATAATCCGGCACCACCACCGCGCCGCCACCACCGTCTGGTTTTCTCTTCCCCTTGGTCACCGATCTCTGGGTGCCACTCCACTGCTGGTCTGGGTCTCCGCCTTCCTCCTCCTGCACCCTGCACACGCGTGCCACCCATCGAACAAAAAGACGGCCACCGCATCGCGCGCTTTCAGACGCGCTTCTGCGGCCGTCTGGAACGCTCTTCCTTCCGATATTAGGAAGCCACTTTCAAACCATTTATATTGCCAAGCGAATTTATTGTAGAAATGCCTTTTTGCCTGTTTGGTTTCTTTGTCCTTCCCCCTCAACCTCCGAGGAGCACCTTTGGCTACGTACGGCCGCGGAAGCGCGCTTCTGAAAGCGCCGTGCGACGCGGTGACCGCCTGGGTTCGATGGCCAGCCAAAAGTTGCGGCCGCGAGAATGACCGGAGTTGACGTGATGGTTCACGTGTCCAGCAATCGCCCTCCCACACAAACTCTCATCCCATTCGCAAGCAGCTGGGTATCCCCGCACCTCCTCAATACGTGCGTTCTATAGAGCAGGGGTGGAGAACGAACGGCCCGCGGGCCGTATGAGGCCCGCGGAATCATGTGGTGTGGCCCTGCCAAGGCAACCGCAGGTGGGACTCGAAATTCAATAAATCTAGGAGCAAACCTGGAAAAGCAGTTGCGAGTAGCAGCAACATCATCAATACCAGCTAACATCACACGCATCGCCAAAGAGAAGCAGTTCCAGCCATCGCATTAGGGGTGAGTTAATTAAATGTTTGACCAAATATAACAGGCTAATTTTTAAGTTGATAATTTTGTATGGCCCGCGAATGATGTTATAAATATCCAAATGGCCCTTGGCAGATAAAAGGTTCCCCGCCCCTGCTATAGAGCATGCGAAACTCGGGTGATGAAATCTTAATTGGAAACGAGATACACGTGACCGATGCCATCCAATCAAAAACAACAACACCAACAGAGGCGTCGATAGCCTCTAATAATAGGCGACGTTTCGGGCACTGATCCTTCCTTCGCAGCACATACAAGATGCCAATCAAAGGCAGACATCATCGGGACACTACCTTGAAAAATCGAGGCGCATGCACGAACGGCGGAGCGCAAATGCGGCCAACTCAACTCGAACGAACGAAATTTCCGTTTCGTTCCTCCCTCTTCCTTCATCTTCTCTGAACAGAGAACCCGGCGAGTGTTGATCGCTGCCAAGGGTTTGAGGTTTCACCCCCTCCTTCAGCGACTTGAATTTCCCAGGAGATTGCGAAGAACTTGGAATCAAAACAAAGTAGAGTAAAACCTTGGATTGCGAGCATAATTCGTTCCGGAAACGTGTTTGTAACCCAAAGCACTCGTATATCAAAGCACTCGTATATCGGTTGTGATCACGTGACGCTCGGCAGACAAAGCGTACACACGTACTACTCGTATTGCAAGACCTCGCTCGTTTATCAAATTAATATTTACTTTAAAAAATGTGCTCGTCTTGCAAGACACTCGCAGACCAAGTTACTCGCAATCCAAGGTTTCACTGTACTGTAAAGCAGAAGCAGCAGAAGCTGAGGGTGATGGCGGGAGGGGAGGGGCTGTGTGTGACTGTGACTGCTTTGTGCGTCACGCCACGCGTAATGTGTTTGCAGAAGCCATGCCGAATGTTTGATCTCGCCACATACATCCTCATCATCATCGTCTTACTTATATATATAAAGCTGATGTCGCAAGACCATCCACCGACCGACGGAGTCATACAAAATCAAAATTGCCACGCGTGCAAGCCTTTGGCGAGGCGTTCAGCTCCAGCTGAAGGACAATTCTCACCACCGAATTTGGCAGCAATCAGTTACGCGACGTTTCAAAAGCCCTACCTGTTAGGATGAGGGTGGTGATGATGTAAGTAGGATGATGATGACGATGATGATGAGCATCATCACATCTTAGATTCACATTAAGTGGCTGCTCCTTTGGTCCAGATCGAGGAGGCTTCAGAGAAGTTCAACTCCCGCGTTCCATTTTTTTTCAACAATCCGATGTGCGTGACGCGTGCACGTAGATTCGCTGGGAAACTGGAATGTCCTTGCAGTAGTTTCTCAAGTTACAGATCCATAGACTCCTCACACGGAGAACCATAGACTCAAACGGAGAACCGTAGACTCACGCAGAGAGCCATAGACTCACATAGAGAACCATATACTCAAACAGAGAACCATAGACTCACGCAGAGAGCCATAGACTCACACAGAGAGCCATAGACTCACATAGAGAAGCATATACTCACACAGAGAACCATAGACTCAAACAGAGAACCATAGACTCAAACAGAGAACCATAGACTCACACAGAGAGCCATCCACTCAGAGAGCCAGACACTCAAAAACAGAGGCCTATAGACTCATACAGAGAGCCATAGACTCACGCAGAGAGCCTTAGACTCACACAGAGAACCATATACTCATACAGAGAACCATAGACTCACGCAGAGATCCATAAACTCACGCAGATAACCATATACTCATACAGAGAACCATAGACTCACACAGAGAACCATAGACTCACAAAAAGCACCGTAGACTCACACAGAGAACCATAGGCTCGCACAGAGACCCATCGACTCACACAGACTCAATGGAAAGTGTAAATTAGTTTTATTAAAGAGAATCAGAGACTCACGTAGACACCCAGAGTCTGGACCGCGCCTGCAGTGCCTTCATCGTGAGCGTTTTCTCCATCAGAATGGCGCTCGCAGTACACACAGCTTCCCATGGAAACTGGTCCGGTGGGAGTCCAGCACCAGTACATCATCATCATCAGCAGCATCATCATCATCATCAGCAGCAGCATCATCATCATCATCACTGATCCATGAGTCTCATCGACTCCCTTTGAGATCCTAGATTTGAAGCTTTCGTGACTGCAAGGATTCATATTCTTAGGTTTATTTCGGTAAAGTCACGTAGGTAAAAAAATAAAAAATTAATAAAAGTAAAATAGAAATAAAATAAAAATCACGACGTTTCGGAGGCAACACAAGCTTCCGTCTTCAGGTGGAACCGTCACATCACGATATCTATCGTGGAAGCTTGTGTTGCCTCCGAAACGTCATGATTTTTATTTTATTTGTATTTTACTTTTATTAATTTTAATTTTTTACCTACGTGACTTTACCGAAAAAAACCTAAGAATATGAATCCCTTTGAGATCCACAGACTCCCACAGAGACGCGTAGACTCGCAACGGTGAAGCGAGTACTGGTGCGGCATCGCCATCACCGCCACCATCACACGTCGCCCTTTGTGCTCCAACGATGGCTGAGTTCTGGAAAACTCTAGAAGGACCTCGTAGCCTCCTCTAGCCGGAGGCACCATCCACGAGTGACGCACAACGCACGTGGTTCCAACTTCTTCATATTTCCCTTCCAGGTCCTCCTCATATTTTAAATGTCTTGTTTCATTTTATTTTTAAGTCGTAGATGTCCTGGAAAATAAACGCAAGTCTTTCCCATGACGTTAAAACGCCGTTCGTCGGTCACTTGCGCAATGATGATGATGCTAATAATAGCCGTAATAATGCAATGATGAAGACAATGTGTGTGACTATGGACCCCCCCCTCCTCCTCTGGCACCGCGTAAGATTGCTCTTTCCATGTCGGTTAACCGCGTGCAGCACTGGAGAGACCGGCATAGGGTGACCTCGGTCAACCACCCTTCATTAACAAAACATAACTCGGCGCAAAACAAACCCCCAAAAATACACAACAAAATAAGAAGCGGAACCAAGACGACCGCGATACAGAAGACATCGAAAACATAATTAAGACGGGAGGTTGAATCGTTCCTTCCAAGAAATGCGGCCCACGCGGGTGCGTGTGTGTGTGCGTGTGTTTGCGTGCGTGTGTGCACGCGTGTGTGTGTGCACGTGTGTACGTGTGTGCACGCCTGTGTGTGTGTGCGTGTGTTTACGTGTGTGTGCGTGTGTGCACGCGTGTTTGTGCGTGTGTGCACGTGTATGTGCGCGTATGTGAACGTGTGTGTGTGCGCGCGTGTGTGTGTGCGCGCGTGTGTTTACGTGTGTGTGTGTGCGTGTGTGCACGTGTATGTGCGCGTGTGTGAACGTGTGTGTGTGCGCGCGTGTGTGTGTGCGCGCGTGTGTTTACGTGTGTGTGTGCGTGTGTGCACGCGTGTGTGCGCGTATGTGTGCGTGCGTGTGTGTGTGCATGTGTGTGTGGGGAGCGGTGGTGTAACGGTTAGCGCGCTGCGCTATGAACCCAGCGGCCAACACCAGTGACGATTATATAAACCGGCCCTGGGGCCTCCCCTAGGTCGACTCAGCCTCAAATGAGTACCTGGTGCGGTGTGTAAACATCGCCACTCGTGAGACAAAGGCAGCCGGGCGTGGTGCTGGTCACCTCACCCCAGTCGTGTACCGTTCCGGCCTTCACAGTCGCAAAGAGCACTAGCCCCCAACAGTCCGTTGAGGCTATACGGGGGATCTTTGCCTTTGTGTGCCTTTGTGAGTATCACGGTCACGTGCCGACTGACGCACGGCAAACTCGTCCCAGGCCCAGCCCTTGGCGGCTGAGCCAGTGACGGCGCGAGGCTTACAGCTGCACGAGTCAAATTCAGAGATCCACGGGCTCGTATCTGGAATGTTATTTACACCCGTATTGATCTAACGATCCTCATCATCAGCGGCAGCAGTAGCCGTGATCTATCCACTGCTAGATGATGCCCCTCCCTCCCCCCCCCCAAAAGCAGTCACCGCCACCTATCATTTCTGAATCTTGAGAACTGCTTTTTTGTGTTGAGTTTGTTATCCTTCCTGAGCACCTCCGATTAGCGCGTTTGGCTACGTACGGTGCGAAAGAAGTTCAACGAATAGTGCATACGCCTTCGCGATAATAGAGCGCCTGCTAAGAAGGGAGGTGTACGTATGCGTGGGGAGCGGTGGCGCTGCGGTTAGCGCACTGCGCTGCTGTATGTATGTTGAACGTGATCATTACGAACCTGGCGACCCGAGATCGATTCCCGCTCACGGTCAATAACGGTGGCGAGTATCTAAACCAATGTCTTGGGCGTCACCCTTCATCGACTCAGCCTTAAAATGCGTACCCGGTGTGGTGTGTTAATACACAGCCAGCAACACCACCGGTCTGCCAACGAGGCCGATTTTCATCGCTCCGTCTGCAAGGTGGGACTAGGAGTGCGAGTCAGTCCTCCTGCGGATGCCACTCCGTCGTGGGCGCCACGGTGGCGAGATGTTTACTACCTCGCCTGGTGTACAGGAGGTCGTGGGTTCCATCCCGACCCCGACGCCTGTTGCATATTTGGAGTTTGCGTGTTCTCTCTCTCTCTCCCCGTGCCACAGCGCGTGGATTTGCAGCGTTTATTTTCATTTGTTTGCTGGTGACTTTGTGTATTTCATATCGAAATCGCCTCCAGTGCTTTTGCTGCTGGCGGCAATAAAAGTTGTTTAAAAGTCAAAAATTCTCTCCCCGTGGTCGCGTGGAATTTTCTCCGAGCCCTGCGGGTTTTTTTCCCGTTCCCCTCCACTGTGTATGATCGACACGCGTTTAGATTATTTGGCTGCCGTACATTTCTGAAACCGAGCTATAGAGCTCAGTGGGGCCTCACCTGCTAAAATAAAAAATAACAAGTTGAGATAGTTTCTAGTTGGTTAGCTTCGACCACTCAAAGAGCGACGTGGGCTGGACCGACACCCCGCCGTTTGTTTGAGTGAACGGTCCGAATGATGTCCCTCTAAGAGGCGCGTGCACTTTAATGCGCGTGTCCGTCTCAACGCTGCCTTGTGTACTCTGTGGATGGCTACTCCGCAGGGAACAAATGTTGCCCAATATCATGAGTGATTTACACCATTGGAACCTCATTTGCCAGTAGCAAAATATGATACTTGGTTTTTTACCCTTTTATCTGGCAACACAACTGACACCTTTTTTTGTTTGCATTGACCACAATACCTGCAGTCGGAATGCAAACAAAAACACAACTCTGATGATGTATGCACTGTCCTTGAAATTGATTGGTCCACACCCGAGACAGCTTTCCTTAGAGCCTAGTCTCACATGGTGTTGGACCAGATGACGCCAAAAGGCGCACAACTCAAATAAAATGCACCATCAGAGTATGCTGCCGCTTTGCATGAAAACAAACCGGTGAGCCTGTGCTTAGTTGACGGTGAATTGTCACAAACGCAGTTCGTGCAGTCAGCGAGTGCACTGCACAACAAACCCAGCGGACCTCGGTACGATTCCGGGGTCACGGCTAACATCAGTGGCGAGTGATGGTCTTCACCAACCCGCACGCTGACCAGCAGTGTTCAAGTAATTGCATAAACAGTCACGACCCCCCCCCCACACCCAATCCTCCACATGCCTCAACCGTGGCTGACGCGGCCTTCTTAATCCGCTGGTAATTTTGGAGAATGGCTGGAATGTATTATTCTTCTCGATATTATTATTATTATCGTGCACATTCTATTTCAGATATTCGACCTCCAAATTGAACAAAACAAAACTTTGCGCGCAGAATACGCGCTACCTGATACACAACATGAACTGCGACCGTCCGGTTCAGGGTCTCTGTTACTGAACCGAATGCCCCCCACACACAGCAACAGCAGCAACAGCAGCCTCGCCTGCCCCCGCTGTTGTGGCTGGGCGGCTGTGTTTGTGGATACCCGAGACCAGCAGAGTTGAATAGTTCACAGTTCACCACCACTACCACCAGCACCACCTCCCGTAGCACAACCAGCACCACCACCAGCACCACCACCAGCACCACCTCCAGTACCACAACCAGCACCACCACTAGCACCACTAGCACCAGTACCACCACCAGCACCAGCACCACAACCAGCACCACCTCCAGTACCACAACCAGCACCGCCACCACCACTAGCACCACCACCAGCACCACCTGCAGTACCACAACCACCACCACCAGCACCACCACCAGCACCACAACCACCACGAGCACCACCAGCACCATCACCAGCACCACAACCAGCACCACCACCACCAGCAGCACCAACCACAACCACCAACCCCACAGTGGTCATCTGGTGCCACAACCCACCACGTGTGTGGTCTGCCATGTCCACGTCGTTTCATCGGTTGGTCGGTTTTCGTGTTTCGGTTCGGAGCGACGCGGTGGCGTTTTGCTCCGAGTCCGGCCATCGCCGCCGGGGGGAATGAGAACCACGTGGGCAACTCACGCGGCCCCGGTGAGGTGTGAGGGGAGTGTGGGGATAGGGGAGGTGAGGATGAGGTGTGTGTGTGACGGTCAGGATGAGGTGAGGGTGAGGGGAGCTGAGGAGGCCAGATGTTAACTACCTCACCTGGTGTGCAGGAGGTCGTGGGTTCGACCCCGACCCCGACGCCTGGTGCTGTATATTTGGAGTCTGCGGCGTCTCTCTCCCCGTGGTTGTCGCGTGGCTCTTCCTCCGGGTCCTCTGGTTTTTCCCTCCACATTTCGAATCAACATCACGCGTTTAGAGTATTTGACTGCTATACATGTCCACGTGATAAGATACTTCGGTGAACTATCATTTGTGATAGCCATATCGTTCTGAAAAATTAGCTTTATAACTCAGTGGGCCTTATCTGGTTAAACTAAAAATAGTAATAGTCATTTAGAGGTGTGTGTGGACCGTGTTTGTCGCTGACATTGTATCGCGTGATTACTTCCCGAAGCTCCACGTAACAAAAACTCAACAACAAACAAAGACCCCTCGTATATCCTTTAACAGGCTGTTGGGGCAAGTGCTGTTAGCGAGCACCTATTAAGGCCGGAACAGCGCACGAGGGGGTGGGTGGCCAACACCACGCCCGGCCGCCTTTCTCTCCCCATCGCACCAGGTACTCATTTGAGGCTGAGTCGACCTAGGGGAGGCCCAGAACCGGCTCAGATTTTGTTATTCGCAGTGAACGGGAGTCAAACTAAGGGGTTGCTGGGTTTCGTAACGCAGTGCACTAAACACGACTTCTCCACGTAACATACACCCAACAACGTCGACGCAGACACACAATCCATGCACAACCCACATCGCCGGTTGGCATTCCAACAAAGGTAGCGCTGAGCATGTTGTTTGATTAAAGCCATAACACAGCAGCCCTTGCTTTCCTAGACTGCGGCGGCGGTGGTGGGTGACCTGCACGTGACCGCTGCCTGTAATCAGCTCTCCGTAGGGGCAGCAGCGAGGATTGGTGGATCACACACGGATGCTGTGAAGCTTCCTCCACGATGGCTCTGCCAGGAGAAGAGCAACACGTGGAGGTCACGTGTTGTGTGTCTGTACGGGATAGAATGTTTCCCCCTCGCATGCGTGGGGGTTCTTCAGGTGCTCCGGTTTCCTCCCGCAATGTAGACAAGGATTAAGTGGGCGATAACACTTTCACATGTTGAAATACATATTCTTGGTTCTTTTGGTGAAGGCACGTAGATGGGAAACAATAAATAATAAAAATATAAAACGATAAAATTCTGACGACGTTGCGACTGCAACACAAGCAATCATCAGCACCTCATCATTATCGCCTGATGATGATTGCTTGTGTTGCAGTCGAAACGTCGTGAGAATTTTATTGTTTTATATTTTTATTATTGTATTGTTTCCCTTCTACGTGACTTTACCGAAAGAACCAGGAATGTGAATCTCTGCAGTCACGAAAGCTTTAAATCAAAATATTGAAATACACTTTTTTGTATTTTGGCAGGTAAGGCTCACTGAGCTAAATAGCTCTTTTTCAGTAGAGACCTTGCCGCAAATGGCAACTCCACGAAGTGTTCAAGTTCAAGTTCATTTATTAGGTATAGTCCTATGAGCCATTCGGCTCTTGAATCGGGTACAACCGCAACAAACAAAAAACAAAAACATGAACAAGAAAACATCTTAAAGTGACTATGTGACTCTGTGCAAACAGAAAATCCAAGAAAAGACAGCAAAATATTGCAGAAAAAACACCGTACACCAACGCTGTGTGCAAAAATTCCAGTGGGATGCAAGTCAAACAACAACAACAACCACAAGACAACTTAGATTAAGGCCATCAGTCTTACTCTGTACTACAACAAACAAACATGGCCAAACCAGTAAACTTTTCGAAATCACCAAAATAAAGCCATGAAACAGTGATCATCATATGGAAATCTATAGCAGTTAAGCATTCTAAACGCGTGCCGTTTATAATTGTGGAGGGAAAAACCTGAGGACACGGAGAAAAATCCACACGACCGCGGGGAAAACATGCAAAATATAGAGCAGGCGTCAGGGACGGGATCGAACCCACGATCCTTCTGCGCACCAGGCGAGGGAGTTAACATCTCACCAGCACAGAGCTTGGGTGGGGGGATGTGTCTGCCTTCGCGCTCATCTGTTCCTCCTCCTCGCACCCATGGGTCGTCCTCTCTCCCAGCAGTAGTGTTCTAAGTAGACATCGTTATTATTATTTAAAATTAGAACGTGAATGAACAGCCCGACTTTACTTTTCCTAATCAAACAAAACAAATGCATTCATGTGTTTTTTCGTGGGTCCCTCTGGAGTTTTGGTGGGCCCTGAACAAATATTCCGTTTGCTCGCCCCCCTCCCACCCTCCCCGCCAACCTCTCCCCTCCCCGTTGCCCTCCAAATACCACCCAACCCCCGTGTCCAGCGAAATCCGGCCTTGGATCAACCCAGCTCTATCATGGCCAAAAATGTCTCACCCCCAACCAGCCACCCACCCACCAGCCCGCAGCTCTCTTATTCCAACATCACGACCATCATGAAAAACACGCGGCGAAAAACACGGCTCTGGTGAAACGCCACTGCGAACGGGCCAATGTCCGTGGAGGTGGAATTGCTTAATTATTGAGTGGAGTCACTTGAGCCTGGCGCATTCTTCTTCGTCTTCTTGTTATTAAATGAGAGCTTCCCTCTGTTCATAGATTTTTGACCTCGAAACCAAAACGGACTTCCTTTCCGTTATCACTACACGGGTGGGCGCAGATTGGTTTCAGCCGGTCTCGGCAGCGTTTTACGTACGCGTTAACCCTTTGAAGAAGGGCCATTGGCCGAAACGTCGCCTCATGTCGTTGCCTCGCCTTTTAGAACCGACCACGTGTTGCCAGCGGTAGAGCGAGCGGCTCACAATCGGAAGCCTGTGGAGTTCAAATCCGGACATGGTCAACAAAGTGATCTATGGATAGACTCACCCTTGTCATAGGAACGTGGCATTTCCACCACTCGCTCAGGGGCTGTAAACGCGAGCCTGAGCGCCACCTCAATTGGCCACGTGAACAGCAAATCACTTTGGCATTTGTTGACGTCAGGGGCGGGTGGGCGGCCGTGTGTCGTTGAGGAACGTGTTGGTGTTTTGGTATTTGCGCCTCTGTGTGCCCCATCGCCAATGCAGCGTCACGAGGTCAATTTAACTTTCTCTGCACCTCAGATTGTAGATCGCACGCACGCTAAAGGCGCCACGGTGGCGGGATGTTGACTACCTCGCCTGGTGCGCAGAATGTCGTCGGCTCTGGAGCGCGCACGTTCTCCACGTGGTCGCGTGAATTTTTTTGTTGTCCGGGTTCCTCCCGTTTTTCCCCTCCACGTTTGGAAATACGCGTTTTTGAGTATTTGGCAGCAATACATGTCCACGTGATGAGCCGCAACTTCGTTGAGCTCTCATTTGTGAGAGCCAGGTCGCTTCTGGGAAAAAAGATCCACACAGTTCAGTGGGCCTTACCCGGTAAAATAAATATATACTTTAAAAAGCATAAGTACAGCGACTACGGATGGCGAGCGAGTCGGTGAGCACGACGCGTCACTGCCAGAAGAGATGTCGACCGGTGGTCGAGAGTGAGGACAGAATGGCAGGCAAAGGAGGAACAAACACGCCCGGGACCACCCTCCTCCGCCGCGCGGAGATGGAGCAACGATATTAACTTCAGCTCACGACGCAGGTGCTGCCCTAGTGGGGGTTGTTGCGTCGAGAGCGCGACGCAGCGAGGAGACGGAGCGGTGAAATCAACTCGTGCTGGGTGGAGTGATTACGTAGCGCCAGGATCAGGATCGCGAGGGGTGGGAGGCATTCATCCGGCGGTGGATTGACCACGGCGGATAGTGATGATGATGATGGGGGTAGAGAAGGAATTATGAATAATTGATCGTCAAATCTACAAACGAGGCGTCCAAATTGGTGTAAAGCGGAAATTCCAATTAGGGGGAACATGTTGGATGCAATGGGTTCACGTGACCAGCCACTAGAGGCCGCTATGTTCACCACAAAGGAACCAACAAGAATATTGCCTCCGATGCAAATTGAGAGCCTGAATGAATGAGTCAGCACTTGGTTGATATTAATCAATCAATTTATGTATCGATACAGGTTAATAAATTTCAGCTTTGATGAGAACTCTGTGTCTCCCTCTAGCGGTCAAAGCCGATCGTGCAAGCGTTACTGTCCCAGAATCTGAACACAATAATCCCTTTACAGGTATCTAAATCGGCTCAAGGTTCCCGTAAATCACCCCGCCCACTATGAAAACAGACGCCGTTTCTGCGTGCAGCATCGTCGAGGCCCTCCATGCAGCCTTGGTTTAGAGTAGTTGCTCAGGATACCCATCTTCGTATTCCTTAAAAGTATTGGCAACTCAAAGCGCAGACATTCGAAGGGCACCCCCCCCCCCCCAGTGTCAGCTGTTCCTGCAAGTGGGCATTAGTCCACCAGTCGGGGGAGGTAGTGGTGACTCCTCCGTGCAGTCTAACTTGATTAATTTTAACGCGCGCACCAACAAATAACAGAATGCTAATTCATCTGATCTGATCCACTGTTGTGTTCGGCGAAGTCAAACAAAACAACGACAATCAATACGAATATATTATAAAGCCATGGATCAATCCATTGCTGGATGAACCGTTTCGCCAAATCACCGAAAGTGAAGTACGGTGAAACAACCCCGACGACCGCCACGGTGTGCATAGGGAGGCCTTCATTCAGCAGTGGATACACAAAGGATCGTAAACTCATTGAGTATTCACACCGTTGACTCCTATCCCTAACGGCAGCGTATACACACGCACACGACACGAGTGAAGGCTGTCTAGTAGTGAGGGCAGTCCAGTAGGGCGCCACGGTGGTGGGATGTTAACCCTCTTTGCCTGGCATACAGGAGGGCGTGGGTTCCATCCTGACCCTGCCGCCTGTATATTTGAGGTTTTGTTTTGTCTCCCCCCTCCTACCACCCCCCAGTGGTCACGTGAATTTTTATCCGGGTCCTCCTGTTTTTTCCCTTCACATTTATAACACTGGTCAACACACTTTTACTGACATAAGGTATTCCAACGTTTTTAAGGTAATTTTGGGGTGCTGATTCCAAATCTGTTTTTGTCTATCACATCAGGTTTTTGAGATATCAAATATTGCATTTTCAATAAAAACTGCAGAATAAAAATATTAAATAAATGTGGATATCTACATAAAATTATATTATAAACACACTATCCTAAAAATACAGCACCATATTTTAACACTAAAGCAGTCACTGACTCGCAACAACTTGCAATCATAAGTGACAGAGTTAATTTCGGATAAAATCAATGAAAATGGGGTATGCCGATAGCATAAAATGAGATGTGATAGAGCAAATCTGAGATCAGATTTGGAATCAGCACGCTCAAATTAGTCTAAAACAGCTGCAAAAGTCCAGGCTGTTTAACCAGTGTAATCAACGTGCGTTTAGAGTATTTGGCTTCTATTAATGTCCACATGATAAGCCGCCACATTCGTTGAGCTATCATTTGTGGCCAGGTCGATTCTGATAAAGAGAGAGAGATTGCTCAATGCGGCCTTGCCTAGTAAAATAAAATAAAACAACTGATTTGAATAGTAGTTCGTGGCTAGAAGTGGTCGAAATGTGCAGTGGATACCGACAGGATATTTGCCCATGGATCGCGATGATGATGATGGGTGATGGACCGACGGTCGAAACGAGTGACGGAATGACAGCCAAAGAGTTGGAAGGTGTCTAAGGAAGGACTTCCCTCTGAGTAGATGGAACAGGCTCGCGTGCGCATAGCAGGTGCCAGGTTGGGTAATTGTTTTATTATATTTCTGTACCACGACATCGCCAGATCGTGAAGCATGGAGACAGCTTGGGGGGGAGGCGTTCACCCAGCTGTGGATAGATCATGGGCGGTAATCGCTGTTGTTATAGTAGTAGGTTTTTACCCTTTCAACTGATACAAAAACTGACACTTTTATACAAGGAATCATGTTTGCAATAACCACAACACAAGCAGTCAAAATGCAAAAAAAAGTACGCCTTTTGGCGTCATCTGGTCCAACTCCAATGGAGACTAGGCTCTAAGAAAAGCTGTCTCGGGTGTGGACCAATCAACTTCAAGGACAGTGCATATCATTATCATCATCAGAGTTGTTTCTTTTTGTTTGCATTTTGACTGCTTGTGTTGTGGTTATTGTCAGTTTTTGTACCAGTTGAAAGGGTAAAAACCTATTACTATATTTTGCCACTGGTAAAGGAGGTCTCATAGTGCTGTTGTTGTTGTTACAGTATTACTACCACTGTTGCCTTACTCTTTGGTTCTTTCGGTAAAGTCACGTATTTATAAAGAACCAAAGAGTATGGACTTCCTGCAGTCACGAAAGCTTCAAATCAACACTGCTGCGTTGTTTGTTTCGATGATAACTTCCCAGGGTCACGCGGGCAACGGGGCCACATCATCACAGCGGTCGTGGTCGTGGAGCGTGGAGGGAGGCAGTGGTGGTGGTGGGATAGCATCATTGACCCTAACCCCATCTCCTAGTGGGGGGGGGGGTGTGGGTTCTGTCGCAACTTCGCGGGGTGGTGATGGTGGTGGGGGATGAAGGGGGGGGGGCGTGAGTGGTGGGGGGGGTGGTGGGACTGATATATCTGCAGTCGCTGCCCTTTGCAACCATCGCACTGTGAACACTCAACGAGACAATGGAGGGTCTGTTGAGGCCATCACCGCCACCGCTATCATCATCGCTGCCCCCCTCCCCTCCACGAACTGCCCTGTTTACCGGGTTACCCATTGATGCCCCCGCGCCGTGCCCGAGTTTTAATATCAAACGGCGACAGGCCGAGTTGCGGCAGCGTTACAAACAGCGCGCTGCTGCTCGTGCAACAAAAGGCAAAGGTCGCCCGTGTGGCCTCTGGGCAAGGGCTGCTCGCGAGCGCCTCTTGAGAGGTTTGGAGGGCGGGGGAACGGCCAAGAGGGTGCGCCGTTGTGGCCCGGGGCTTTTGTTTGTTTACACACTCGGCAGCAGTGAATCGTTTAAGGCTGAGCCGACTTAGGGGACGGCCAGGATCGGTTAAGAGCGTCAGATTTGACTCGCCTCTGATGTCAGGCGTGGGGGTGGGGGGAGGTGAAGCAGTGCGGTAATCATTGCGCCACCACTCTTCAAAGGCATGCAAATGAGCCACCAGTCACACACTCATAGCCCCAAAGCACGAGAATTCCCATCAGGACAGAAGACAAAGATCCCCCCCCCCCCCCCCGATAGCCTTAACAGACATGTAGGGACAAGTGCTGTTCGTGAGCGCCTACGAGGGGGTGGGTGACCAGGACAAGTATTCATTAAAGGCTGAGTCGACCTAGGGGAGGACCAGGACCGTTTCAGATAATCGTCCCTGGTGTTGGCCGTGAGCAGGAATCGAACTCGCCGGGTTCGTGGCAGAGCGCGCTAACCGCTACACCACAAAAGCTCAGAGCTCACACACGCACAAAAGACAAAGATCCTCCGTATAGCCTCAAGAGACTATTGGGGCAAGTGCTGTTAGCGAGCATCTATGAAGGCCGGCACGGCACACGAGGGGATGGGTGGCCAACATAACGCCCGGCCGCCTTTCTCTCCCCAGTGACGATGTTTACACAGCGCGGCAGATACTCATTTGAGGCTGAATCGAACTAGGGGAGAGCTAGAACCGGTTCAGATAATTGTCACCGGTGTTGGCAGTGAGCGGGAATCGAACCCGGGTCGCCAATTTAGTAGCGTAGCGCGCTAACCACTAAACTCCCGCTCCCCACACACGCACCCACTCACAATCAGCCACACACCACATAACTCGCATAGCTCACACACACACACACCCCTCATAACTCTCACAAACACACACCATCAGTCACATAGACACGGCTACACACACACATCATTCACGTAGCTCAAACGCACACACAATCGCCAGCAGTCACCCACATGCAGACACCATAACTCACACACACGCACTCACCATCAGACCCACACACAAACAGTTCGACAATACGCACACACGCCATAGCACACACACACACACATACCGACGTGCACATATAGCAAACACACATCGCTCACACCCCCCCCACCCACCCATAATGCATACACCATCCGTCACACACAGCACATCTCTATGTAGCGCACCAAATACACACACATTGAAGACAAATATCCCCCATAAAGCCTTGACAGGCTGCTGGGGCAAGTGCTGTTAGCGAGCACCTATGAATGCCAGAACGGCACACGAGGGGGTGGGTGGAAAGCATCACGCCCGGCCGCCTTTGTCTCCCCAGTAGCGATGTTTTTTACTCACCGCAGCGGGTGTGTCGACCTCGGGGGAGGCCCAGGACCGGTTCAAATAATCGTCACCTATGCTGTTGGTGAATCGAACTCGGGTCGCCGGGTTCGTAGCGCAGCACGCCAACTCTTACACTACCGCTCTTCACAAACTTCCACACTTACACACACACACTTACAATAACTCAAACACTCGTACGCACGCACACACACACACGTACAATAACTCAAACACTCGTACGCACGCACACACACACGCACACGTACTGGGCACTCACTCACACACGCTTCCTGTACAATTCCCTACCCCGGCATAATTCATCGCAGCAGGAAAAGGCAGCCGTGAGCGGCTCTCTCGCCAGGACCGAGTTTGGCCTCGATTTGAGAAATACAAAAAAAACACTTGACCAATCATATTTTTTTTATTCATTGAAAATGATCCTTGTTTTTGCGTGGTATGAATACAGCTCGTAATAGTGACTGCCTTTTTCCTAACCGTCTACACGCCAACGACGATCATTCATGATTTGAAGCTTTCGTGACTGCAGGAATCCATACTCTCTGGTTCTTTCGGTAAAGTCACGGAGGTATTCACGTATTTTTAAAGTCACGTATTTTTAAAGTCACGTATTTTTAAAGTCACGCATTTTTAAAGTCACGTATTTTTCTACCTACCTGACTTCACCGAAAGAACCACAGAGCATTCATCATCCTTGTCCGCCATGGTCAATCTACTGCTGGATGAAGGCCTTCCCAAGGAACCACAATTAATCAAAATCAGCCGTGGTCAATCCGCTGCTGGATCAAGGCCTCCCCAAGTGGCCTCTTCGCCATCCTTCCGCTGGAACAATCTCGGCAGCAGCTGCGCGATGGATCACCTCGCGGCTTTATTAGTTCACCACCCCTGCCGAGCGTACGCGAGTCCCGTTCCGAGGCTGCCAGGCCATTACCAATCTTGACCCGTTGGCCATCATCGCCGTCGCCATCCGTTCCAGCGACGTGTCTTTGAACGAGCCCACTGACTCTCTATCATCATCATCATCATCACCGCCGTCGTTGTTGTTGTTATTGTTATTTACAATTACTAGTATCAATACCCGTGCGGACACGTACAGCGCCGTGGTGTCAATCCACACTGCTGCATGATGGCCTCTCCATACGCCTTGCTGCACACAGGCCGTGGTGAGATTTAAACCATACTTCGCCACGCTAGTCGGCGTGGGTTGATGATGGGGGAGTTCACGTTGCTCTGCTCCGCACTTTACTGCCCCCTCCACAACGCATACTATAACACCTGTGACTGTTGCACAACTCCACCGCTATCAACGTGGTCATAGGCTATTATATTCTATCATACATCGTCTATAACAGCAATACTCACCGCAAGACATCTAATTGTCACCAGCCATGGTCAATACACTGCTGTATGATGGCTTCTCCGAGCCGCCGTCGCCGCCACCGCCATCCCTCACGATGCTGCGTCGCTAATGAACCACCCGGCACCCCTGCACATTAACCGATCTCGCTGCTCCACTTCATCGCTCCGTCTCCTCCATCGTTGCACGTTTTCTCGGCCAGGGTGGGGCCGGGAGCGGGGTGCGGTTTGTGACCGCACGGCAGCATCCAGCAGTCGATTGACCATGGCTGCTGCTGCTGCTGCTGTTTATTTTTAAATTACGTTGTCGTTCCATTTCACTTCCAATCATGTGGAATCTATTTAATCTGTAAACGTTATCTTGGATATTTTGGAAACTATCGTGGGCGACGACGCACGGCGGCGTCTGAATAGAGAATTCATGCATCCAGCAGTGGATCGACCACGGCTGCTGCCGCCGCCGCCGCATCCGATGATGGTGATGATGATGATCACGACGACGACGACGGCCGTAGCACGTGCTGCAAGCCACGTGCTGCAAGCCACGTGGCAGGCGAGCGCGCCTTGCGGTGGGCAGTCTGCCACGCACGATAAACAACGGCGTGATTATTTTCAGTCTCATGAGTAGGCGTGCAGAACATTCCACCGCGACCACTCGCCCGCTCTTGCTCCCTCTCTCTCTCCGATTTCATTTCCAACCTCGCCGTTATACGAGCTCGTTAATATCGCCCTGCGTAATGGTTGGAACCGAGTGAATTCTGCCACGCGTCCGTAAGAGAAAGGGGGCACCGGACGGCCCGTGGAGATGGAGCGATGAAATCGGGTCTCGTGTGCACGGTGGCTATGCGAGCAATTGATCCGTCGCGTGATCGACGGCGAGGCCTGCGGCGGCGGGTCTGGATTAAAGAAGCCTTCATCCATCCATTGCTGGATGGGGCCTCCATCCAGCAGTGGATTGGCCATGGCTGCTGCTGCTGCCGCAGCTGCTATTCTGTTGTTGATCGTGTTGCTGCAGACAACGAAGCAATGGAAATCATAGTTTTTGGATTGTGCCTCTATATTTAATATTATTTCACTGACCCTGTAAATTTTGGAAGCCAACATATTTTGGAAATTCCCCACCGCCCTCCCGTGGATGGCGGTGGGTTTATATTTAATTGTGTTTTTGTGGCTTTTCACTTCCAATCATGTGGAATCTATATATTATTTTTAAACAATATTTAGGAAATATTTACGTATTGAATATGCCCAGTTTCCATACTCACGAGAAAAAGTTTGTGGCACTGTATATTTTGAGCAGGGAATGGCTTTCCCCTGACCTCTCACCTCTTCGCGTGACCTCCCGCCTCATCTCTCATCTAACCTCCCACCTCCCATTAAATGTGTCACCTTTCAAGCTGACCACTCACCTGACACGGTCACCTAAATTATCTATTGAACTCTCACCCCGAACTCTGACCGGACCTCTCATCCTTACCCAGATCATTGTCGGTGTGTCGTCTGGTCACTTATGTATTCGCATGCAGTTTAAAATAATATTTATACTGGTAGGAACCTCCTGGTTACACCAGCCCACAGGGGATTATTGTGTCCGTCCGTCCGTCGTGCAGGGAGGGGCTGGGTGGGGAGGGAGGGGCTGGGTAGGGAGGGGAGGGGCTGGGTGGGGAGGGTGGGGCTGGGTGGGGAGGGGAGGGTGGGGAGGGGCTGGGTGGGGAGGGGCTGGGTGGGGAGGGTGGGGCTGGGTGGGGGGTGGGAGGGGTGGGGCTGGGTGGGGAGGGGCTGGTCACCCCGTGGTGCCGTTATAAAACTCAACGTTTAACCTTCTCACGCCGGCTTGTGCCCGCCCTCACAGTCGGGCATATTTGCGGAATACACCACGCCGCCGTTGACCCTGGCCATTGACCGAGCAACCCAACGTTACTACCAGCTCCCTCTGCAGGAATATGTTAATAATCCGGTCACGTGTTCATCCTCCGCTGGATGAAGGCATCCCGACGCAATGCCTTGCCACAGGCGTTGTTTGAATATACTTCGCCACGCTTTGCCAGTGCGAGTTGGTGAAGGGACTGCATTAGCCGACTCGATCTCCCGCGACTCAAGGGAGCATTGAGGCATCGGCGCTCATCTCCTGTTGAAATCCCTTTAACCATGAGTGCTAGACATTCCACATTCCTATGGCGGGGACGAGTTACTTCCCAAAGGACCAACCGCTGCCGACTTCAACACAAAGCGGTACTCAATGTACAGTTTCGACCCCCAGAGAGAGGGAGGGATAGGATGATGGGCTGTCAATCTCCGTGGGCGAGATGATAACTCCCTTGCCCGCTATGCAGGAGGTCGTGGAATCGATCCCCACCCTGAGAGCCATATATTTGAAGTGTGCGTGTCTCTCCCCCCGTGGTGGCGTGATTCTTTCTCCGGGTCCTCCGGTTTTTTTTTCCTCCCACATTCACAATGACCGAGCTTGTAGAGTATTTGGCCGCTGTGAATTTCCGCGTGATAAGCCGCCAGCCACATCGTTCGTGGCAACGTTTCTTCTGGAAAAATAGTTGTACAGCTGAGTGGCCCCTTACCTGGTATGAAATAAAAAATAGTTTATAGTAAGATAATTGGTTTTTTTACCCTTCTATCTGGCAACAAAACTGACACCTTGTTTTTACAAGGAGTTACATAGACCACATTACCTGGCGTCATCTGGTCCAACCCATGTGAGACTAGGCTCTAAGGAAAGCTGTCTCGGGTGTGGACCAATCAACTTCAAGGACAGTGCACATTATCAGAGTTATGTTTTTTGTTTGCATTATGACTGCAGGTATTGTGGTCTATGTAAACATGACTCCTTGTAAAAACAAGGTGACAGTTTTGTTGCCAGATAGAAGGGTAAAAAAATAATTATCATATTTTTACTGGCAAATGAGGTTCCAATGGAGTTTATAGTAAGTTAGTTAGCCTCGACCACTCGGCGCCGTTCCTTTAGAGCGAGCGACGTGGTCTGGGCCAGACCACGGGCCGTGTGCTTTGCGAGGGATCAAAGTAACGTCCCTCTGACTTGCGCGTACACTTCAATCCGTGCGTCCCTCTCACTGTGGTGGGTCGTTTGTTTTTGTGTCACCCCCAACTCTACTTTGGACTTACTATCCGCGCGTTTGCATCGTTTGTTTGTTGGTGTCACGTTCTGACCTGCCCCGGGCACACGTCCACCAACGGCAGTGGTAACGATTATCTGAACCGGTCCTGGGCCTCCCCCTAGGTCGACTCAGCCTCAAATAAATGCCTGGTGCGGGTGCGGTTTTTTTTTTAACCCCCTCCGCTCGCTCCCTACCGCTTGAGCCTCGTCAGCTGCTGCTGCAGCAGAAACGGCGGCGGTAGCTGCAGCCGTGCGCGGGGAGTCGTCGGGATTGCGCTTGTCCGTGCTGAGCACATTTCCCCGTGCAGGAAGGAGCCCGCAAGCGGATTGCAGATTGCGGCCTCAACCGCCACCAGCTAAGCACCCGCGTTTGCAACGCGTTGCAGGGGTCGTCGTCGCCACCGTCGCCGTCATGATGTTGGCCATCAGGCGCAGCTCGTTGAGCTCTCGGCTCTCGTTCAAGGACGAGCAGCCGGTCACGTGTGTCGACAGCTCGTCGTCGAAGTGGCTTCACGTGATCATCGCCACGGGTGGGAATTTGTCGTCGCAACCCAAAATGATCCGAACGCGTGTGGATTCAGGATGTGGAGAAAGTGGTGGAGGGCAACACCGGAGGAACCCGGAGAACGACCCACGCGAACACCACGGCAAGACAGAACACGCAGACTCCACATATACAACAGGCACAGGACCTCCTGCGTATCGTGGCGTCCCAACAGCAGCAGCAGCAGTGGCAGTCGTGGTCACTCCACTGCTGGATGGAGGCTTCCCCTACTCCGTGCCATTCGTGGGGATGTTGTTTCGACCGCGGGTGTTTGGTCGGTCCCGAGTGAAGATGTTTTTTTGGATGACGCTCGCTCCGGGCACAAGTTGCTGGTGGCGCTGTCACTTTTGTCAATATTGGGGCTGAGCAAAGTTGGAGTGGAGTGAGAGAAGGGTGGGGGGTGGTGGGGGAAGAGTGAGGGGCGGGGCGGGGCGGGGGGTGGATGGTGGTGGGGGGTGTTCAGACCACAGAGCCTGCGACTGAATGCATGGGAAACCAAAGTTAAGGCTTTTCGCGTCATCGACTCCTGCCGAGCCGAGCTGGGGGACGGGTGGGTGACGTGTTGACGAGTGGGGAGATTGGGGGGGGAAGAGAGAGCGAGAGGGGGAAGGAAGAGGCGATGAGAGAGATGTGGGAGGGGTAATGGGGGGGGGGGACTTGGAACTAAAGCAAAGCTTTGTGGATCTGTGGTTTGGATGCTTATCCCGTGATCGTGACTCATTCGGCTATTAATATAGAATCAAAGACAAAGACAAATATCCCCCGTGTAGCCTGTAGCGGGCTGTTGGGGAAAGTGCTGTGAGCCATTACCACGCCCGGCCACCTTTGTCTCCCTACGTGGCGATGCTAAACACACCTGCACCAGGTACTCATATGAGGCTGAGTCGATCTAGGGGAGGTCCGGGACCGATGGCCGTGAGCGGGAATCGAACTCGAGCGGTATTGTATACAATCACACGCTCTGTAGCGTATAGAACGCGGTGGTAAGTCTCGCACAAAGCCGCTTCGCCAATCAATCCACTGCTGGATGACGACCGCCGCCCCCCTCCCCCAACGTCGTGCGGGTCACGGGGACTGTTTGGCCATACTTCACCACGCTGGTCAGTGCGAGTTGGTGAAGGCCAGAGGCATAGTCGTGGGTGTAATAGAAGTGCAGTACAACACGTGCGGCAGCCGATAGCAACCGGGTGTACACGGTGGAGGTCGTCCATCCGAGGATGACGATTCAGACTCGAAGCCGGTGACGCATTCTGCATGACATTTGGGTATAGGCTGCGTTGCGTTCGTGGACCATGAAATATCGTCACCACCACTGTAATCACCACCACCACCACTGTCATCACCACCACCACCAATCACCACCACTGTAACCACCATCACCAGTCACCACCACTGTCATCACCACCACCAGTCACCACCACCACTGTCATCAACACCACCACCACTGTCATCACCACCACCATCACCAGTCACCACCACTGTCATCACCATCACCAGTCACCACCACTGTAACCACCACCACCACTGTCATCACCACCACCACCAGTCACCACCACCACCACTGTCATCACCACCACCACCAGTCACCACCACCACTGTCATCACCACCACCAGTCACCACCACCACGGTAACCACCACCACCACTGTCAGCACCACCACCACCACCAGTCACCACCACCACCATCACCACTGTCATCACCACCACCACCAGTCACCACCACCACTGCCATCACCACCACCATCACTGTTGTCACCACCACCCAATAACCAACGCATCCGATCACCATCGTGCACTGTGAGATATTCGGCTAAAACTCAGCCAATCTCTATGCTCACTTGCTCTGCTTTGAAGAAGGACCATTGCCCGAACCGTCAACCTATTATACCTTTCTCTCTCTCTCTGTTGAAAGGCAGCGTTGGCTCACTGCGTTTGGTGAGATGTGAACCTCCGCTACCTGCGTTGTGCAGCTTGCTGATGGTTGTTGGCATGGGCCCTGGTGAAAGGAATGGAATCGGGCCCCTATCCAACCCCCCCTCGCCCCCACCCCCTTGCCCCGCCCCTCCCCCCGCTCCCCTTTTTCTTTGTACCTGAACACCTCTGGCCCCCGAGCGTCGGCGCAGTTGCACCGCCTGCGCACTCGACAGCTCCAAAGCGGAGCCGCCTTACTTTCTATTTTAAGCGAGGGGGCTCTTCACCAGAATAACCCCCACGCCTGCATTCCGTGAACCGTTCATGAGACGGTGCCAACACTCTCGCACTCTTGTACGCTTCTAAGCACACCCCCCACGCGGCACCATGGACGCGCTGATAGTTCCACGCCGTTTGCATAGAAAGCCTTACACCGCAGGGCCGCGATGAACGGCGAGCAGTGGATAGAGCATGGCTGACGATGAGCAACGGAGCAACGATGGCCATCGATGAGCTGGCACCCTTTGTAGGTGACACCTCCATGCACGGCCCTGTCATCAATCCACTGCTGGATGACGGTGGTGGTGGTGGGGGCGGCTGATCTTCCACGTGCTGCTTGTGACCCGGCGCTGCTGGAGGTAGCTTCGGTGGTTGGTAGATCACCGCACAGATGGTTATTGTGGGAGTCGAGGAGGAGCCGTAACCCGTGGCTCGACAGGAGGAGGCGGTAAGCACAGATGTGGACTTCAAATGTGTCGCATCTGTGTCGCATCGAGTGTTTCCCCCCCCCTCCTCTCGCACGCGTGGCTGTTTCTGCGGGGGTGCTCCGGTTTCCTCCCACACGTGCAAGCGATCAGTCGTTGGGTGAAAACACCGTAATATGTAGGGGACCGCGGAGCTGGGGCAATTGTTGGCGCCGTCACACCGTCTGCTCATCGCTCTTCTGAGCCGCTCTCTCTCTCTCCTGTGGAAGCGAGCGAGGTAGAACATTTCCACTGACGTTATTCATCTATTTTACGAACGTCAATTTTATAAAAGAGCAATTAAATTACTACATTGTCACGTGATAAGCCAATTCGTTGAGCTATCATTTGCGGCCGGATCGCTTCTGAAAAAAACAAGCTAATAGCTCAGTGAGCTTTACCTACTAAGATATAAAAAAACAGTTGAGAAAGTTTACAGTAAGTTAGTTGGCCTCGCCCACTCGGCGCCGTTCCTTTAGAGCTGTACCCGACCCCGGGCCGTGTGCTTTGCGAGGGATCAAAATAACGTCCCTCTTGACTTGCGCGTGCATGTCAATCCGTGGGTCCGTCTCAGCGTGGTGGGTTGTTTGTTTGTGTGTCACCCCGACTCTACTTTGGACTTGCTATGCGCGCGTTTCCATCGTTTGTTGGTGTCACGTTCTGAGCTGCCCCGCACACGGCCACCAACAGCGGTGGTAGCGATTATCCGAACCGGTCACGGGCCTCCCCTAGGTCGACTCAGCCTCAAATAAATGCCTGGTGCAGTGTGCAAACATCGCCACTGGGGAGAAAAAGGCGGCCGGGCGTGGTGCTGGCCACCCACACCCCTCGTGTGCTGTACCAGCCTTCATAGGTGCTCGCTAACAGCACTTGTCCCAACAGTCTGTTAAGGCTCCCTGAGGGATCTTTGTTTTCGTTTTGGGTGGTGGATATGAGTGGTGATGGTGGTTGGTGTCTATTGTTGACGGGTGTAGGTGGTGAGTTTGCGTGGTGGATGTTGGTTGTGGTGGTGGTTGTGGATGGTAGGTGCATAGAGTGGTGGTCGTGGGTGGCTGCAGTTGTGTGTAGTAGTTGTGGTGGCCGTTGGTGGTTGTCGGTTGGTTGTGGATGTGGATCTTGGTGGTGATAGACGTGGTTCGATGGAATGTGGTGGTGAGATTGTTTTACTGGTTGTTTGAACAGTGGGTTTGGCAATTCGTGTTACAATCAGCACGTACACGAGTTTAGCTTGCTCGTATTTTGATAACGTATCCCTCTTGCCTCCCCGTCATCAATCATCCTCCCACCCACTCACCTACTCGCCCACCCGCCTACTCACCCTCCGACTGACCCACCCATTCTCACTCACCCACACACTCGCCTACTCACCCACCCACTCGCCCACTCACCCACCCAATTTCATTCACCTACCCACTCTCACTCAGCTTCCCACTCTCACTCACCTACCCACTCTCACTCACCCACCCACTCGCCTACTCACCCACCCACTCGCCCACTCACCCACCCACTTTCAATCACCTACCCACTCTCACTCAGCTTCCCATTCTCACTCACCTACCCACTCCCACTCACCAACCCACTCCCACTCACCAACCAACTTTCACTCAGCTTCCCACTCTCACTCACTCACCCACTCTCACTCACCTACCCACTCTCACTCACCTACCCACTCTCACTCACCCACCCACTCTCACTCACCTACCCACTCTCACTCACCTACCCACTCTCACTCACCCACCCACTCTCACTCACCTACCCACTCTCACTCACCTACCCACTCTCACTCACCCACCCACTCTCACTCACCCACCCACTCACCAACCCACTCTCACTCACCAACCCCACTCACCTCCCTAATCACCCACCCACACACGTGGATACACACACACTCACCAACCAACTTTCACTCAGCTTCCCACTCTCACTCACTCACCCACTCTCACTCACCCACCCACTCTCACTCACCTACCCACTCTCACTCACCTACCCACTCTCACTCACCTACCCACTCTCACTCACCCACTCACTCCCACTCACCAACCCACTCACCAACCCACTCTCACTCACCCACCCACTCTCACTCACCCACCCACTCCCACTCACCAACCCACTCACCAACCCACTCTCACTCACCCACCCACTCTCACTCACCCACCCACTCCCACTCACCAACCCACTCCCACTCACCAACCAACTCTCACTCACCTACCCACACTCACTCACCTACCCACTCACCAACCCACTCTCACTCACCAACCCCACTCACCTCCCTAATCACCCACCCACTCCCACTCACCTACCCTCTCCCACTCACCAACCCACTCTCACTCATCTACCCACTCCCACTCACCTCCCCACTCACCTACCCCATTCACACTCACTCACCCCACTGTCCCATCACCTAACCCCACTTCCCACCACTCAGCCACAAGTGGCGTAGTAATCGGGTGTGCAGGCGGTGCAACTGCACGGGGGCCCAGAGAGACGCATATGTCGTGGGCTACGAAAAGTGTGCGTGGGGAGGAGCGGTGGGGGGGGGGAGTACAGAATTGGATAGGGGCCCCCAATTTCATTCGTTGCATCAGGGTCCATGCCAACCCATGCCACGCAACTGGCACCACACTCACCCCCCTCACCCCTTCACCCACTGCCCGCCGCCACCATCACCCAAAACAACCTGTTTTTTGCTGCACGAAACTAAGCCGGTAAGCGGAACGGCGATTGTGCAACAGAAAAAAACCACACACGCACACACGCACACACGTACACACGGATACACACACACACGTACACACACGCACGTACACACGGATACACACACACGTACACACACACGTGGATACACACAGTATATGTGGTGCCACAGCGACGGGGCCGCTCTGCCGAGCCAGGGAGCCGCCCGGCTTCCCCCACCGCACTGCCCCCCATCACCCGCCCCACATAAGCACACACCCGCACGCATCCCCCCCCCCCCCCATAGAGCTGGAAGGGAAGGTTACCTGATCGACCGGTTTTTATCCGAGAGACCCTTATCGGGATTAATTCTCACGGTTTCCGGCGATCAGGGAATTGGATGACCTCCCCCGTGCTACGTGGTACCGCGGCGCTGCTGCCGGCCTTAATATGGTGTGGTCGCGGCGTGGGGCATTCGGCCACCGCGGTTGAGGCGCATTTCCCCCCACACACACCCCCACGAGTCGACGGGGCAAGCACGGGAGGCAGGAGACAGCATGAATAGCGGGGTCACAGGGGCTGTTGCGCATAGTCATGGAGGGTTGGGATAATTGCGCTTGAGCGCGCAGGCCCCATTGTTAGGGAGGGTAAGGGATTAATTAGGATTTACGCCTTGCACGCAGCACACTGATTAGCATATCAACAGCGCCTGGGGACTGCCGTGCGCGGGCTTGGGGTGCACGAGCCCATTGTTCAGCGCAGCATCCCCTTTGGAGGTAGGGAGGATAAATAGAGGAGCGCAGAGGGGAAATCGCTCTCTTACTCCAGCGCCAGGCGACCAGACGCAGCTCGAGCCAGCGACCCGGACGTCCGTGCGACGCACCGAGGCACGCGGTTAACACAAGGATCAGCGGACCGCCGTGGACACTTAACAGTGAGTAAGAAGGTGAATTAGAATCATAGCCGATAAATAGGGAATAGGTACAGGTTTAGTGGAATAGGCCAGCCTCGTCGACTCACTGATTCAACATCAATTCGCAGGTGGAATATAATAAATCATTAATAGCGAAGCGTGGTCTCGCGTGATCTTGTCGTGCAGTGTGAGCGTGTGGGTGCGCTGTGTGCACAGTGGTTCGCCACGCGAGTGAGCGCTGCGCGGAGCTGAGCGCGCGGGTTGCGTGTGGGAACGCGTGTGGTACTGTGTGTGCGTAAGCTCGCGGCGTGCGTAATAGGCGTACCCCAGGTGCGCGATCATAACGCAAGCGGCCAACAGACGGCGAGCGCTGCGCAGAGCGGCGCAAGAGTGGGTGTCGCGTGTGTTCACTCCGTGTGTGATACAGGTGCGCGATCATAACTTGCGTAGTTGGTGTGGAGTTGGAGTGCACGGAGCGGCGTGTGTGTGTGTGCATACGTTCGTTACATGTCGGATACGGATGCGCATTGGTAACGTGCCGCACAGGGCTATACTGCGAGCACGGCGTTTGATTGACGATGATGTGCGCACGTATGCTCGCAGCGTGGGAGCGCGGCGCGAGGCTGTAACAGTAGGGGCGTCGCGTTCGAATGCCGGCGAAACCGTAGCGAGTAATAGGGAGGTGGGGTAACGTAAACGGAATAGGGGATGCAGGCGGGAGGGACCCCGGGGGCCAACGGCCCCCACAAATTGGTGTCGGAAGCGGTACGGACCCCCGCGTTACCTCACGCTAAAATAAGACTAATATTTACCGGCCGGGGGGCCCCTTCGTGGAAGGCATTCGCCCGCAATCTCTTAGGGGCCAAGGAAATTAATGGATGGACGGACGCGCAGGCAGTACGTCAACTTAATATGAATCTTGATGGGCGGGCAGCCGATTTTGTAGAAGCGTTACCCGCGAGCGCACAGACACAGCTAGAGGAGCTGATGCGCCGACTCGATCAGCGTTTCGGCACGCGTGACGAGGAGGAAGCAAAATCGGCCTTAGAGGCGCGCCGTCGCCAACCTGGCGAAGATCTACGTGATTACGCCGAGGATGTGCGCGAGTTAACAAAGATCGCACGCCCGGGGTACGCAACTGATGTTATTGAGGAACTGGCCGCCGAGAAAATCCAGCGGTACCTGTCTCGCACGGCGTGGTGGCAGCCAGACATGAGCTGCCCACGTCTTCCCTTTAACGCCCTTGTCGAGCGCGCACGTAAGTGTGAAAGAATTCACAGCGAACGCGCGCAGCTCCGGGGGCTGGGACGAGAGCGCGTCATTGCGAGCCTGCTCTCGGAAGACGAGGAGGAGGAACAGGAGCTCGCGAGGACGGTAAGGGGCCGGGAAAGAGAGCCTCCAGTGTCCCGCGAGACAACCCCGGGATGGGTTGCCGGTATACAAACGGGTATAAAGGATGTCTCCGGCCAGGTAACCCAGGTACGCGAGGAAACGAATACAAATATGACCCAACTGCAATCCTCCGTTGAGACCATCCGATCCGAGATGGGGGAACTAGACTCCGCGGTAGGAGGGCTAACTGGAAGGATAGCGCGACTAGAAGCAGAGTATGAGCAGCAGCGCACTGGGGGAGGAGGGAGTGGGCAGAGAGCCCACTACGGAGCCGCCACCCCTCCCCGGGCATGTTATATGTGCGATCGCCGAGGGCATCTAGTGAGGGACTGTCCTCAGGTCGCCCGAGCTAGACAAGAGCTAAGGTCAAACACTAAGGCCCCCCTAGAGAGGGGACCACCGGGGGGTGAAATCGACGTAGCCCCGACACAAACAAGCTGTGAGAATAATGGCGAGCGAGTGATCTCCACACAGGTTCCAGCAACAACGCCCACGGAAACGGTGACTCCTGGCGACTGGCTGCGGGAGCTGGTGGCGGGGATCACGGGGGCCACGTCGCTGGTGGAAGGGGAGGTAAACGGAGTGCGTACCCGAATCCTGCTGGACACGGGGGCGGTGGCCTCGCTCGTGAGCGCAGCGCACTGCAGCGCGATCGGGGTCGACGTGCGTCACCTGCAGGCACCGGACCGCGCGCTGCACACGGCGAGCGGAGCCGGAATGGGGCTGCTGGGGAGAGCCACCCTAGAGGTCCGCATAGGCAGCCAGGTGTGCACGCAGGAGTTCTACGTGTCGAGTGCGTTGTGTCACGAGTGTATCGCAGGCACCGACCTCCTAGAACGGTTGGGACTCAACGTGCAACCCCGCCAGCGATGCGCCACCATGGAGAGCAACGGCGAGCGGATACCATTCCTGGGACGAGAACCAACGCGCCGCCGCTTTGCACCTGTGGCCGCTATCCTGGCGACGACAGTCACCATCGGCCCGCTCACCGAGATGCTGGTGCCGGTGGCAACATCCCCCACCGACCCCGCGCTCCGACCATCAGGGGAGGTAATGCTAACTCCTCACCCGGAGTTGGCAAAACGGTATGGGGTTGTGGGATCCGCCACGTTGGTAAACGCAGATGGGGACCGATTGTTTATGCGGATGTTTAACCCCCACAATACCCCAGCGATACTGCGACGGCGCACCCCGATAGCCACAGTACACCCCCTGCACGCACGCCACTCTAACGACTCGGTGTTCGCACTCTGGGCTGAGGACCCTGGTCGTCCTGAGGGTGAGCAGGACCTGGCCTGGCGAGTCGGCCCGACTCCCCGAGCCGAGGTCGTTCCCCTGCTCGACGCGTTACATGTACCATGGGCGGATTTACCTAAGGGAGAGGGCGATCGGCTGCGCGAGTTACTGCGGGAGTATGCCGACGTATTCAGTGAACACGACTCGGACGTGGGTCGGACCGATCTTGTTAAGCACCAAATTGACACCGGTGCAGCCCGACCCATCAAACTCCCTGCGTACTGAGTGGGCGCACCCGAACGCGCCCAAATCAAAGAGGCAGTTGGGGACATGCTTCGCGATAACATAATTCAGCCCTCGGCGAGCCCCTGGTCAGCCCCAGTGGTACTAGTAACGAAAAAGGATGGGTCAACCCGGTTCTGCGTCGATTACCGTAAACTAAATGCAGTCACGCTCGGCGATGCCTTCCCCATACCCCGCATCGACGACACCTTCGACAGCCTCGCCGGAGCGCGATATTTTTCCACCCTCGATCTCGCGTCCGGGTACTGGCAGGTGGAGATGGCGGAGGAGGATCGGCCGAAAACCGCATTCACCACCCCGATGGGCCTGTTTGAGTTTCGAGTGTTGCCATTCGGACTCACTAACGCGCCCGCGACGTTCCAGCGGTTGATGGAGTTGGTGATGCGGGGCTTGCAGTGGGAACAGTGCCTGATTTACTTGGACGATGTGATAGTGTTCAGTAGATCTTTGTCTGAGCATTGGTCCAGGCTTCGCGAGGTGTTCCAGCGACTGCGAGCGGCTCATCTCAAGCTCAAGCCACGTAAGTGTTACATCGCACAACGCGAGGTGGGGTACCTCGGGCATCGCGTCAGCGAGGCAGGCGTGCGCACCGATCCGGAGAAGGTACGCGCCGTAGTGGAGTGGCCACGGCCAAGGAATCTGACGGAGATCAGATCATTTTTGGGGCTCGCCACCTATTATCGTCGATTTGTAAAGGGATTCAGCGAGATTGCACGCCCTCTCACCCAACTCACCTCCCCTAAGCACCCCTACCAGTGGACGGGGGCCTGCCAGACGGCCTTCACCACTCTCAAAGATCACCTCACCCACGCCCCCACCCTCGCTTTCCCCGATTTTACCACCGATTTTATTTTGGACACCGACGCCTGCAGCAGCGGGCTGGGCGCGGTGTTGTCACAGGTACAGGATGGAACGGAACGAGTCATCGCGTACGCCAGCCGGACCTTGAGTGGGGCCGAGCTGAACTATTGCGTGACCCGCCAAGAGTTGTACGCCGTGATTTTCGCATGCAAACAGTTCCGGCCGTATTTGTACGGCAGGAGATGTCGCGTCCGCACTGACCATTATGCTCTGCAGTTTCTTCTTACATTCAAGGAGCCGCGGGGGCAGATGGCCCGGTGGTTGGCGCAGTTGCAGGAGTACAACCTGCAAATCGAGTATCGGGCTGGCCGGACGCATGCAAACGCGGACGCCTTGTCGAGGCGACCCACGGTGTACGCCGAGACGAGGGCGGAGGAGGCCTGCCCGTGTTTCACGGGGGGACGCTGCCGGCAGGCAACGGACCCCCGAGAGGCCGCGGCCACTGACCCCCCCCCAGCGAGAGAGAGTGCAGTGTGCGCCACGGAAACGCTCACAGGTGGCACTGAGGATCCCGTCGACCGCCCGGCAAGCGCGGGACCCGCGGCTCGGGACCCGATTGGACGGATCCAGGAGGACGTCGGCTGCGCCTTCCCGGGCCTAAACGACGAGCAGCTGAGACAGACCCAGCAGCGAGATCCGGATCTGGCGGCAGTGGAGGCGGCACTGCGGGAGGAAAAGAGCGCCCTACCAGGACCCTGGAGCGGTTTGTATGCCCGGTTGTGTGTGCAGAACGGAGTGGTACGGGAGTTAACCGAGGCCGGCCAGCCGGGGTGCATCTGTGTTCCTGCCCAGGTGCGACCCCAGCTGCTATGGCTGGTGCATGACCACCCACTCGGGGGCCACGATGGGGAACGACGTACTCGAGAGACCCTGCGTCGCCAGTATCTCTGGCCCAAATTGGCACAAGACGTGGCGGCCTGGGTACAGGGCTGCCGCGCCTGTCAGCAGTGCGGGCCGAAACCGGCACGATACCAGGTACCCCTAAGGCCGTTCCGCGTCAGCCGCACGAATCAGCTGGTCGGGATCGACCTACAGGGGCCATTCCCGCGATCCCATCGAGGCAACCGATATATCCTAGTCGCAGTAGAGTATTTCACCCGCTACCCCGTGGCAGTGGCCATCCCTGATAAAACGGCCTTGGTGGTGGCCCGGGCATTTGTGGAACACTACGTACTTAAGCACGGGATCCCAGAACGAGTCCTCACCGACCAGGGTAGCGAGTTCGAGGCCGAGTTGTTCCAGGCACTGTGCCGAGAGTTCGGAATCCAGAAGGACCGAACCACAGCGTACCACCCCCAGGCGAACGGGATGGTGGAGCGCATGAATCAGACCTTATCGGGGAAACTCAAACGTATGGCGGCCGCAAATCAACGGGATTGGGATGAACACCTCCCCTACGCCCTTTTCGCCTACGCCACCACCGTACACACGTCGACGGGACAAACCCCGTTTTTAATGATGTTCGGCCGTGAGTCTCGTTTACCCGCAGATCTGCTCTTCGGCGTCCCTTCCCCCCAGCCGGAGGAGGGAAGCCGCCCCGTGGAACACCTGTTGGAGACCCTACGAGAAGCCCGAGGCCGAGCATACCCGCAAGGGGAAGCCGCGCATCGGCGGCAGGAACAGGGCACCCGACCCCGCATGGAACCCCCCTTATTCCTGACAGGTGCTAAGGTGTGGCTACACACCCCTCGCGTCGGGGCCGGGCAGGTGGGGAAACTGACGACCTACTGGCGGGGACCCTGGACCGTGGTGCGACAGATCTCCCCCTGGACGGTACTAATTGATGGCGGGGAGAGGGGTCGAGAGACGGTGGTCAATGTCCGCCGCTTAAAACCGTGGAAAGCGGCCCCGGCGAGAGAGAACCCCGTCACCCGAAGGCCCCGAAATCCCGGAGTACCCGCATCCCCCGTGCCCGGGGGCCTCGCGCAGTATATGGGCCCCACGGAGCCCAGGGCTCCGAGGGGCCCCGGGAGGGGCCGGGGGCGACGAGGACGGCGACCCTTAAACCCCACCGCCTCTGAGTTTGTTCCCCAGCCCGCAGGTGCCAGGGGCCGAGGGGAGCCGTTGGAATGGAGGAGGAGACCACCGCCGGAGCCCCAGGAGACGGAGCCGCCACCCCCGAGGCCAGCCACAAGGGCCGGGCGAATCCCGCGGACCCCGCGGCGATACCTCGTGGGGGCAACCCAGGCGAGGTGCTCAAGTCAACCCGGGACGGGGACTGGCACCCCGGGGGGCTATGTGGTGCCACAGCGACGGGGCCGCTCTGCCGAGCCAGGGAGCCGCCCGGCTTCCCCCACCGCACTGCCCCCCATCACCCGCCCCACATAAGCACACACCCGCACGCATCCCCCCCCCCCCCCCACAGAGCTGGAAGGGAAGGTTACCTGATCGACCGGTTTTTATCCGAGAGACCCTTATCGGGATTAATTCTCACGGTTTCCGGCGATCAGGGAATTGGATGACCTCCCCCGTGCTACGTGGTACCGCGGCGCTGCTGCCGGCCTTAATATGGTGTGGTCGCGGCGTGGGGCATTCGGCCACCGCGGTTGAGGCGCATTTCCCCCCACACACACCCCCACGAGTCGACGGGGCAAGCACGGGAGGCACGAGACAGCATGAATAGCGGGGTCACAGGGGCTGTTGCGCATAGTCATGGAGGGTTGGGATAATTGCGCTTGAGCGCGCAGGCCCCATTGTTAGGGAGGGTAAGGGATTAATTAGGATTTACGCCTTGCACGCAGCACACTGATTAGCATATCAACAGCGCCTGGGGACTGCCGTGCGCGGGCTTGGGGTGCACGAGCCCATTGTTCAGCGCAGCATCCCCTTTGGAGGTAGGGAGGATAAATAGAGGAGCGCAGAGGGGAAATCGCTCTCTTACTCCAGCGCCAGGCGACCAGACGCAGCTCGAGCCAGCGACCCGGACGTCCGTGCGACGCACCGAGGCACGCGGTTAACACAAGGATCAGCGGACCGCCGTGGACACTTAACAGTGAGTAAGAAGGTGAATTAGAATCATAGCCGATAAATAGGGAATAGGTACAGGTTTAGTGGAATAGGCCAGCCTCGTCGACTCACTGATTCAACATCAATTCGCAGGTGGAATATAATAAATCATTAATAGCGAAGCGTGGTCTCGCGTGATCTTGTCGTGCAGTGTGAGCGTGTGGGTGCGCTGTGTGCACAGTGGTTCGCCACGCGAGTGAGCGCTGCGCGGAGCTGAGCGCGCGGGTTGCGTGTGGGAACGCGTGTGGTACTGTGTGTGCGTAAGCTCGCGGCGTGCGTAATAGGCGTACCCCAGGTGCGCGATCATAACGCAAGCGGCCAACAGACGGCGAGCGCTGCGCAGAGCGGCGCAAGAGTGGGTGTCGCGTGTGTTCACTCCGTGTGTGATACAGGTGCGCGATCATAACTTGCGTAGTTGGTGTGGAGTTGGAGTGCACGGAGCGGCGTGTGTGTGTGTGCATACGTTCGTTACATGTCGGATACGGATGCGCATTGGTAACGTGCCGCACAGGGCTATACTGCGAGCACGGCGTTTGATTGACGATGATGTGCGCACGTATGCTCGCAGCGTGGGAGCGCGGCGCGAGGCTGTAACAGTAGGGGCGTCGCGTTCGAATGCCGGCGAAACCGTAGCGAGTAATAGGGAGGTGGGGTAACGTAAACGGAATAGGGGATGCAGGCGGGAGGGACCCCGGGGGCCAACGGCCCCCACATATACACACACGTATACATATACACACACGGATATACAAACGTACACACACGCACACACACGTACACACACACATGAACGTATACACACGTACACACCCATGCATACACACACAAAACAAAGACCCCCGTATAGCCTCAACCGACTGAAGGGGCAAGTGGTGTTAGCGAGCACCTTTCAAGGTCGGCACGGCACACGACGGGGTGGGTGGCCAGCACCACGCCCGGCCGCCTTTGTCTCCCTAGCGGCGAGGTTTACACACCGCACCCTCCACATACATGTACACACACACAGGTACTCACACACACGTACATACAGACACGCACTCACACAGACATACAAAGATCTCCCGTATAGTCACACAGGCTGTGTGGGGCAAGTGCAGTTAGCGAGCAACCGGTGAAAGCGAATGTGACGCACACATTGTTGGTTTGGCTTACATGCGCCGCATCAGCTATTATTATTTTAGTCTGAGCCGACCTAGGCGAGGCCGAAAACCGGTTGAAATATTCGTCACGGTTATTGGTGACGAATAGGAGTCGAACTCGGGTTCGCCGAGTTTCCAATGCAGTGCGCTAACCACTGGGCCACCGCTCCTCGCAGTCACACACGCGAACGACGAACGATCCCGCGTATCGCCGTAACAGGATGTCGGTTCAAGTGCTGTTAGCGAGCACCTATTAAGGCTGGTACAGCACACGAAGGGGTGGGTGGCCAGCACCACGCCCGGTCGCCTTTGTCTCCCGAGTGGCGGTGTTTTCACACATGGCACCAGGCACTGTAGTAATTTGAGGCCGAGTCGACCTAGGGCAGGCCGACGACTGGCTCAGGATATTCGTGGCCGATGTTGACCGCCAGCGGGAATCGATCTCTGGTTCCCCGGGGATTTGTAGCGCAGTGCGCGCGAACCCCACTGCGCCACCACTCACAGCAGACAAAGACAAAGATCCCCCGTATAGCCTTAACATACTGTAGGGGCAAGTGCTGTTAGCGAGCACCTATGAAGGCCGCAACGGTACCCGAGGGGGTGGGTGGCCAGCACCACGCCCGACCGCCTTTGTCTCCCTAGTGGTGATGTTTACACACCGCACCAGGTACTCATTTCAGGCTGAGTCGACCTAGGGGAGGCCCAGGATTGGTTCAGATAATCGTCACTGGTGTTGGCCGTGAGCGGGAATCGAACCCGGGTCGCCAGGTTCATAACGCAGCGCGCTAACCGCTACACTATCACAGCAGACACACACAAACGCACACACACACACAAAGACAAAGATCCCCCGTATAGCCTTCACGAAGGGTAGGCACACACACGCGCGCGCACACGCGCACACACACGCTCCCGCCCGTGTTGTTTACGAGGTCAGCTCAGAATGGGATGCAGAGAACACGGGAATCTGATGGGTGGCGTGAGGCCACGGATCGACCTCGCGTCGCACGTGGACGCTGATGAAAAAAAACGAGCGACAGAATTATCATTTGGCGGTCGTCATCTAATCAATATTACACCAGAAATCACCACAAGCCGCTTGAATGTTTACCTTGCGTGACTTCGCAACAACAACAACGATAAAAGCCATATTCGTAGTCGACGCAGAGGACGAAACTGCTTTGCGTAACTGCCCTCCATGTGCTGCTGTCGAGTGTGTTCCGCGTTGTTGTTGTTCGGCGTGACGTCCGACGTTTCGCACCACGCGGCCGGAAATGTCTGCAATCGCGCTTCCCTCTCGGTCAAGACAGCTGCTGAGGAAAGTTTCCACAAGCACGTGGCACGAAACGTCGGACATGGTGCCGCACCGGAGAGCTGTAATGCGGCACATTGCCAAAGAAAAGAAACTAAATATTTATGCGGTGGTGATTCGTGTAAATTCAACTAATCCGCCGCCTCCCGTCCCACCGGTAGACTGCAGTACAAGTGGCAGTACAGCAAGTTTGTGAACTCGTCTGTAAGCATTGTGGGTCATGCCAACTCCTGGAAGGAATTGGCCTAACGTTCCGATGCAGGACCCTCCTGACAAACAAACCCCACACTATTGAGACTCAATTTTGTCCCTCTACATTTGCTTTTAAGCGACCCGATTATTTTTGAAACATGTGCAATTGGAACTCGTGCGGCTGAGGGTGGTGCGGTGAATACCCACAGTGCGCCGCAATGCGGCCGCGAAAGTAGACATCAAAGAGACACTCCAGAAGTCACTTCAACAGCGCTCTTACAAGCACCAAGTGGTGGCCTTTGTGTGCCCGTGTGCAGAGTGTTGGTCGCACGTCAATACCACCCGAACTGTTCATCGCTAAGGCTGGGATTTACCCGGCTAAGTGACGGGGCAAATGCATACGCGGTGGGCGTTTTAGCGAGTTCATTCATTGGTGACTGCGCTGAGACCAACGTCAACTCGCACCGCACTTGGTCGTGCGGTTTAATCAAAAGCACTCCATGTGAGTGCAGATGTCTCTGTGTAAGTCGATGGATCTCTCTGCGAGTCTGTGGGTCTCCACGCAAGTCGTTGGTGACCGGGCTGAGGCCATCAGCTAACTTACATTTTAGAAGCCGGGTTGATCGCAATGATATCGACACGAGTCAATGTTGTTGGTCTATGGGACTTGAAGTGCTTCTCCACGCGAGTCTGCGGGTGTCCGTCTGCGAATCACCGAGTGAGTCTGTGGTTCTCTCTGTGAACGCGGTTCTCCGCGTGAGCCACTGGTGCCTAGGCCGAGACGTTCAACCCGCTGCACTTGAGAACCCGGTTCTAATCGCAGGGCGAATGAAAATGGAATTTGAATTTCGAACCCAGGCTCCCAGCGGTGCCGGGCTCAGCGCTCTAACCCACTGAGCAACCCGTTTTGACCTCTGAGTCACCCGTTTTGACCTCTGAACCACCCGTTTTGACCTCTGATCCACCCGTTTTGACCTCTGCGCAACCCGTTTTGACCTATGCGTAACCCGTTTTGATCTGTTAACTACGCGTTTACCTAATCTCACGGCGATAATAGCGTGGGACGTGTACGTCTGGGTGTGGTGCGGCTGGGGGTGGGAGACGGCGGAGGGGGGAGGGAGGAGGGGGGAAGGGAAGGGGGGTCAGGGGGGAGGAGGAACGAGGGGACTCAAGTTGTGCCGGAAGGGCGGAGAGACTAACGACACTCGCGAGTCACGTACGCGATGTCGCCCCCCCCTCCCTCCCCACCATCCACTCGCCTCCAAGCGACTAAATTCATTATAATTACGATTCAAAGTTACGAGCCGCAACAATAATCGAATATTGTCATGATCATTATGAACAGTGGATGAGGCCCTCATCCAGCAGTGGAGAGACTAAACGCTGCCACGCGCGTGCACGATGGAGGTACGCGCACCGCTGCCATTTAATGACCCATTATCCAAAGGTCCTAAACGACTCCCCGTAAACATTAACCACGTTTAGTACCTGGGAACTGATTGCGTAAATGCTGGGACTTAACGCCCGTAACGCGAGGTTAATCAGTTGCACTCTGTCTCCCCATATATGAATGTACGTCTCCCCAGAGTGCATCTAAGGGGGGGGGGGGGGGGGGTTGGGGCATAATGTGCACGTCCCGCCAGAGACACTAAGCAGAAGACATCACTGAGAGGCCTCGGTTCGCACCCGAGTCCCGGGCGCGCATCGCCACCGTTCTGTCCGCGTCTTGCCTCGCCACGGCTCGACGTCGGAGTTCACTCCCGTGGGGTGTCCTTCCCCCCCAGGTGATGACGATCTTGCTTACTTCAAACAAGACGCGTGGACCCTTCTGCGATTGCAATTTACTGCCGTTTATTGCTGGCCGCTTGGCGTACTGGGGGGTGGGGGGTGCTTTGGAGCGCTGTGGTCGGTCAGTTTTATTTAAGCAAAAATATCGATGTACAAATACTGTGTACGATGGTCCCAGCCGGGTCTTGAATGAAAACTCGATGTAAAAATATAAATGAATGTATGCCATGCTAACGATGTTCGTCACGTGTCAATTAAACACAAGGGTTGACGTCTCAGATCCGGAGTAAGCTGATGAAAGTGAAAACAAGCTAACATTTTACGTGATGCGGTTTTGTGTGTGTGTGTGAAGTTATTGGTGAAGCGACTGAGACAATCAGCTCAATGGGCCCATCAGCTCACTGATTCCTTAAGCTTACTGGGTCCACAAAATGAGACCATAATCTCACTGAGCATCAGCTGACACCATCAGCGCACGGGGTCCATCAGCTTCCTGGGTCCATCAACTCACTGAGATCATCAACTGAGACGATCAGCTCACTACACTTTAGATTGAGATTTAATCACGCGCGCACGACAAAATGAGTGGCCAACACCACGCCCGGATGCCTTTGTCTCCCCAGTGCTGATGTTTATACATCGCCGCACCAGCTACTCATTTGAGGCTCAGTCGACCTTGGGGAGGACCAAGACGGTTTTAGATATTCGCCACTGGTGTTGGCCGTGAATCGAACTCGGGTGGCCGGGTTCGTATTGCAGTGTGCCGCTAAGCAGTGCGCCACCGCTCCCGACATGCAAACCGCGACTCACGCGTGAACGCACCCCGCGTGTGACTCGAGACACACGAAATCGCCTGCGTTGTTGAAAGAGCGCGCGCATGGGCCTGACCTAAGTGACGTTGGAGTAACCAAGGAACGCATTTTTGTAAAAACCCACAGAGTACTGTATCGGGTAAAGGCGCGGCCCTGCAATACCCCGATGACGACACTGCTCAAGACAAACTCCAGGCCAGCCCCTTCTGGGATTCTGTGTTGGCCGGACGTCATCTTCCAGCAGAATCAGAATATTTTATTTGCACTGGTAGGAATCCGATGAGCTGTAAAGCTCTTTCTTCACAGACGTAACAGTGGTTTCAACAGACGTCCAGTAGGGCCCGAGTGGGTGGTGCTATGATCGCGGCAGCGCGGCTTGAAAGAGGTTTGAGTACCCACGCTTTACCCCATCCGCGCCCGGAGACCCTGCCGATCCACTTCATCGTAGGCTTTCGCGACCAATATCGTAAATATTAAAGTGTTTTTTTTTGGCGGAGTGGGTGGGGGGGGGGGTGAGTTATATAGCGTAAATATAAATGTTGTCGTTCAACCCGCCACCACCCGACACAGCCAATACGTAAGTTGTGTCACGTAAACAAAAGGTGCCAATGCGTTGACCACGACACCCCACCGGTGTGTTGGAAAGTAAACCCCCGGCGGTTACGAATCGAGTACGACGAACTATTATGGGCAACCCATTTCGTTTGAAACGTATCGGTGGACATCGGCGCGGGTGCGGAGTGGGATGATGTTGGGGTGGTTGGGTGTGAGGGGGGGGGTGAGTTGAAGGGGAGCTGGGTTTAATAAACTTAGTTCATTGTGTCTTCAACTGCCTCGCCCGGAGATCGAACCGTGGCGAGGAAGCTGTGTGCTGGGTTCAGCCGAACGCGACGCGCGGTTTGAAGACGAAATGGATTCTTGGCACGGGCAACGTCGCGCGTTTGTTCACAGTTTGACATTTTAGAGGAGGTGGGGGGGAGTGGTGGGGGGTGGAGAGAGCGGGGGGAGTGGTGGTGGGGGGGTAGCAAAAGTTTATTCCTTTTTTTTTTGCAAAAACATCTGCTTCCTGTTTTTATAGCTTATGGTGAAATATCGAGCGCACAGAGAGAGGGTTTCACTTGGGTCTCTCAGCAATACGCCACAACAAATACGCGCGCAAGTAATATCTGGAGTTAAATAACCTCAGCACCCCCCCCACTTCTCTAACCCCCCCCCCACCACCACCACCCAGCCCCCCTCCACCCAACATGACCCCCACGCTGCTGTGCGCGTGTGTGGCGCGGTTGGAAAATGTCGAACCGCGAAGCCACGACGGGGTGAGTGACGTCAGCAACAGTTACCCCCCCCACCTCCTATGCCCCCCCACCTCCTCTGTCCCCCCCCCCCAACCACATCCTCGCCCCCCCCCCCCTCTCTCCCCTCCACGGCCCCCACCATCAACGCGACTGTACCGGTTGTTACGTGTCGACGACGCACGCGTCAATCGTGGCTCTCAAAGAACAAACGTTATATACTCGTGGACGACGTTTCGGACGACAGCCCTTATTCACAGGGGGGCAGTAGAGAGATATATCTGCTGTAGACATAAAGAAGGCGCGTTGCCCGAAACGTCAGCCGTTAAATATGAGCTTTACAAAAATACTGCTGTTACTTCACTGCTACTGTTATTGAATAACGTTAACTGCAGCCATGGTCAATCCACTGCTGGATGAAGCCCCCCACCCCCCTAGTACTGCGACGTACCAATGCACCCAGCACGTGCTCGCATGAGCTCCATTCGTGCGCTCCATCTCCGTGCTGCGCGTCCTCTCCGGGACGCGTCCCATGCTTTGGCAGTGCCGGATGAAGCTAGTGCGGTGCGTGTAGCATTGTGTTGCTAGAAAGAGTCTCTACTTTTTTTAAAAACACGTCAATATTAAAACACACACATGTTTAACTTGCATAGTAAAGTAATTGTAGTTTTTGGTCATTTGCTATACAGCCGGATAATACGACAAAACGCTAACCTTAGACATCCAGTAGTTCATAAAAGTCGAAGGCGGTATAGTACTGTAGTAATAGAGCAAGTGCAGAATCACTGAACCCGAATTGATAGTTTGAAAGCGTTTAGCGCGGGGCCCTTGAAAGTGCGGGGCCCGTAGCTACTACATGTGTAGCTACTACATGTGTAGCTACTACATGTGTAGCTAATACATGTGTAGCTACTACACGTGTAGAAGCTACTACTACACATGTAGTAGTAGCTTCTACACATGTAGTAGCTACTACACGTGTAGCAGCTACAAGTGTAGCTACTACACGTGTTGTAGCTACTACACGTGTTGTAGCTACTACTACATGTGTAGTAGTAGCTACTACTTGTGTAGCTACTACTACACGTGTAGCGACTTGTGCTACTGGGAGAATCCGGCCCTGATGCTTGGGCTTCCACTGCGTCACTCGTCTCGACCGAAGGCCATCGTGAACCTTCCAGCGACGCGAGTGTGGGGCCCAAGTCTACTGAACTCTCCTCCGACAGCTGTGTACATGATGTATTGAACCCAAGCATTGTGTCTGTGTGGGAGCGGTAGTGTAGTGGTTAGCGCTACACTGCGCTATGAACCCGGCGACCCGAGTTCGCTTCCCGCTCACGGCCAACGCCAGTGACGATTTTCTGAACCTGTCCTGGGCCACTCCTGGGTCGACTCAACCTTTAAATGAGAGCCTGATGCGGTGTGTAAACATTGCCACTGGAGAGACAAAGGCGGTCGGGCGTGGTGCCGGCGACCCACCCGGTCGTGTACCCTGCTGACCTTCATAGGTGCTACGATGAAGGCCAGACGAGGTCTTTGTCTTTGCGTGTTCCTCTTTCAATGTCTCAGTGTCGCTGGCGTCGCGTAGAGGAAGAAACATCGCTGGGCCAGAGCAGCCTCGCTGACGAAGTGAGTCTCGTGACTGTGGCTTTTTGTTGTTGTTGCTCCAGGAGGGAACTGCCAAAGGGAAGCGATCCGGAGAAAACAACATTTTCATTCACTGCCTCCACACGCCGTCTCCGCTGCCACGGTCTCAACGCTCCGATCAAATGTTGTCTGGAACGCTCTCGGCTCTGCACGGCGAGGAGCCGTCGCGTTCGCGATATTCGGGGCAGCTTTAGAGAAGAACGTCAGAGGGGGGCACGAGAAATAATTTGAACGTCGATCTGAGACAGGTAAACAGCTGGCGGTCACGTGGTTCAGGTAACGAGACGGCAGTCCACGTGGTTCACGTAACGATGTGGCGTGTCACGTGGTTAAGGTAACAAGACGGCAGACCACGTGGTTCATGTAACGAGGTGGCGTGTCACGTGGTTCATGTAAAGAGACGGCAGACCACGTGGTCCGTGTAACGAGGTGGCGTGTCACGTGGTTCATGTAAAGAGACGGCAGTCCACGTGGTCCGTGTAACGAGGTGGCGTGTCACGTGGTTCATGTAAAGAGACGGCAGACCACGTGGTTCGTGTAACGAGGTGGCGTGTCACGTGGTTCATGTAAAGAGACGGCAGACCACGTGGTCCGTGTAACGAGGTGGCGTGTCACGTGGTTCATGTAAAGAGACGGCAGACCACGTGGTTCATGTAACGAGGTGGCGTGTCACGTGGTTCATGCATGTAGACGGCAGTCCACGTGGTTCATGTAACGAGGTGGCGTGTCACGTGAGGCAGGTCACGTGAGAAGGGCAGGGGCCGACTCGCGTTGTTTGCGCTGCGCGTTAATGATTAGAGTCGCGCCAAACATCGCCTGGGTCAGGAGTTGAACTGGGTCGCTCAATCACCGCGGCAATCTCCGCCCCGGCGGAACCTCACGGGGCAATTGATTGTCCTTTATTTAACCAGGTGAGAGGGCACTTCGATTGCTGATAGAGTGAAGCTATTTTGGTGCAGCAAACGCATTCCTAATTAATTAATCGTGTCCTTAGGGCGCAGCGCGTGTGTGTGTGAGTGAGATGACGTACAGAGGTGTGTGTGTGATGACGTACAGGTGTGTGTGTCAATGTGTGCATTTTTCTGCCTTTGTCTTTGGTCGGTTCTGGCCTGAGTCTCCCCTAGGTTGACTCCGTAGTAGGTGTACTAGGGAGACAGAGGCGGCCGGGCCTGGTGGTGCTGACCACCCATCCCCTCGTGTGTGCCCCGCCGGCCTTCGTAGGTGCTCGCTAACAGCACTTGCCCCTAAGGCGATACGGGGGCATATTTGTTTTTGTCTCTATGAGCACGTATATGGGTGGGAAGCGGTGGCGTAGTGGTTAGCGCTCTGCGCTACGAACCCGGCCACCTATCTTCGACTCCTGGCCACGGATAACATCAGCGGCGTCTCGACCGGTCCAAGGTCATCTCTCGCATTCCTGCACTGACCAGCGTGGTGAAGTATGGCCAAATAACTCCCATGACCCAAATAACTCCGTGGTGTGAGGCCTTCGTCCAGCGGTGGATTGTACATTTACTTGGGCACACGGCCGTCTATGTATTTCATAGACACTCGTAATTTGTTCGTCCATACTTTACCACGCTGATCAGCGTCGATTTGTCAATCTACTTGTTTAAGGGTGAGTTGACCTAAAAGAGCATCGGAACCGGCTAGAAATATCACTCGGAACCGGTTCAAGATGATACTCTGAACCGGTTAAAGATAACGCTCTGAACCGGTGAGAGATATCACTCTGAACCGGTTAGAAATATCACTCTTAACCGGTTAAAGATAACGCTCTGAACCGGTGAGAGATATCACTCTGAACCGGTTAGAAATATCACTCTGAACCGGTTAAAGATAACGCTCTGAACCGGTGAGAGATATCACTCTGAACCGGTTAGAGATATCACTCCAAACCGGTTAAAGATAACACTTCTGAACCGGTTTAGAGATGTCATTCGCCATTGATGTTCGCCGTGGCCGGGGAATCGAACGTTCAAAGGTGGCCGGGTTCAAGAGGCACATGGGCGCTAACCGTTGAGCGCCATCACTACCCCTCCCCCCGTGTGTGCGTGTAGCGGGGTGCACAAAAAACAAGCACACATCCCGTACGATACTGCGTTCGATCTATCACGGCGACCTGCCGTTCAGGGCCCTGTGTTAACGGCGGGGCGCGTGTTTAAACACGCGGACTTTGGAGCGGCATCGATTCGCGTCTCTCATCAGCGGAGTCAGGCTTTGGGGGTCAGCAAACACCGCTTGGGTTAACTCCGTGAGCTATTGCTGAGGACGGGGGTGGGAGGATCCCTGTCGGAGGAAACCAACACTGTCATCACCAGCAGTGCTCAGTCCACTGCTGGATGAAGGCCCACTTAAGCCGCTGCCATATCTCACACAGCACGGGGGCAGGGGGGGGGGGGTGTTCCACTCTGCACCTATCATTAAACTTTCATTTTTATTTTTTACCAGGTAAGCCCCACTGAGCGATGTGGCTGGTTTTCCGAAGCGATCTGGCCACAAATGATAGCTCAACGAAGTGGCTCATCATGTGTGGAAATGTACAGCAGACGAACAGTCTAAACGCACGTCAATTCTAAATGTGGAGGGAAATCCCGGAGAATCCGAAGAACGATCCACGCGAGCACAGGGAGAAAGGATACACAAACTCCAAACATACAGCAGCAGGCGTCATGGTCGGGATCGAACTCACGACATCCTGTACACCAGGCGAGGTAGTTAACATTTCCCAGCCACCGTGGTGATGATGATGAGAGAGAGAGACACGCAAACTCCAAACATACAGCAGGCGTCAGGGTCGGGATCGAACCCACGCCCTCCTGTATACCAGGCGACGTAGTTAACATATCCTAGCCACCGTGATGATGAGAGAGAGAGAGACACGCAAACTCCAAACATACAGCAGGCGTCATGGTCCGGATCGAACCCACGCCCTCCTGTATACCAGGCGAGGTAGTTAACATCTCCTAGGCACTGTGGCTCCACTAACCGATTCCACCGCTCCGTTGGCGGCGCTCTCAGACGCGTTTCATTCATTGGCAGCAATTGTCGTTTGTCACCGGTCCCTTGTGCAATTGAATCGATTGCGCTGCACACGCAACATGGGATGGATGTCACGCTACGCTTTACTCGTTATTACGTTGCGTGCGGATGAGCTTGCAAAATGGAAAATAAAATGTGTTTGTTCCTCACCCCCCCCCCAGCAACTTCCTCCTTCCCAGGAGTTTTACATGGGGCAGGTGCGGGGGGGGGGAAGTGGGAGGAGTGGGGGGTGCAGATTGGCGTGCCGTGAGTCGATGTCATTTCCTTTTTCCAGGAAAAAAAACCTCACCGAGTCTCAAGACTGTTATCAGAAGAGGCCGACTACTTTGGAATGTTTTGGGCGGAATTCTCACTCGTTTGTAATTGGAAGAAACCCCCAACACAAAAAGATAAAGATCCCCCGTATAGCCTTAACAGACTGTTGGGGTAAGTGCTGTTAGCGAGCACCTATGAAGGCCGGCACGGCACACGAGGGGGTGGGTGGCCAGCACCACACCCGGCCGCATTAGTCTCCCTAGTGACGACGTTTGCTCACCACACTAGGTACTCATTTGAGGCGGAATCGATCTAGGAGAGGCCCAGTACCAGTTCAGATAATCATCATCGGTGTTGGCCATGAGAGGGAATCGAACTCACACACACACAGCACCATTTGTCAATCCACTGCTGGATGAAACCCTCTGCCCCACCGCTGTGTCGCTCGCGGGAGTTGTTTGCCTATCACTCACCACGCTGGCTCAGATGGGACGAGGGTCCAGTTCGGACCAGACCAGGGGGTTTGCAACCAACACAACAAGTGCCACTTCTCGATTTAAAGCTTTCGTGACTGCAGGTATTCATCTTCTTGGTTCTTTCGGTAATAAAACATAATAAAATAATGATATTATTTTATTATGTTTTATTTTTATTATAATTATTTTTTATTTTATTTATTTTATTATTTCCATTCTACGTGACTTTACCTAAAGAACCAAGAAGAAAAAAACAAGTGCCACTTTTTGTTCGAATTCGGTGATACAAAAAAAACCCTAAATATTTTCAAGAGCCGCTATGCACGTGATGATACGAGACGGTGGTGGGTCCTTCATCATCATAATAAACTGTCACGAAGCGGTCCTTAAGGCGCCGCCGCATGCGGATCCAGTGCCACAGGTCGCTGACCCCTGCCACCACAGACATTGCCCACCGAACTCATTTAAGGTTGGAGTCGGTGGCTCATTGGCAGCTTTAGATGTCACCCTCCGCTGACGCTAGCCGTGGCCTTGAATTTCCAATCGGGTCGCCGGGTTCGTGTCGCAATGCGCTGACCGATGCGCCACTGCTCGATCATCATCAGTAATTCCCATAATCTGGCTGCGGTCAAACAAATACGGATTTTTGTTACGTTCTTTGAGCACTTAATGAAACGTGGGTTCAAAATGACGAAAAACAGAACAGGCGGTCACGTACATCGATGTTGGGGCAAGTGCTATCACCACACACACACTCCATCTACTCATACTCACCACACTCTCAATCTACTCATACTCAACACACACACACTTCATCTATCCCACACACACCACACACGCACAAATACCCATACTCACAACACACACACATTCCATGTACTTAAACACACCACACACACGCTCAATGTATCCATACTCACCACATAGCCATACAATGTACCCACACACACACAACACACAGCCACACGATGTACACACACACACCCATCCACTCAGTGTACCCATAGTCACCACACAGCCACACAATGTACCAATACTCACCACACGGCCACACACCGCCCGGCCGCCTTTGTCTCCCCAGTGGCGATGTTTACACATCGTGCCGGGAGTCGAAGTCGGGTCGCCGGGCTCGTAACCTCTCCACCACCGCTCCCCACACACACACACACCCATGCACACCACAATCACACACGTTCCACTACACACACACGATGTACCCACGCACACCACACCGCACACACACACACCACACACCCACGCACACCACACCGCACACACACACACACCACAATCACACACGTTCCACTACACACACACACGATTTACCCACGCACACCACACCGCACACACACACACACCACACACACGCACACACACCACAATCACACACGTTCACTACACACACACACGATGTACCCACTCACACCACACCGCACACACACACCACACACCCACGCACATCACAATCACACACGTTCCACTACACACACACACGATGTACCCACGCGCACCACACCGCACACACACACACACACACCACACACCCACGCACACCACAATCACACACGTTCACTACACACACACACGATGTACACACGCACTCCACACCGCACACACACACACACACGCGCGCGCGCACCACACACACCCACGCAATATGCCCACGCGCACGCCGCAGCAACGCATCGGTTCCGCTTTTCGGCGCTCTCCGATGGTGCGTCAGGGGGGGGGCTGCCGGCGCTCGCAGCTACCACGGCGACGGCCGAAGCAGCCGGCGAGCTGCTTCTGCATTCGCCGTTGGCGACCCGACACGGTCCGCGTGCCCTTCGCACCGACGGAGCGAAGTGGCCGCGCGGAACGTAGCGGGCCACGCGGCGCCTCCGAACTCCAATGAACTCCGGGGGTGTTACAGGAGCAGCCCCCCGCAATTGTCGGCGAGCGTGCCCCCCCCCCCGCTCCCCCCCAACTGGGAGAGCACTCTTTTCCAGGAGGTAATTTTTGGCCTGCTGCTCTTCCGCGCGGGCCATTCGTTCGGGGAAGAAGCAGGAGTTCCTCCCCCCACGCTTGTGACTCAGCGTCGTACGTGACCCTCACCGTGCTGGTTCTAATCTGCCGGGTGGGCAGAGGCGGCTGTGATGTGAGCAAAGTGCGCACCGTTGTTGCAACGCTGCGGCTTTGAAAGGGAACATCGTAGGCGACGTTTCGGGCAACTGCCTTTCATACCAACAAAGGCCAGCGAATATGGAGTGGATAATAAAATTTAGTTGAAGTTCGTTCCTGCTGTTGGTGCCGCCTATATTCATGAGCAGAGTCTCGATGAGTCTCAAGACAACCTCTCAGGAGGGTCCTGGAGAAGCTGGAGGTAAAAAAAATGAAAACCTCGCACACGATGGGGAAGTCGGGGGGGGGGGGGGGTTAACGCTTAACGCACCGCACAGATAGATTTTAGAATCCACTTCCGTGCTGCCAAATATTAACAACGTTGCAACCCCGTAGCCGACACTCGCCTTGCCTGGGATATCAGCAAGCCGTGTCCTGTTGCAGATGCAGTGCGAACCAGGCGCACAGCAGCTGAGCTTGCCCCTGATGTGAAACCCGTGGTGACTCGGTCACTGGTGTGGGTGGGTACATTGTGTGTGTGTGGTGCGCGTGTATGTGTGGTGTGCGCGGGTACTGTGTGTGTGTGTGGTGCACGCTGCGCTAACAAGCTGACGACCCTAGGTCGAATTAGCCTCAAATGAGTGCCTGATACGATGTGTAAATATCGCACTAGGGATACAAAGGCGGCCGGGCGTGGCGTTGACCACCCACCCCCTCGTGCGCCGTGCCGGCTTTCATAGGTGCTCGCTAACAGCACTTGCCCCAACACTGTGCTAAAGGCTATACGGGGGATATTTGTCTTTGTTGTGTACTGTACATGTCCACGTGCTGGTGTGTGTGTGTGTACAGTTACGCGTGTGTGTGTGTAGCTTGCAGGAATATTGCAAGCCGCATGCTCGCCTCCTGTAAACAGGAACTTCAGCGAAGATGCGGTCCTCTGATTTTATGAACGAAGCTTGTCAGCAGCATAGGTGGTGTTAGGGTTAGAGCCAGGGGCAGGGCTAGGAGCTGGGAGATGTTTGGCTACTTCTAGATTTGAAGCTTTCGTGACTGCAAGGATTCATACTGTTAGGTTTTTCGGTAAAGTCACGTAGGTAAAAAAAAAATGTAAATAATAATAATAATGTTTGGCTCCGTTCGGACCGGTTAGGACTAGGCACTAGAGCATTCACTAACTTCAGTTGGCGCTACGGGCATGGGCATTGCATGTGGTTGACGAATAAGGGAATTGGTTAGTGCTGTGGCGTTGCTTGCCACGTGTTGGCATCGGCGCAAATGCATTCGTCAATAACACCCTGCTATATTATTAGAAACAAGTCTTGCTGGCTGGCTTGATGCCTGGATTCCTGGCTGGCTGGCTGGCGCGCATCCACCCCGCCCTCCAATCCCGGGGCCGTGAGTCACGTGCAAAGTGTGGGGGGATATGCTCGTGTCAGACTATGCCAGTGCTTCATGTTCCTTGGGTCTTTCGGTAAAGTCACGTTAATAGATAGGTTCAAAGAAAAATAACAAATAAACAAAAAAAATCGATCGAAACGTCGTAGTTTTTTGTTGTTGTCATTTTTTCTTTGAACCTATCTATCGAACGCGACTTTACCGAAAGACCCCAAAGCATTTGAATTCCTGCAGTCACGAAAGCTTCGAGTCAATATTTATTACGGTGCTGTTTAACACGCCGGTAAATGCTGTGGCTTGGCTCTCCGACACACAACCGGTGTTGCTGTACTCGTCACGAATCGGCACGTTCTGTTCACGTAACAAACCTTACTAATTGGCTGTGCCGGGTGGTGGCGAGTTTAACGACACAACATTTATATTGTTACGCGATATAACACCCACTCCCTCCACACCCCCAAAAAAACCCGTGTATAATTACAGTGCTGTATATCATGCTGTATGTTGTACTTCATTGGCCCCATAAGTAGCCAAAGCGTGCTAATGGGCTGCAAGGAGGGAGGAAGGGACTGGCACGTCCAAAGGAAACGTACGAGCTGCTATTACCTTAAAAATAAATAAAGTAAATATATAATAGCGACGTTTTAGGCACTGACCCCTCTCACAGCACGTAGAGGCCACTAAATTGTTAGTTTGTTCAGGTTAGCGTTAGAGCTCGAATTTGGTTAGTTTAGGGTGAAGTGGTTAGTTAGGGTGGAGTGGTGGCACAGTGGTTAGCACACTGCGCTACGATCGTGGCGATCCGAGTTCGATTTGAGGCCACGAGTAACGAGTTGCGCAACCGGCGTTGCAATCAAACCGATATTTAAATTCTCAAAGGTGAAAGTTAGCGAAACTAAATGGAGGTCCACGTGTCATCTCGTCGTTTTGTGTGTTAGAATTTGGTTTGATCACAACTCGTTTGAGGCTATGTGAGTTTATGGGGTTCAACATTCGCCTATGGAACATGGGTCTCCATTTCAGTATGTGGGTCTATATTTGAGGATGTGGGTCTCAGTCTGAGTCTGTGGGTCTCAGTTTGAGTCTGTGGATCTCTATGTGAGTCTTTGGGTCTCATTTTGAGTCTGTGGATCTCTATGTGAATCTCTCGGTTCAATATGAGTCTGGGTCTCTATGCTAGTCTGTTTATGTTTGATTCTGTGGTTCTCTGTGTGAGCCTATGAGTTTCAATTTGTGTCTGCGAGTCTCTTGTGAGTCTATGAGTCAACATGCATGGCTCTCGATGTGAGTCTACGGGTCTCTATGTGAGTCCGAGTCTCAGTTTGAGTCGGTAGGTCTCTGTGAGTCAACATGCATGGCTCTCGATGTGAGTCTACGGGTCTCTATGTGAGTCCGAGTCTCACTTTGAGTCGGTGGGTCTCTGTGAGTCAACATGTATGGGTCTCGATGTGAGTCTACGGGTCTCTATGTGAGACCGAGTCTCACTTTGAGTCGGTGGGTCTCTGTGAGTCAACATGCATGGCTCTCGATGTGAGTCTACGGGTCTCTATGTGAGTCCGAGTCTCAGTTTGAGTCGGTGGGTCTCTATGAGTCAACATGCATGGCTCTCGATGTGAGTCTACGGGTCTCTATGTGAGTCAGAGTCTCAGTTTGAGTCGGTGGGTCTCTGTGAATCAACATGCATGGCTCTCGATGTGAGTCTACGGGTATCTATGTGAGTCCGAGTCTCAGTTTGAGTCGGTGGGTCTCTATGAGTCAACATGCATGGCTCTCGATGTGAGTCTACGGGTCTCTATGTGAGTCCGAGTCTCAGTTTGAGTCGGTGGGTCTCTGTGAGTCAACATGTATGGGTCTCTGTGAGTCTACGGGTATCTATGTGAGTCCGAGTCTCAGTTTGAGTCGGTGGGTCTCTGTGAGTCAACATGCATGGCTCTCGATGTGAGTCTACGGGTCTCTATGTGAGTCCGAGTCTCAGTTTGAGTCGGTGGGTCTCTGTGAATCAACATGCATGGCTCTCGATGTGAGTCTACGGGTCTCTATGTGAGTACGAGTCTCAGTTTGAGTCGGTGGGTCTCTGTGAGTCAACATGCATGGCTCTCGATGTGAGTCTACGGGTCTCTATGTGAGTCCGAGTCTCAGTTTGAGTCGGTGGGTCTCTGTGAGTCAACATGTATGGCTCTCGATGTGAGTCTACGGGTCTCTATGTGAGTCCGAGTCTCAGTTTGAGTCGGTGGGTCTCTGTGAATCAACATGCATGGCTCTCGATGTGAGTCTACGGGTCTCTATGTGAGTCCGAGTCTCAGTTTGAGTCTGTGGGTTTCTGTGAGTCAACATGCATGGCTCTCGATGTGAGTCTACGGGTCTCTATGTGAGTCTCTATGTATCTGCGTGCGAGTCATCGGTGACCTGGCTGTGCCAATCAACTCACTGCCATTGAGAACCCCCCCTCCCCTCTGTGATCGCAGGTGGCGGTGTAAACCTGGCACTCGAGCCCAGAGCGCTGTGAACTTTGAGTTACACTGCGGCCACAACCACCACCACCACCACCTCGTCCGTGTGGAACCTGCCGCGTGTTGGTCGACTTGTATTCACTCCCGCCGCCGCCGCTGTTCATTAACTGCGAGCGGCGCTATTTTCTCTCCGCACCTCGCTCCGTGTTTATTGATCCAAGGTTGCGTTTCGTTTCACTAAATAGCCCTTCTTGTTGCACGTGTGTGTGCGTGTGTGTGCGCGCGACGTGGGCGTGTGTGGGGAGCGGTGGCGCAATGGTTAGCGCACCTGTGCCGCGAACCCAGCGCCTCCGAGTTCGATGCCCGCTCACCGACAAATAACCGGTGGGGAATATTTGAAGCGGTCCTGGGCCTCCCCTAGGTCGACTCAGCCTCACATGAGTACCTGTTTGCGGTGTGTGAACATCGCCACTGGGGAGACAAAGGCGGTCGGGCGTGGTGCCGGCCTTGATAGGTGCTCGCTAAAAAGCACTCGTCCCAACAGTTTGTCAAGACTACACGGGGTACACGGGAATAATCAGTATTTTATTTGTGGGCGTCGCTCCGGTTAGGTGGATGAGCACGTGCGTGTGTGTGTTATGTCTGCGTTGTGTGTCAGTGGTGTGTGTGTGTTGTGTCTGTGTTGTGTGTAAGTGTGTGTGTGTGTGTTGTGTCTGCGTTGTGTGTAAGTGGGGTGTGTGTGTGTGTTGTGTCTGCGTTGTGTGTAAGTGGTGTGTGTGTGTAGAAATGTGCGTGCAGGTGTCTGCGTGTGTGACAGCGTTGTATGCGGGTTGCGCGTGCGTAGCGGAGCGGTTTATAGCGCACAGCGATACGAACCCGGGTTGAGCCGAGTTCGATTTCCGATTACCTGAACCAGTCCCGGGCCTCCCCTAGGTTGACTCAGCATTAAATGAGTTGCAGTGCCGAGTTCGATGTGTAAACATCGCCACTGGGGAGACAAAGGCGGTCGGGCTTGAGGTGGTCGTCACCAACCCGCGACGTGACCGTCTCGGCCTTCATAGGTGCTCGTTAACAGCACTTGCCCCAACAATCTGTTCAGGCAGTACGGGGGATCTTTGCCTTCGTGTGTATTTGTGTGTGTGAGTCTTTTGAGTGTACGTGTACGTATTTGTAAGTGTGTGTGTGTGTATTTGTAAGTGTGTGTGTTCGCGTGTGTGTGTATGTAAGAAGGGGGACCACACAGACTGTAACAACTACAGGGGCATCTCACTCCTCAGTGTGCCGGGAAAGGTCCTGGCAAGGATTATTCAATTTCGCCTTGCTAGGCATGCTGAGGAGGGGCTTGCGGAGCCCCAATGCGGTTTCGGGAAAGGGCGGTCTTGCACAGATGCCATATTTTCTGTCCGTCTGCTACAGCAGAGGTGTAGGGAATTCCAACAAGACCTACATCTCTGCTTTATTGACCTGGTCAAGGCCTATGATACAATCAGTAGGCCTGGGCTCTGGGTTGTTCTTCGTGCTTTCGGAGTCCCTGACCCTCTGCTCACGATCATTAAGGACACTTCATGATGGTGAGCGGGCCCGGGTAAAACTAAGTGGCCAGAAGTCAGAGCCATTCCCTGTACACCTTGGGGGTGCGACAGGGATGTCCTCTGGCTCCCACATTATTTAACATCTATTTTTACCACGTAGTTCGTGAAGCCTTCAATAGCTGCACCGGGGGAATTTCCATTTGGTACAGATATAATGGGAGGCTGATCGATGCCCGGGTGTGGTCAAGGGATGGCTCCCTATTGGTCAACCACGTTATGTATGCCGATGATTTGGTAATTGCTGCTCATTCAGAGGAGGAGTTAGAGACGCTTCTGCTGAAACTGGAGTGTGCCACTAAGAGGTAGGCCTTACCATCAGCCCCACGAAAACTAAGCACCTGCTTGGGTATTTTGTACCATCGGACACTCCACCCCCACAACTCCTAATCGGTGATGGGCAGTTGTGGAGAGAGTGGAGAGTTTCCCATACCTGGGCAGTGTGCTCATGACCGGCTCCGGTTTGGCAGTGGAGGTCTCACTCCGAATCAATTGAGCGGCAATATATTTTGATCGGTTGCGTAACGCTGTGTGGAAGCTGACTGGTCTGTCGCTCCGCACGAAGCTTCAGGTCTTCTCGGCCACGGTCATTCCCTCCCTTCTCTACGCTTGCGAAACGTGGACCCCCCCAAATGGAGCATCACGCCGGTTAGAAACATTTAGGCTGGCCTGCCTACGATCGACCCTGGGTTTAACCAGGCTGGATTGTGTGAGGAGCTCACACATCCTTGAAAGATCTGGGCAAGTCCCATCGGTGAGCTCCTCTGGCAGGCAAGGCTGCGTTGGCTGGGTCATGTATCCCGCATGCCCAGCCACCGCATGCGTAAACAGCTTTGTTCGGCCAGATAGAGGGGGCTAAACGGGCGCAGCACGGGCTAGAGAAGAGATAGAGTGATGTGGCACAGGAGGACGTGGAGCTGAGTGGACTTGCCGATGACTGGTACCAGCGGTGTCAAGATCGGCCTCAGTGGAGAAGGCTCGTGAAGGACGCTACTGGGCAGTTGGAGGCAGTCGCCCTCCAACAACAACGGAGGGCCGAGGAGCGACGCTCACAACAACGAGCGGAGCGCCGGGTGGCTAAAGCACAGCAAGTTGGCACAGCAGGGGGCACAGGTGGTGCATCAGCCAGTCATCTCGGTCATCTCACTCAGTCGACCCGTGGCACCTGGGTCTGCCCCGTGACCTCCTGCCAGCGGGCGTTCGACACTTCACGTGGCCTCAAGGTGCACATGGCCTGGCACAAGCGTCGTGGTGACGTCACCGCCACTTAGTGGCGAATGGCGGTTGTTGTTGTTGTTGTATGTATTTGTAAGTGTGTGTGTGTGCGTGTATGTGTATGTATTTGTAAGTGCTTGTGTGTGTGAGTATTTGTAAGTAAGTGTGTGTGTACGCTTGTGAGTGTGTGTGAGTATTTGACAGTGTGTGTATTTGTGTGTGTGTGTGTGTACGCGTGTGAGTGTGTGTGTATTTTTAAGTGTGCGTGTATTTGTGTGTGTATATTTGTAAGTGTGTGTGTGTATTTGTAAGTGTATATTTGTGTGTGTATTTGTGTGTGTGTGTATTTGTGTGTGTATGCGTGTAAGTGTGTGTTTGTGTGTATGTATTTATAAGTGTGTGTTTGTGTGTGTGTGTATGTTTGTAAGTGTGTGTGTATTTGTGTGTGTGTGTATTTCTAAGTGTGTGTGTAAGTGTGTGTGTGTAATTGTGTGTGTATGTATTTGCTTGTGTGTGTATGTATTTGTAAGTGTGTGTGTATTTGTGTGTGTGCGTGTGCGTGATCGCGATGGCGTTGTGCCCCCCGCAGTTTTCACCGCAAGCCGGAAAACAGAAATTTCGAGTGGAATTACCTCGCCTATCGCCGCGATCAGAAAGCAACGGACACACTCACTCCGCCTACCTGTGCCCAGTGTTTAAATATAAACACGCGTTTCCTCTACCACCCACCCCCCCTAATCACCCACTCACGGTCCGTGGTGGGGGTGAGGTGAGAGCGGGGGGGGGGGGGCTCGTGGGAAATTTGAGTGGGAGCTGGAGAGCGAGCCGTGGTTTTGCGACTCAACTCGTCCACATGAGATCGGTTCCTCGTCAGGTGAACAACAGTGGCGAGCGATGCCTGAACCAGTCCTCCCACCGACAGGCAATGACCAGCGTGGTGAAGTATGTTCGGTCATAGAACCCCCCCCCCTCTCTCATAACTCGCCATCCAGCAGTGGATTTACGAAGGGCTCAACATTATTCGTTGTTTTATTCTCCCACCTACTCGCCCTTGTTGACAAAAGCACGAGACGGGTTACTTGACTGTCTAGATTCGAAGCTTTTCGTGACTGCAAGGATTCATATTCTTAGGTTTTTTCGGTAAAGTCACGTAGGTAAAAAATGTAAATTAATAAAGTAAAATAGAAATAAAATAAAAATCACGACGTTCGGAGGCAACACAAGCTTCCATCTTCAGGTGGAACCGTCTCACTTGATACAGCTATCGTGCTGTGACGGTTCCACCTGAAGACGGAAGCTTGTGTTGCCTCCGAAACGTCGTGATTGTATTTTATTTTTATTTTACTTTAGTTAATTTTTATTTAAATTTTTCACCTACGTGACTTTACCGAAAAAACCTAAGAATATAATACTTGGCTGTCGTTCGCTTGTTCAACCCACTGCTTGATGAAGGCTTCCCCACGTCCTGTGTGTCGGTGGGGGGGGGGGTTGACTTTACTTCACCACCCTAGTCAGGGTGCCACGGTGGCGAG
>NC_083789.1:9628595-9733264 GCF_015708825.2 Lethenteron reissneri | reverse complement strand
GGTATAGTACTATAATAATAGAGCAAGTACAGAATCACTGAACCGAAATTGATAGCTTGAAAGCGTTTAGCGCGGGCCCTTGAAAGTGCGGGGCCCGCAGCATTTGACGCTAAATTTGCTACTGGGATAATCCGGCACCACCACCGCGCCGCCACCACCGTCTGGTTTTCTCTTCCCCTTGGTCACCGATCTCTGGGTGCCACTCCACTGCTGGTCTGGGTCTCCGCCTTCCTCCTCCTGCACCCTGCACACGCGTGCCACCCATCGAACAAAAAGACGGCCACCGCATCGCGCGCTTTCAGACGCGCTTCTGCGGCCGTCTGGAACGCTCTTCCTTCCGATATTAGGAAGCCACTTTCAAACCATTTATATTGCCAAGCGAATTTATTGTAGAAATGCCTTTTTGCCTGTTTGGTTTCTTTGTCCTTCCCCCTCAACCTCCGAGGAGCACCTTTGGCTACGTACGGCCGCGGAAGCGCGCTTCTGAAAGCGCCGTGCGACGCGGTGACCGCCTGGGTTCGATGGCCAGCCAAAAGTTGCGGCCGCGAGAATGACCGGAGTTGACGTGATGGTTCACGTGTCCAGCAATCGCCCTCCACACAAACTCTCATCCCATTCGCAAGCAGCTGGGTATCCCCGCACCTCCTCAAGTGCGTTCTATAGAGCAGGGGTGGAGAACGAACGGCCCGCGGGCCGTATGAGGCCCGCGGAATCATGTGGTGTGGCCCTGCCAAGGCAACCGCAGGTGGGACTCGAAATTCAATAAATCTAGGAGCAAACCTGGAAAAGCAGTTGCGAGTAGCAGCAACATCATCAATACCAGCTAACATCACACGCATCGCCAAAGAGAAGCAGTTCCAGCCATCGCATTAGGGTGAGTTAATTAAATGTTTGACCAAATATAACAGGCTAATTTTTAAGTTGATAATTTTGTATGGCCCGCGAATGATGTTATAAATATCCAAATGGCCCTTGGCAGATAAAAGGTTCCCCGCCCCTGCTATAGAGCATGCGAAACTCGGGTGATGAAATCTTAATGGAAACGAGATACACGTGACCGATGCCATCCAATCAAAACAACAACACCAACAGAGGCGTCGATAGCCTCTAATAATAGGCGACGTTTCGGGCACTGATCCTTCCTTCGCAGCACATACAAGATGCCAATCAAAGGCAGACATCATCGGGACACTACCTTGAAAAATCGAGGCGCATGCACGAACGGCGGAGCGCAAATGCGGCCAACTCAACTCGAACGAACGAAATTTCCGTTTCGTTCCTCCCTCTTCCTTCATCTTCTCTGAACAGAGAACCCGGCGAGTGTTGATCGCTGCCAAGGGTTTGAGGTTTCACCCCCCTCCTTCAGCGACTTGAATTTCCCAGGAGATTGCGAAGAACTTGGAATCAAAACAAGTAGAGTAAAACCTTGGATTTGCGAGCATAATTCGTTCCGGAAACGTGTTTGTAACCCAACGCACTCGTATATCAAAGCACTCGTATATCGGTTGTGATCACGTGACGCTCGGCCAGACAAAGCGTACACACGTACTACTCGTATTGCAAGACCTCGCTCGTTTATCAATTAATATTTACTTTAAAAAATGTGCTCGTCTTGCAAGACACTCGCAGACCAAGTTACTCGCAATCCAAGGTTTCACTGTACTGTAAAGCAGAAGCAGCAGAAGCTGAGGGTGATGGCGGGAGGGGAGGGGCTGTGTGTGACTGTGACTGCTTTGTGCGTCACGCACGCGTAATGTGTTTGCAGAAGCCATGCCGAATGTTTGATCTCGCCACATACATCCTCATCATCATCGTCTTACTTATATATATAAAGCTGATGTCGCAAGACCATCCACCGACCGACGGAGTCATACAAAATCAAAATTGCCACGCGTGCAAGCCTTTGCGAGGCGTTCAGCTCCAGCTGAAGGACAATCTCACCACCGAATTGGCAGCAATCAGGTACGCGACGTTTCAAAAGCCCTACCTGTTAGGATGAGGGTGGTGATGATGTAAGTAGGATGATGATGACGATGATGATGAGCATCATCACATCTTAGATTCACATTAAGTGGCTGCTCCTTTGGTCCAGATCGAGGAGGCTTCAGAGAAGTTCAACTCCCGCGTTCCATTTTTTTTCAACAATCCGATGTGCGTGACGCGTGCACGTAGATTCGCTGGGAAACTGGAATGTCCTTGCAGTAGTTTCTCAAGTTACAGATCCATAGACTCCTCACACGGAGAACCATAGACTCAAACGGAGAACCGTAGACTCACGCAGAGAGCCATAGACTCACATAGAGAACCATATACTCAAACAGAGAACCATAGACTCACGCAGAGAGCCATAGACTCACACAGAGAGCCATAGACTCACATAGAGAAGCATATACTCACACAGAGAACCATAGACTCAAACAGAGAACCATAGACTCAAACAGAGAACCATAGACTCACACAGAGAGCCATCCACTCAGAGAGCCAGACACTCAAAAACAGAGGCCTATAGACTCATACAGAGAGCCATAGACTCACGCAGAGAGCCTTAGACTCACACAGAGAACCATATACTCATACAGAGAACCATAGACTCACGCAGAGATCCATAAACTCACGCAGATAACCATATACTCATACAGAGAACCATAGACTCACACAGAGAACCATAGACTCACAAAAAGCACCGTAGACTCACACAGAGAACCATAGGCTCGCACAGAGACCCATCGACTCACACAGACTCAATGGAAAGTGTAAATTAGTTTTATTAAAGAGAATCAGAGACTCACGTAGACACCCAGAGTCTGGACCGCGCCCTGCAGTGCCTTCATCGTGAGCGTTTTCTCCATCAGAATGGCGCTCGCAGTACACACAGCTTCCCATGGAAACTGGTCCGGTGGGAGTCCAGCACCAGTACATCATCATCATCAGCAGCATCATCATCATCATCAGCAGCAGCATCATCATCATCATCATCACTGATCCATGAGTCTCATCGACTCCCTTTGAGATCCTAGATTTGAAGCTTTCGTGACTGCAAGGATTCATATTCTTAGGTTTATTTCGGTAAAGTCACGTAGGTAAAAAAATAAAAAATTAATAAAAGTAAAATAGAAATAAAATAAAAATCACGACGTTTCGGAGGCAACACAAGCTTCCGTCTTCAGGTGGAACCGTCACATCACGATATCTATCGTGGAAGCTTGTGTTGCCTCCGAAACGTCATGATTTTTATTTTATTTGTATTTTACTTTTATTAATTTTAATTTTTTACCTACGTGACTTTACCGAAAAAAACCTAAGAATATGAATCCCTTTGAGATCCACAGACTCCCACAGAGACGCGTAGACTCGCAACGGTGAAGCGAGTACTGGTGCGGCATCGCCATCACCGCCACCATCACACGTCGCCCTTTGTGCTCCAACGATGGCTGAGTTCTGGAAAACTCTAGAAGGACCTCGTAGCCTCTCTAGCCGGCAGGCACCATCCACGAGTGACGCACAACGCACGTGGTTCCAACTTCTTCATATTTCCCTTCCAGGTCCTCCTCATATTTTAAATGTCTTGTTTCATTTTATTTTTAAGTCGTAGATGTCCTGGAAAATAAACGCAAGTCTTTCCCATGACGTTAAAACGCCGTTCGTCGGTCACTTGCGCAATGATGATGATGCTAATAATAGCCGTAATAATGCAATGATGAAGACAATGTGTGTGACTATGGACCCCCCCCTCCTCCTCTGGCACCGCGTAAGATTGCTCTTTCCATGTCGGTTAACCGCGTGCAGCACTGGAGAGACCGGCATAGGGTGACCTCGGTCAACCACCCTTCATTAACAAAACATAACTCGGCGCAAAACAAACCCCCAAAAATACACAACAAAATAAGAAGCGGAACCAAGACGACCGCGATACAGAAGACATCGAAAACATAATTAAGACGGGAGGTTGAATCGTTCCTTCCAAGAAATGCGGCCCACGCGGGTGCGTGTGTGTGTGCGTGTGTTTGCGTGCGTGTGTGCACGCGTGTGTGTGTGCACGTGTGTACGTGTGTGCACGCCTGTGTGTGTGTGCGTGTGTTTACGTGTGTGTGCGTGTGTGCACGCGTGTTTGTGCGTGTGTGCACGTGTATGTGCGCGTATGTGAACGTGTGTGTGTGCGCGCGTGTGTGTGTGCGCGCGTGTGTTTACGTGTGTGTGTGTGCGTGTGTGCACGTGTATGTGCGCGTGTGTGAACGTGTGTGTGTGCGCGCGTGTGTGTGTGCGCGCGTGTGTTTACGTGTGTGTGTGCGTGTGTGCACGCGTGTGTGCGCGTATGTGTGCGTGCGTGTGTGTGTGCATGTGTGTGTGGGGAGCGGTGGTGTAACGGTTAGCGCGCTGCGCTATGAACCCAGCGGCCAACACCAGTGACGATTATATAAACCGGCCCTGGGGCCTCCCCTAGGTCGACTCAGCCTCAAATGAGTACCTGGTGCGGTGTGTAAACATCGCCACTCGTGAGACAAAGGCAGCCGGGCGTGGTGCTGGTCACCTCACCCCAGTCGTGTACCGTTCCGGCCTTCACAGTCGCAAAGAGCACTAGCCCCCAACAGTCCGTTGAGGCTATACGGGGGATCTTTGCCTTTGTGTGCCTTTGTGAGTATCACGGTCACGTGCCGACTGACGCACGGCAAACTCGTCCCAGGCCCAGCCCTTGGCGGCTGAGCCAGTGACGGCGCGAGGCTTACAGCTGCACGAGTCAAATTCAGAGATCCACGGGCTCGTATCTGGAATGTTATTTACACCCGTATTGATCTAACGATCCTCATCATCAGCGGCAGCAGTAGCCGTGATCTATCCACTGCTAGATGATGCCCCTCCCTCCCCCCCCCCAAAAGCAGTCACCGCCACCTATCATTTCTGAATCTTGAGAACTGCTTTTTTGTGTTGAGTTTGTTATCCTTCCTGAGCACCTCCGATTAGCGCGTTTGGCTACGTACGGTGCGAAAGAAGTTCAACGAATAGTGCATACGCCTTCGCGATAATAGAGCGCCTGCTAAGAAGGGAGGTGTACGTATGCGTGGGGAGCGGTGGCGCTGCGGTTAGCGCACTGCGCTGCTGTATGTATGTTGAACGTGATCATTACGAACCTGGCGACCCGAGATCGATTCCCGCTCACGGTCAATAACGGTGGCGAGTATCTAAACCAATGTCTTGGGCGTCACCCTTCATCGACTCAGCCTTAAAATGCGTACCCGGTGTGGTGTGTTAATACACAGCCAGCAACACCACCGGTCTGCCAACGAGGCCGATTTTCATCGCTCCGTCTGCAAGGTGGGACTAGGAGTGCGAGTCAGTCCTCCTGCGGATGCCACTCCGTCGTGGGCGCCACGGTGGCGAGATGTTTACTACCTCGCCTGGTGTACAGGAGGTCGTGGGTTCCATCCCGACCCCGACGCCTGTTGCATATTTGGAGTTTGCGTGTTCTCTCTCTCTCTCCCCGTGCCACAGCGCGTGGATTTGCAGCGTTTATTTTCATTTGTTTGCTGGTGACTTTGTGTATTTCATATCGAAATCGCCTCCAGTGCTTTTGCTGCTGGCGGCAATAAAAGTTGTTTAAAAGTCAAAAATTCTCTCCCCGTGGTCGCGTGGAATTTTCTCCGAGCCCTGCGGGTTTTTTTCCCGTTCCCCTCCACTGTGTATGATCGACACGCGTTTAGATTATTTGGCTGCCGTACATTTCTGAAACCGAGCTATAGAGCTCAGTGGGGCCTCACCTGCTAAAATAAAAATAACAAGTTGAGATAGTTTCTAGTTGGTTAGCTTCGACCACTCAAAGAGCGACGTGGGCTGGACCGACACCCCGCCGTTTGTTTGAGTGAACGGTCCGAATGATGTCCCTCTAAGAGGCGCGTGCACTTTAATGCGCGTGTCCGTCTCAACGCTGCCTTGTGTACTCTGTGGATGGCTACTCCGCAGGGAACAAATGTTGCCCAATATCATGAGTGATTTACACCATTGGAACCTCATTTGCCAGTAGCAAAATATGATACTTGGTTTTTTACCCTTTTATCTGGCAACACAACTGACACCTTTTTTTGTTTGCATTGACCACAATACCTGCAGTCGGAATGCAAACAAAAACACAACTCTGATGATGTATGCACTGTCCTTGAAATTGATTGGTCCACACCCGAGACAGCTTTCCTTAGAGCCTAGTCTCACATGGTGTTGGACCAGATGACGCCAAAAGGCGCACAACTCAAATAAAATGCACCATCAGAGTATGCTGCCGCTTTGCATGAAAACAAACCGGTGAGCCTGTGCTTAGTTGACGGTGAATTGTCACAAACGCAGTTCGTGCAGTCAGCGAGTGCACTGCACAACAAACCCAGCGGACCTCGGTACGATTCCGGGGTCACGGCTAACATCAGTGGCGAGTGATGGTCTTCACCAACCCGCACGCTGACCAGCAGTGTTCAAGTAATTGCATAAACAGTCACGACCCCCCCCCCACACCCAATCCTCCACATGCCTCAACCGTGGCTGACGCGGCCTTCTTAATCCGCTGGTAATTTTGGAGAATGGCTGGAATGTATTATTCTTCTCGATATTATTATTATTATCGTGCACATTCTATTTCAGATATTCGACCTCCAAATTGAACAAAACAAAACTTTGCGCGCAGAATACGCGCTACCTGATACACAACATGAACTGCGACCGTCCGGTTCAGGGTCTCTGTTACTGAACCGAATGCCCCCCACACACAGCAACAGCAGCAACAGCAGCCTCGCCTGCCCCCGCTGTTGTGGCTGGGCGGCTGTGTTTGTGGATACCCGAGACCAGCAGAGTTGAATAGTTCACAGTTCACCACCACTACCACCAGCACCACCTCCCGTAGCACAACCAGCACCACCACCAGCACCACCACCAGCACCACCTCCAGTACCACAACCAGCACCACCACTAGCACCACTAGCACCAGTACCACCACCAGCACCAGCACCACAACCAGCACCACCTCCAGTACCACAACCAGCACCGCCACCACCACTAGCACCACCACCAGCACCACCTGCAGTACCACAACCACCACCACCAGCACCACCACCAGCACCACAACCACCACGAGCACCACCAGCACCATCACCAGCACCACAACCAGCACCACCACCACCAGCAGCACCAACCACAACCACCAACCCCACAGTGGTCATCTGGTGCCACAACCCACCACGTGTGTGGTCTGCCATGTCCACGTCGTTTCATCGGTTGGTCGGTTTTCGTGTTTCGGTTCGGAGCGACGCGGTGGCGTTTTGCTCCGAGTCCGGCCATCGCCGCCGGGGGGAATGAGAACCACGTGGGCAACTCACGCGGCCCCGGTGAGGTGTGAGGGGAGTGTGGGGATAGGGGAGGTGAGGATGAGGTGTGTGTGTGACGGTCAGGATGAGGTGAGGGTGAGGGGAGCTGAGGAGGCCAGATGTTAACTACCTCACCTGGTGTGCAGGAGGTCGTGGGTTCGACCCCGACCCCGACGCCTGGTGCTGTATATTTGGAGTCTGCGGCGTCTCTCTCCCCGTGGTTGTCGCGTGGCTCTTCCTCCGGGTCCTCTGGTTTTTCCCTCCACATTTCGAATCAACATCACGCGTTTAGAGTATTTGACTGCTATACATGTCCACGTGATAAGATACTTCGGTGAACTATCATTTGTGATAGCCATATCGTTCTGAAAAATTAGCTTTATAACTCAGTGGGCCTTATCTGGTTAAACTAAAAATAGTAATAGTCATTTAGAGGTGTGTGTGGACCGTGTTTGTCGCTGACATTGTATCGCGTGATTACTTCCCGAAGCTCCACGTAACAAAAACTCAACAACAAACAAAGACCCCTCGTATATCCTTTAACAGGCTGTTGGGGCAAGTGCTGTTAGCGAGCACCTATTAAGGCCGGAACAGCGCACGAGGGGGTGGGTGGCCAACACCACGCCCGGCCGCCTTTCTCTCCCCATCGCACCAGGTACTCATTTGAGGCTGAGTCGACCTAGGGGAGGCCCAGAACCGGCTCATATTTTGTTATTCGCAGTGAACGGGAGTCAAACTAAGGGGTTGCTGGGTTTCGTAACGCAGTGCACTAAACACAACGCTCCACGTAACATACACTCAACAACGTCGACGTAGACACACAATCCATGCACAACCCACATCGCCGGTTGGCATTCCAACAAAGGTAGCGCTGAGCATGTTGTTTGATTAAAGCCATAACACAGCAGCCCTTCCTTTGCTAGACTGCGGCGGCGGTGGTGGGTGACCTGCACGTGACCGCTGCCTGTAATCAGCTCTCCGTAGGGGCAGCAGCGAGGATTGTGAAGCTCCCTCCACGATGGCTCTGCCAGGAGAAGAGCAACACGTGGAGGTCACGTGTTGATGTCTGTACGGGATAGAATGTTTCCCCCTCGCATGCCTGGGGTTTCTTCAGGTGCTCCGGTTTCCTCTCGCAATGTAGACATGAATTAAGTGGACGATAACACCTTCACATGTTGAAATACATATTCTTGGTGCTTTCGGTAAAGTCACGTAGAAGGGAAACAATACAATAATACAAATATAAAACGATAAAATTATCACGACGTTTCGACTGCAACACAAGCAATCATCAGCACCTCATCATTATCGCCTGATGATGATTGCTTGTGTTGCAGTCGAAACGTCGTGAGAATTTTATTGTTTTATATTTTTATTATTGTATTGTTTCCCTTCTACGTGACTTTACCGAAAGAACCAGGAATGTGAATCTCTGCAGTCACGAAAGCTTTAAATCAAAATATTGAAATACACTTTTTTGTATTTTGGCAGGTAAGGCTCACTGAGCTAAATAGCTCTTTTTCAGTAGAGACCTTGCCGCAAATGGCAACTCCACGAAGTGTTCAAGTTCAAGTTCATTTATTAGGTATAGTCCTATGAGCCATTCGGCTCTTGAATCGGGTACAACCGCAACAAACAAAAAACAAAAACATGAACAAGAAAACATCTTAAAGTGACTATGTGACTCTGTGCAAACAGAAAATCCAAGAAAAGACAGCAAAATATTGCAGAAAAAACACCGTACACCAACGCTGTGTGCAAAAATTCCAGTGGGATGCAAGTCAAACAACAACAACAACCACAAGACAACTTAGATTAAGGCCATCAGTCTTACTCTGTACTACAACAAACAAACATGGCCAAACCAGTAAACTTTTCGAAATCACCAAAATAAAGCCATGAAACAGTGATCATCATATGGAAATCTATAGCAGTTAAGCATTCTAAACGCGTGCCGTTTATAATTGTGGAGGGAAAAACCTGAGGACACGGAGAAAAATCCACACGACCGCGGGGAAAACATGCAAAATATAGAGCAGGCGTCAGGGACGGGATCGAACCCACGATCCTTCTGCGCACCAGGCGAGGGAGTTAACATCTCACCAGCACAGAGCTTGGGTGGGGGGATGTGTCTGCCTTCGCGCTCATCTGTTCCTCCTCCTCGCACCCATGGGTCGTCCTCTCTCCCAGCAGTAGTGTTCTAAGTAGACATCGTTATTATTATTTAAAATTAGAACGTGAATGAACAGCCCGACTTTACTTTTCCTAATCAAACAAAACAAATGCATTCATGTGTTTTTTCGTGGGTCCCTCTGGAGTTTTGGTGGGCCCTGAACAAATATTCCGTTTGCTCGCCCCCCTCCCACCCTCCCCGCCAACCTCTCCCCTCCCCGTTGCCCTCCAAATACCACCCAACCCCCGTGTCCAGCGAAATCCGGCCTTGGATCAACCCAGCTCTATCATGGCCAAAAATGTCTCACCCCCAACCAGCCACCCACCCACCAGCCCGCAGCTCTCTTATTCCAACATCACGACCATCATGAAAAACACGCGGCGAAAAACACGGCTCTGGTGAAACGCCACTGCGAACGGGCCAATGTCCGTGGAGGTGGAATTGCTTAATTATTGAGTGGAGTCACTTGAGCCTGGCGCATTCTTCTTCGTCTTCTTGTTATTAAATGAGAGCTTCCCTCTGTTCATAGATTTTTGACCTCGAAACCAAAACGGACTTCCTTTCCGTTATCACTACACGGGTGGGCGCAGATTGGTTTCAGCCGGTCTCGGCAGCGTTTTACGTACGCGTTAACCCTTTGAAGAAGGGCCATTGGCCGAAACGTCGCCTCATGTCGTTGCCTCGCCTTTTAGAACCGACCACGTGTTGCCAGCGGTAGAGCGAGCGGCTCACAATCGGAAGCCTGTGGAGTTCAAATCCGGACATGGTCAACAAAGTGATCTATGGATAGACTCACCCTTGTCATAGGAACGTGGCATTTCCACCACTCGCTCAGGGGCTGTAAACGCGAGCCTGAGCGCCACCTCAATTGGCCACGTGAACAGCAAATCACTTTGGCCCTTGTTGACGTCAGGGGCGGGTGGGCGGCCGTGTGTCGTTGAGGAACGTGTTGGTGTTTTGGTATTTGCGCCTCTGTGTGCCCCATCGCCAATGCAGCGTCACGAGGTCAATTTAACTTTCTCTGCACCTCAGATTGTAGATCGCACGCACGCTAAAGGCGCCACGGTGGCGGGATGTTGACTACCTCGCCTGGTGCGCAGAATGTCGTCGGCTCTGGAGCGCGCACGTTCTCCACGTGGTCGCGTGAATTTTTTTGTTGTCCGGGTTCCTCCCGTTTTTCCCCTCCACGTTTGGAAATACGCGTTTTTGAGTATTTGGCAGCAATACATGTCCACGTGATGAGCCGCAACTTCGTTGAGCTCTCATTTGTGAGAGCCAGGTCGCTTCTGGGAAAAAAGATCCACACAGTTCAGTGGGCCTTACCCGGTAAAATAAATATATACTTTAAAAAGCATAAGTACAGCGACTACGGATGGCGAGCGAGTCGGTGAGCACGACGCGTCACTGCCAGAAGAGATGTCGACCGGTGGTCGAGAGTGAGGACAGAATGGCAGGCAAAGGAGGAACAAACACGCCCGGGACCACCCTCCTCCGCCGCGCGGAGATGGAGCAACGATATTAACTTCAGCTCACGACGCAGGTGCTGCCCTAGTGGGGGTTGTTGCGTCGAGAGCGCGACGCAGCGAGGAGACGGAGCGGTGAAATCAACTCGTGCTGGGTGGAGTGATTACGTAGCGCCAGGATCAGGATCGCGAGGGGTGGGAGGCATTCATCCGGCGGTGGATTGACCACGGCGGATAGTGATGATGATGATGGGGGTAGAGAAGGAATTATGAATAATTGATCGTCAAATCTACAAACGAGGCGTCCAAATTGGTGTAAAGCGGAAATTCCAATTAGGGGGAACATGTTGGATGCAATGGGTTCACGTGACCAGCCACTAGAGGCCGCTATGTTCACCACAAAGGAACCAACAAGAATATTGCCTCCGATGCAAATTGAGAGCCTGAATGAATGAGTCAGCACTTGGTTGATATTAATCAATCAATTTATGTATCGATACAGGTTAATAAATTTCAGCTTTGATGAGAACTCTGTGTCTCCCTCTAGCGGTCAAAGCCGATCGTGCAAGCGTTACTGTCCCAGAATCTGAACACAATAATCCCTTTACAGGTATCTAAATCGGCTCAAGGTTCCCGTAAATCACCCCGCCCACTATGAAAACAGACGCCGTTTCTGCGTGCAGCATCGTCGAGGCCCTCCATGCAGCCTTGGTTTAGAGTAGTTGCTCAGGATACCCATCTTCGTATTCCTTAAAAGTATTGGCAACTCAAAGCGCAGACATTCGAAGGGCACCCCCCCCCCCCCAGTGTCAGCTGTTCCTGCAAGTGGGCATTAGTCCACCAGTCGGGGGAGGTAGTGGTGACTCCTCCGTGCAGTCTAACTTGATTAATTTTAACGCGCGCACCAACAAATAACAGAATGCTAATTCATCTGATCTGATCCACTGTTGTGTTCGGCGAAGTCAAACAAAACAACGACAATCAATACGAATATATTATAAAGCCATGGATCAATCCATTGCTGGATGAACCGTTTCGCCAAATCACCGAAAGTGAAGTACGGTGAAACAACCCCGACGACCGCCACGGTGTGCATAGGGAGGCCTTCATTCAGCAGTGGATACACAAAGGATCGTAAACTCATTGAGTATTCACACCGTTGACTCCTATCCCTAACGGCAGCGTATACACACGCACACGACACGAGTGAAGGCTGTCTAGTAGTGAGGGCAGTCCAGTAGGGCGCCACGGTGGTGGGATGTTAACCCTCTTTGCCTGGCATACAGGAGGGCGTGGGTTCGATCCTGACCCTGCCGCCTGTATATTTGAGGTTTTGTTTTGTCTCCCCCCTCCTACCACCCCCCAGTGGTCACGTGAATTTTTATCCGGGTCCTCCTGTTTTTCCCTTCACATTTATAACACTGGTCAACACACTTTTTCTGGCATAAGGTATTCCAACGTTTTTAAGGTAATTTTGGGGTGCTGATTCCAAATCTGTTTTTGTCTATCACATCAGGTTTTTGAGATATCAAATATTGCATTTTCAATAAAAACTGCAGAATAAAAATATTAAATAAATGTGGATATCTACATAAAATTATATTATAAACACACTATCCTAAAAATACAGCACCATATTTTAACACTAAAGCAGTCACTGACTCGCAACAACTTGCAATCATAAGTGACAGAGTTAATTTCGGGTAAAATCAATGAAAATGGGGTATGCAGATAGCATAAAAATGAGATGTGATAGAGCAAATCTGAGATCAGATTTGGAATCAGCACGCTCAAATTAGTCTAAAACAGCTGCAAAAGTCCAGGCTGTTTAACCAGTGTAATCAACGTGCGTTTAGAGTATTTGGCTTCTATTAATGTCCACATGATAAGCCGCCACATTCGTTGAGCTATCATTTGTGGCCAGGTCGATTCTGATAAAGAGAGAGAGATTGCTCAATGCGGCCTTGCCTAGTAAAATAAAATAAAACAACTGAGTGAAATAGTAGTTCGTGGCTAGAAGTGGTCGAAATGTGCAGTGGATACCGACAGGATATCTGCCCATGGATCGCGATGATGATGATGATGGGTGATGGACCGACGGTCGAAACGAGTGACGGAATGACAGCCAAAGAGTTGGAAGGTGTCTAAGGAAGGACTTCCCTCTGAGTAGATGGAACAGGCTCGCGTGCGCATAGCAGGTGCCAGGTTGGGTAATTGTTTTATTATATTTCTGTACCACGACATCGCCAGATCGTGAAGCATGGAGACAGCTTGGGGGGGAGGCGTTCACCCAGCTGTGGATAGATCATGGGCGGTAATCGCTGTTGTTATAGTAGTAGGTTTTTACCCTTTCAACTGATACAAAAACTGACACTTTATACAAGGAATCATGTTTGCAATAACCACAACACAAGCAGTCAAAATGCAAAAAAAAGTACGCCTTTTGGCGTCATCTGGTCCAACTCCAATGGAGACTAGGCTCTAAGAAAAGCTGTCTCGGGTGTGGACCAATCAACTTCAAGGACAGTGCATATCATTATCATCATCAGAGTTGTTTCTTTTTGTTTGCATTTTGACTGCTTGTGTTGTGGTTATTGTCAGTTTTTGTACCAGTTGAAAGGGTAAAAACCTATTACTATATTTTGCCACTGGTAAAGGAGGTCTCATAGTGCTGTTGTTGTTGTTACAGTATTACTACCACTGTTGCCTTACTCTTTGGTTCTTTCGGTAAAGTCACGTATTTATAAAGAACCAAAGAGTATGGACTCCTGCAGTCACGAAAGCTTCAAATCAACACTGCTGCGTTGTTTGTTTCGATGATAACTTCCCAGGGTCACGCGGGCAACGGGGCCACATCATCACAGCGGAGCGTGGAGGGAGGCAGTGGTGGTGGTGGGATAGCATCATTGACCCTAACCCCATCTCCTAGTGGGGGGGGGGTGTGGGTTCTGTCGCAACTTCGCGGGGTGGTGATGGTGGTGGGGGATGAAGGGGGGGGGGCGTGAGTGGTGGGGGGGGTGGTGGGACTGATATATCTGCAGTCGCTGCCCTTTGCAACCATCGCACTGTGAACACTCAACGAGACAATGGAGGGTCTGTTGAGGCCATCACCGCCACCGCTATCATCATCGCTGCCCCCCTCCCCTCCACGAACTGCCCTGTTTACCGGGTTACCCATTGATGCCCCCGCGCCGTGCCCGAGTTTTAATATCAAACGGCGACAGGCCGAGTTGCGGCAGCGTTACAAACAGCGCGCTGCTGCTCGTGCAACAAAAGGCAAAGGTCGCCCGTGTGGCCTCTGGGCAAGGGCTGCTCGCGAGCGCCTCTTGAGAGGTTTGGAGGGCGGGGGAACGGCCCAAGAGGGTGCGCCGTTGTGGCCCGGGGCTTTTGTTTGTTTACACACTCGGCAGCAGTGAATCGTTTAAGGCTGAGCCGACTTAGGGGACGGCCAGGATCGGTTAAGAGCGTCAGATTTGACTCGCCTCTGATGTCAGGCGTGGGGGTGGGGGGAGGTGAAGCAGTGCGGTAATCATTGCGCCACCACTCTTCAAAGGCATGCAAATGAGCCACCAGTCACACACTCATAGCCCCAAAGCACGAGAATTCCCATCAGGACAGAAGACAAAGATCCCCCCCCCCCCCCCCGATAGCCTTAACAGACATGTAGGGACAAGTGCTGTTCGTGAGCGCCTACGAGGGGGTGGGTGACCAGGACAAGTATTCATTAAAGGCTGAGTCGACCTAGGGGAGGACCAGGACCGTTTCAGATAATCGTCCCTGGTGTTGGCCGTGAGCAGGAATCGAACTCGCCGGGTTCGTGGCAGAGCGCGCTAACCGCTACACCACAAAAACTCAGAGCTCACACACGCACAAAAGACAAAGATCCTCCGTATAGCCTCAAGAGACTATTGGGGCAAGTGCTGTTAGCGAGCATCTATGAAGGCCGGCACGGCACACGAGGGGATGGGTGGCCAACATAACGCCCGGCCGCCTTTCTCTCCCCAGTGACGATGTTTACACAGCGCGGCAGATACTCATTTGAGGCTGAATCGAACTAGGGGAGAGCTAGAACCGGTTCAGATAATTGTCACCGGTGTTGGCAGTGAGCGGGAATCGAACCCGGGTCGCCAATTTAGTAGCGTAGCGCGCTAACCACTAAACTCCCGCTCCCCACACACGCACCCACTCACAATCAGCCACACACCACATAACTCGCATAGCTCACACACACACACACCCCTCATAACTCTCACAAACACACACCATCAGTCACATAGACACGGCTACACACACACATCATTCACGTAGCTCAAACGCACACACAATCGCCAGCAGTCACCCACATGCAGACACCATAACTCACACACACGCACTCACCATCAGACCCACACACAAACAGTTCGACAATACGCACACACGCCATAGCACACACACACACACATACCGACGTGCACATATAGCAAACACACATCGCTCACACCCCCCCCACCCACCCATAATGCATACACCATCCGTCACACACAGCACATCTCTATGTAGCGCACCAAATACACACACATTGAAGACAAATATCCCCCATAAAGCCTTGACAGGCTGCTGGGGCAAGTGCTGTTAGCGAGCACCTATGAATGCCAGAACGGCACACGAGGGGGTGGGTGGAAAGCATCACGCCCGGCCGCCTTTGTCTCCCCAGTAGCGATGTTTTTTACTCACCGCAGCGGGTGTGTCGACCTCGGGGGAGGCCCAGGACCGGTTCAAATAATCGTCACCTATGCTGTTGGTGAATCGAACTCGGGTCGCCGGGTTCGTAGCGCAGCACGCCAACTCTTACACTACCGCTCTTCACAAACTTCCACACTTACACACACACACTTACAATAACTCAAACACTCGTACGCACGCACACACACACACGTACAATAACTCAAACACTCGTACGCACGCACACACACACGCACACGTACTGGGCACTCACTCACACACGCTTCCTGTACAATTCCCTACCCCGGCATAATTCATCGCAGCAGGAAAAGGCAGCCGTGAGCGGCTCTCTCGCCAGGACCGAGTTTGGCCTCGATTTGAGAAATACAAAAAAAACACTTGACCAATCATATTTTTTTTATTCATTGAAAATGATCCTTGTTTTTGCGTGGTATGAATACAGCTCGTAATAGTGACTGCCTTTTTCCTAACAGTCTACACGCCAACGACGATCATTCATGATTTGAAGCTTTCGTGACTGCAGGAATCCATACTCTCTGGTTCTTTCGGTAAAGTCACGGAGGTATTCACGTATTTTTAAAGTCACGTATTTTTAAAGTCACGTATTTTTAAAGTCACGCATTTTTAAAGTCACGTATTTTTCTACCTACCTGACTTCACCGAAAGAACCACAGAGCATTCATCATCCTTGTCCGCCATGGTCAATCTACTGCTGGATGAAGGCCTTCCCAAGGAACCACAATTAATCAAAATCAGCCGTGGTCAATCCGCTGCTGGATCAAGGCCTCCCCAAGTGGCCTCTTCGCCATCCTTCCGCTGGAACAATCTCGGCAGCAGCTGCGCGATGGATCACCTCGCGGCTTTATTAGTTCACCACCCCTGCCGAGCGTACGCGAGTCCCGTTCCGAGGCTGCCAGGCCATTACCAATCTTGACCCGTTGGCCATCATCGCCGTCGCCATCCGTTCCAGCGACGTGTCTTTGAACGAGCCCACTGACTCTCTATCATCATCATCATCATCACCGCCGTCGTTGTTGTTGTTATTGTTATTTACAATTACTAGTATCAATACCCGTGCGGACACGTACAGCGCCGTGGTGTCAATCCACACTGCTGCATGATGGCCTCTCCATACGCCTTGCTGCACACAGGCCGTGGTGAGATTTAAACCATACTTCGCCACGCTAGTCGGCGTGGGTTGATGATGGGGGAGTTCACGTTGCTCTGCTCCGCACTTTACTGCCCCCTCCACAACGCATACTATAACACCTGTGACTGTTGCACAACTCCACCGCTATCAACGTGGTCATAGGCTATTATATTCTATCATACATCGTCTATAACAGCAATACTCACCGCAAGACATCTAATTGTCACCAGCCATGGTCAATACACTGCTGTATGATGGCTTCTCCGAGCCGCCGTCGCCGCCACCGCCATCCCTCACGATGCTGCGTCGCTAATGAACCACCCGGCACCCCTGCACATTAACCGATCTCGCTGCTCCACTTCATCGCTCCGTCTCCTCCATCGTTGCACGTTTTCTCGGCCAGGGTGGGGCCGGGAGCGGGGTGCGGTTTGTGACCGCACGGCAGCATCCAGCAGTCGATTGACCATGGCTGCTGCTGCTGCTGCTGCTGTTTATTTTTAAATTACGTTGTCGTTCCATTTCACTTCCAATCATGTGGAATCTATTTAATCTGTAAACGTTATCTTGGATATTTTGGGAACTATCGTGGGCGACGACGCACGGCGGCGTCTGAATAGAGAATTCATGCATCCAGCAGTGGATCGACCACGGCTGCTGCCGCCGCCGCCGCATCCGATGATGGTGATGATGATGATCACGACGACGACGACGGCCGTAGCACGTGCTGCAAGCCACGTGCTGCAAGCCACGTGGCAGGCGAGCGCGCCTTGCGGTGGGCAGTCTGCCACGCACGATAAACAACGGCGTGATTATTTTCAGTCTCATGAGTAGGCGTGCAGAACATTCCACTGCGACCACTCGCCCGCTCTTGCTCCCTCTCTCTCTCCGATTTCATTTCCAACCTCGCCGTTATACGAGCTCGTTAATATCGCCCTGCGTAATGGTTGGAACCGAGTGAATTCTGCCACGCGTCCGTAAGAGAAAGGGGGCACCGGACGGCCCGTGGAGATGGAGCGATGAAATCGGGTCTAGTGTGCACGGTGGCTATGCGAGCAATTGATCCGTCGCGTGATCGACGGCGAGGCCTGCGGCGGCGGGTCTGGATTAAAGAAGCCTTCATCCATCCATTGCTGGATGGGGCCTCCATCCAGCAGTGGATTGGCCATGGCTGCTGCTGCTGCCGCAGCTGCTATTCTGTTGTTGATCGTGTTGCTGCAGACAACGAAGCAATGGAAATCATAGTTTTTGGATTGTGCCTCTATATTTAATATTATTTCACTGACCCTGTAAATTTTGGAAGCCAACATATTTTGGAAATTCCCCACCGCCCTCCCGTGAATGGCGGTGGGTTTATATTTAATTGTGTTTTTGTGGCTTTTCACTTCCAATCATGTGGAATCTATATATTATTTTTAAACAATATTTAGGAAATATTTACGTATTGAATATGCCCAGTTTCCATACTCACGAGAAAAAGTTTGTGGCACTGTATATTTTGAGCAGGGAATGGCTTTCCCCTGACCTCTCACCTCTTCGCGTGACCTCCCGCCTCATCTCTCATCTAACCTCCCACCTCCCATTAAATGTGTCACCTTTCAAGCTGACCACTCACCTGACACGGTCACCTAAATTATCTATTGAACTCTCACCCCGAACTCTGACCGGACCTCTCATCCTTACCCAGATCATTGTCGGTGTGTCGTCTGGTCACTTATGTATTCGCATGCAGTTTAAAATAATATTTATACTGGTAGGAACCTCCTGGTTACACCAGCCCACAGGGGATTATTGTGTCCGTCCGTCCGTCGTTCAGGGAGGGGCTGGGTGGGGAGGGAGGGGCTGGGTAGGGAGGGGAGGGGCTGGGTGGGGAGGGTGGGGCTGGGTGGGGAGGGGAGGGTGGGGAGGGGCTGGGTGGGGAGGGGCTGGGTGGGGAGGGTGGGGCTGGGTGGGGGGTGGGAGGGGTGGGGCTGGGTGGGGAGGGGCTGGTCACCCCGTGGTGCCGTTATAAAACTCAACGTTTAACCTTCTCACGCCGGCTTGTGCCCGCCCTCACAGTCGGGCATATTTGCGGAAAACACCACGCCGCCGTTGACCCTGGCCATTGACCGAGCAACCCAACGTTACTACCAGCTCCCTCTGCAGGAATATGTTAATAATCCGGTCACGTGTTCATCCTCCGCTGGATGAAGGCATCCCGACGCAATGCCTTGCCACAGGCGTTGTTTGAATATACTTCGCCACGCTTTGCCAGTGCGAGTTGGTGAAGGGACTGCATTAGCCGACTCGATCTCCCGCGACTCAAGGGAGCATTGAGGCATCGGCGCTCATCTCCTGTTGAAATCCCTTTAACCATGAGTGCTAGACATTCCACATTCCTATGGCGGGGACGAGTTACTTCCCAAAGGACCAACCGCTGCCGACTTCAACACAAAGCGGTACTCAATGTACAGTTTCGACCCCCAGAGAGAGGGAGGGATAGGATGATGGGCTGTCAATCTCCGTGGGCGAGATGATAACTCCCTTGCCCGCTATGCAGGAGGTCGTGGAATCGATCCCCACCCTGAGAGCCATATATTTGAAGTGTGCGTGTCTCTCCCCCCGTGGTGGCGTGATTCTTTCTCCGGGTCCTCCGGTTTTTTTTTTCCTCCCACATTCACAATGACCGAGCTTGTAGAGTATTTGGCCGCTGTGAATTTCCGCGTGATAAGCCGCCAGCCACATCGTTCGTGGCAACGTTTCTTCTGGAAAAATAGTTGTACAGCTGAGTGGCCCCTTACCTGGTATGAAATAAAAAATAGTTTATAGTAAGATAATTGGTTTTTTTACCCTTCTATCTGGCAACAAAACTGACACCTTGTTTTTACAAGGAGTTACATAGACCACATTACCTGGCGTCATCTGGTCCAACCCATGTGAGACTAGGCTCTAAGGAAAGCTGTCTCGGGTGTGGACCAATCAACTTCAAGGACAGTGCACATTATCAGAGTTATGTTTTTTGTTTGCATTATGACTGCAGGTATTGTGGTCTATGTAAACATGACTCCTTGTAAAAACAAGGTGACAGTTTTGTTGCCAGATAGAAGGGTAAAAAAATAATTATCATATTTTTACTGGCAAATGAGGTTCCAATGGAGTTTATAGTAAGTTAGTTAGCCTCGACCACTCGGCGCCGTTCCTTTAGAGCGAGCGACGTGGTCTGGGCCAGACCACGGGCCGTGTGCTTTGCGAGGGATCAAAGTAACGTCCCTCTGACTTGCGCGTACACTTCAATCCGTGCGTCCCTCTCACTGTGGTGGGTCGTTTGTTTTTGTGTCACCCCCAACTCTACTTTGGACTTACTATCCGCGCGTTTGCATCGTTTGTTTGTTGGTGTCACGTTCTGACCTGCCCCGGGCACACGTCCACCAACGGCAGTGGTAACGATTATCTGAACCGGTCCTGGGCCTCCCCCTAGGTCGACTCAGCCTCAAATAAATGCCTGGTGCGGGTGCGGTTTTTTTTTTTAACCCCCTCCGCTCGCTCCCTACCGCTTGAGCCTCGTCAGCTGCTGCTGCAGCAGAAACGGCGGCGGTAGCTGCAGCCGTGCGCGGGGAGTCGTCGGGATTGCGCTTGTCCGTGCTGAGCACATTTCCCCGTGCAGGAAGGAGCCCGCAAGCGGATTGCAGATTGCGGCCTCAACCGCCACCAGCTAAGCACCCGCGTTTGCAACGCGTTGCAGGGGTCGTCGTCGCCACCGTCGCCGTCATGATGTTGGCCATCAGGCGCAGCTCGTTGAGCTCTCGGCTCTCGTTCAAGGACGAGCAGCCGGTCACGTGTGTCGACAGCTCGTCGTCGAAGTGGCTTCACGTGATCATCGCCACGGGTGGGAATTTGTCGTCGCAACCCAAAATGATCCGAACGCGTGTGGATTCAGGATGTGGAGAAAGTGGTGGAGGGCAACACCGGAGGAACCCGGAGAACGACCCACGCGAACACCACGGCAAGACAGAACACGCAGACTCCACATATACAACAGGCACAGGACCTCCTGCGTATCGTGGCGTCCCAACAGCAGCAGCAGCAGTGGCAGTCGTGGTCACTCCACTGCTGGATGGAGGCTTCCCCTACTCCGTGCCATTCGTGGGGATGTTGTTTCGACCGCGGGTGTTTGGTCGGTCCCGAGTGAAGATGTTTTTTTGGATGACGCTCGCTCCGGGCACAAGTTGCTGGTGGCGCTGTCACTTTTGTCAATATTGGGGCTGAGCAAAGTTGGAGTGGAGTGAGAGAAGGGTGGGGGGTGGTGGGGGAAGAGTGAGGGGCGGGGCGGGGCGGGGGGTGGATGGTGGTGGGGGGTGTTCAGACCACAGAGCCTGCGACTGAATGCATGGGAAACCAAAGTTAAGGCTTTTCGCGTCATCGACTCCTGCCGAGCCGAGCTGGGGGACGGGTGGGTGACGTGTTGACGAGTGGGGAGATTGGGGGGGGAAGAGAGAGCGAGAGGGGGAAGGAAGAGGCGATGAGAGAGATGTGGGGGGGGTAATGGGGGGGGGGACTTGGAACTAAAGCAAAGCTTTGTGGATCTGTGGTTTGGATGCTTATCCCGTGATCGTGACTCATTCGGCTATTAATATAGAATCAAAGACAAAGACAAATATCCCCCGTGTAGCCTGTAGCGGGCTGTTGGGGAAAGTGCTGTGAGCCATTACCACGCCCGGCCACCTTTGTCTCCCTACGTGGCGATGCTAAACACACCTGCACCAGGTACTCATATGAGGCTGAGTCGATCTAGGGGAGGTCCGGGACCGATGGCCGTGAGCGGGAATCGAACTCGAGCGGTATTGTATACAATCACACGCTCTGTAGCGTATAGAACGCGGTGGTAAGTCTCGCACGAAGCCGCTTCGCCAATCAATCCACTGCTGGATGACGACCGCCGCCCCCCTCCCCCAACGTCGTGCGGGTCACGGGGACTGTTTGGCCATACTTCACCACGCTGGTCAGTGCGAGTTGGTGAAGGCCAGAGGCATAGTCGTGGGTGTAATAGAAGTGCAGTACAACACGTGCGGCAGCCGATAGCAACCGGGTGTACACGGTGGAGGTCGTCCATCCGAGGATGACGATTCAGACTCGAAGCCGGTGACGCATTCTGCATGACATTTGGGTATAGGCTGCGTTGCGTTCGTGGACCATGAAATATCGTCACCACCACTGTAATCACCACCACCACCACTGTCATCACCACCACCACCAATCACCACCACTGTAACCACCACCACCATCACCAGTCACCACCACTGTCATCACCACCACCAGTCACCACCACCACTGTCATCACCACCACCACCACTGTCATCACCACCACCATCACCAGTCACCACCACTGTCATCACCATCACCAGTCACCACCACTGTAACCACCACCACCACTGTCATCACCACCACCACCAGTCACCACCACCACCACTGTCATCACCACCACCACCAGTCACCACCACCACTGTCATCACCACCACCAGTCACCACCACCACGGTAACCACCACCACCACCACTGTCAGCACCACCACCACCACCAGTCACCACCACCACCATCACCACTGTCATCACCACCACCACCAGTCACCACCACCACTGCCATCACCACCACCATCACTGTTGTCACCACCACCCAATAACCAACGCATCCGATCACCATCGTGCACTGTGAGATCTTCGGCTAAAACTCAGCCAATCTCTATGCTCACTTGCTCTGCTTTGAAGAAGGACCATTGCCCGAACCGTCAACCTATTATACCTTTCTCTCTCTCTCTGTTGAAAGGCAGCGTTGGCTCACTGCGTTTGGTGAGATGTGAACCTCCGCTACCTGCGTTGTGCAGCTTGCTGATGGTTGTTGGCATGGGCCCTGGTGAAAGGAATGGAATCGGGCCCCTATCCAACCCCCCCTCGCCCCCACCCCCTTGCCCCGCCCCTCCCCCCGCTCCCCTTTTTCTTTGTACCTGAACACCTCTGGCCCCCGAGCGTCGGCGCAGTTGCACCGCCTGCGCACTCGACAGCTCCAAAGCGGAGCCGCCTTACTTTCTATTTTAAGCGAGGGGGCTCTTCACCAGAATAACCCCCACGCCTGCATTCCGTGAACCGTTCATGAGACGGTGCCCACTCTCGCACTCTTGTACGCTTCTAAGCACACCCCCCACGCGGCACCATGGACGCGCTGATAGTTCCACGCCGTTTGCATAGAAAGCCTTACACCGCAGGGCCGCGATGAACGGCGAGCAGTGGATAGAGCATGGCTGACGATGAGCAACGGAGCAACGATGGCCATCGATGAGCTGGCACCCTTTGTAGGTGACACCTCCATGCACGGCCCTGTCATCAATCCACTGCTGGATGACGGTGGTGGTGGTGGGGGCGGCTGATCTTCCACGTGCTGCTTGTGACCCGGCGCTGCTGGAGGTAGCTTCGGTGGTTGGTAGATCACCGCACAGATGGTTATTGTGGGAGTCGAGGAGGAGCCGTAACCCGTGGCTCGACAGGAGGAGGCGGTAAGCACAGATGTGGACTTCAAATGTGTCGCATCTGTGTCGCATCGAGTGTTTCCCCCCCCCTCCTCTCGCACGCGTGGCTGTTTCTGCGGGGGTGCTCCGGTTTCCTCCCACACGTGCAAGCGATCAGTCGTTGGGTGAAAACACCGTAATATGTAGGGGACCGCGGAGCTGGGGCAATTGTTGGCGCCGTCACACCGTCTGCTCATCGCTCTTCTGAGCCGCTCTCTCTCTCTCCTGTGGAAGCGAGCGAGGTAGAACATTTCCACTGACGTTATTCATCTATTTTACGAACGTCAATTTTATAAAAGAGCAATTAAATTACTACATTGTCACGTGATAAGCCAATTCGTTGAGCTATCATTTGCGGCCGGATCGCTTCTGAAAAAAACAAGCTAATAGCTCAGTGAGCTTTACCTACTAAGATATAAAAAAACAGTTGAGAAAGTTTACAGTAAGTTAGTTGGCCTCGCCCACTCGGCGCCGTTCCTTTAGAGCTGGACCCGACCCCGGGCCGTGTGCTTTGCGAGGGATCAAAATAACGTCCCTCTTGACTTGCGCGTGCATGTCAATCCGTGCGTCCGTCTCAGCGTGGTGGGTTGTTTGTTTGTGTGTCACCCCGACTCTACTTTGGACTTGCTATGCGCGCGTTTCCATCGTTTGTTGGTGTCACGTTCTGAGCTGCCCCGCACACGGCCACCAACAGCGGTGGTAGCGATTATCCGAACCGGTCACGGGCCTCCCCTAGGTCGACTCAGCCTCAAATAAATGCCTGGTGCAGTGTGCAAACATCGCCACTGGGGAGAAAAAGGCGGCCGGGCGTGGTGCTGGCCACCCACACCCCTCGTGTGCTGTACCAGCCTTCATAGGTGCTCGCTAACAGCACTTGTCCCAACAGTCTGTTAAGGCTCCCTGAGGGATCTTTGTTTTCGTTTTGGGTGGTGGATATGAGTGGTGATGGTGGTTGGTGTCTATTGTTGACGGGTGTAGGTGGTGAGTTTGCGTGGTGGATGTTGGTTGTGGTGGTGGTTGTGGATGGTAGGTGCATAGAGTGGTGGTCGTGGGTGGCTGCAGTTGTGTGTAGTAGTTGTGGTGGCCGTTGGTGGTTGTCGGTTGGTTGTGGATGTGGATCTTGGTGGTGATAGACGTGGTTCGATGGAATGTGGTGGTGAGATTGTTTTACTGGTTGTTTGAACAGTGGGTTTGGCAATTCGTGTTACAATCAGCACGTACACGAGTTTAGCTTGCTCGTATTTTGATAACGTATCCCTCTTGCCTCCCCGTCATCAATCATCCTCCCACCCACTCACCTACTCGCCCACCCGCCTACTCACCCTCCGACTCACCCACCCATTCTCACTCACCCACACACTCGCCTACTCACCCACCCACTCGCCCACTCACCCACCCAATTTCATTCACCTACCCACTCTCACTCAGCTTCCCACTCTCACTCACCTACCCACTCTCACTCACCCACCCACTCGCCTACTCACCCACCCACTCGCCCACTCACCCACCCACTTTCAATCACCTACCCACTCTCACTCAGCTTCCCATTCTCACTCACCTACCCACTCCCACTCACCAACCCACTCCCACTCACCAACCAACTTTCACTCAGCTTCCCACTCTCACTCACCCACCCACTCTCACTCACCTACCCACTCTCACTCACCTACCCACTCTCACTCACCCACCCACTCTCACTCACCCATCCACTCACCAACCCACTCTCACTCACCAACCCCACTCACCTCCCTAATCACCCACCCACACACGTGGATACACACACACTCACCAACCAACTTTCACTCAGCTTCCCACTCTCACTCACTCACCCACTCTCACTCACCCACCCACTCTCACTCACCTACCCACTCTCACTCACCCACCCACTCTCACTCACCCACCCACTCTCACTCACCCACTCTCACTCACCCACCCACTCTCACTCACCCACCCACTCCCACTCACCAACCAACTCTCACTCACCTACCCACTCTCACTCACCTACCCACACTCACTCACCTACCCACACTCACTCACCTACCCACTCTCACTCACCTACCCACACTCACTCACCTACCCACACTCACTCACCTACCCACTCACCAACCCACTCTCACTCACCAACCCCACTCACCTCCATAATCACCCACCCACTCCCACTCACCTACCCTCTCCCACTCACCAACCCACTCTCACTCACCTACCCACTCCCACTCACCTACCCCATTAACACTCACTCACCCCACTGTCCCATCACCTAACCCCACTTCCCACCCACTCAGCCACAAGTGGCGTAGTAATCGGGTGTGCAGGCGGTGCAACTGCACGGGGGCCCAGAGAGACGCATATGTCGTGGGCTACGAAAAGTGTGCGTGGGGAGGAGCGGTGGGGGGGGGGGAGTACAGAATTGGATAGGGGCCCCCAATTTCATTCGTTGCATCAGGGTCCATGCCAACCCATGCCACGCAACTGGCACCACACTCACCCCCCTCACCCCTTCACCCACTGCCCGCCGCCACCATCACCCAAAACAACCTGTTTTTTGCTGCACGAAACTAAGCCGGTAAGCGGAACGGCGATTGTGCAACAGAAAAAAACCACACACGCACACACGCACACACGTACACACGGATACACACACACACGTACACACACGCACGTACACACGGATACACACACACGTACACACACACGTGGATACACACAGTATACACACACGTATACATATACACACACGGATATACAAACGTACACACACGCACACACACGTACACACACACATGAACGTATACACACGTACACACCCATGCATACACACACAAAACAAAGACCCCCGTATAGCCTCAACCGACTGAAGGGGCAAGTGGTGTTAGCGAGCACCTTTCAAGGTCGGCACGGCACACGACGGGGTGGGTGGCCAGCACCACGCCCGGCCGCCTTTGTCTCCCTAGCGGCGAGGTTTACACACCGCACCCTCCACATACATGTACACACACACAGGTACTCACACACACGTACATACAGACACGCACTCACACAGACATACAAAGATCTCCCGTATAGTCACACAGGCTGTGTGGGGCAAGTGCAGTTAGCGAGCAACCGGTGAAAGCGAATGTGACGCACACATTGTTGGTTTGGCTTACATGCGCCGCATCAGCTATTATTTTTTTAGTCTGAGCCGACCTAGGCGAGGCCGAAAACCGGTTGAAATATTCGTCACGGTTATTGGTGACGAATAGGAGTCGAACTCGGGTTCGCCGAGTTTCCAATGCAGTGCGCTAACCACTGGGCCACCGCTCCTCGCAGTCACACACGCGAACGACGAACGATCCCGCGTATCGCCGTAACAGGATGTCGGTTCAAGTGCTGTTAGCGAGCACCTATTAAGGCTGGTACAGCACACGAAGGGGTGGGTGGCCAGCACCACGCCCGGTCGCCTTTGTCTCCCGAGTGGCGGTGTTTTCACACATGGCACCAGGCACTGTAGTAATTTGAGGCCGAGTCGACCTAGGGCAGGCCGACGACTGGCTCAGGATATTCGTGGCCGATGTTGACCGCCAGCGGGAATCGATCTCTGGTTCCCCGGGGATTTGTAGCGCAGTGCGCGCGAACCCCACTGCGCCACCACTCACAGCAGACAAAGACAAAGATCCCCCGTATAGCCTTAACATACTGTAGGGGCAAGTGCTGTTAGCGAGCACCTATGAAGGCCGCAACGGTACCCGAGGGGGTGGGTGGCCAGCACCACGCCCGACCGCCTTTGTCTCCCTAGTGGTGATGTTTACACACCGCACCAGGTACTCATTTCAGGCTGAGTCGACCTAGGGGAGGCCCAGGATTGGTTCAGATAATCGTCACTGGTGTTGGCCGTGAGCGGGAATCGAACCCGGGTCGCCAGGTTCATAACGCAGCGCGCTAACCGCTACACTATCACAGCAGACACACACAAACGCACACACACACACAAAGACAAAGATCCCCCGTATAGCCTTCACGAAGGGTAGGCACACACACGCGCGCGCACACGCGCACACACACGCTCCCGCCCGTGTTGTTTACGAGGTCAGCTCAGAATGGGATGCAGAGAACACGGGAATCTGATGGGTGGCGTGAGGCCACGGATCGACCTCGCGTCGCACGTGGACGCTGATGAAAAAAAACGAGCGACAGAATTATCATTTGGCGGTCGTCATCTAATCAATATTACACCAGAAATCACCACAAGCCGCTTGAATGTTTACCTTGCGTGACTTCGCAACAACAACAACGATAAAAGCCATATTCGTAGTCGACGCAGAGGACGAAACTGCTTTGCGTAACTGCCCTCCATGTGCTGCTGTCGAGTGTGTTCCGCGTTGTTGTTGTTCGGCGTGACGTCCGACGTTTCGCACCACGCGGCCGGAAATGTCTGCAATCGCGCTTCCCTCTCGGTCAAGACAGCTGCTGAGGAAAGTTTCCACAAGCACGTGGCACGAAACGTCGGACATGGTGCCGCACCGGAGAGCTGTAATGCGGCACATTGCCAAAGAAAAGAAACTAAATATTTATGCGGTGGTGATTCGTGTAAATTCAACTAATCCGCCGCCTCCCGTCCCACCGGTAGACTGCAGTACAAGTGGCAGTACAGCAAGTTTGTGAACTCGTCTGTAAGCATTGTGGGTCATGCCAACTCCTGGAAGGAATTGGCCTAACGTTCCGATGCAGGACCCTCCTGACAAACAAACCCCACACTATTGAGACTCAATTTTGTCCCTCTACATTTGCTTTTAAGCGACCCGATTATTTTTGAAACATGTGCAATTGGAACTCGTGCGGCTGAGGGTGGTGCGGTGAATACCCACAGTGCGCCGCAATGCGGCCGCGAAAGTAGACATCAAAGAGACACTCCAGAAGTCACTTCAACAGCGCTCTTACAAGCACCAAGTGGTGGCCTTTGTGTGCCCGTGTGCAGAGTGTTGGTCGCACGTCAATACCACCCGAACTGTTCATCGCTAAGGCTGGGATTTACCCGGCTAAGTGACGGGGCAAATGCATACGCGGTGGGCGTTTTAGCGAGTTCATTCATTGGTGACTGCGCTGAGACCAACGTCAACTCGCACCGCACTTGGTCGTGCGGTTTAATCAAAAGCACTCCATGTGAGTGCAGATGTCTCTGTGTAAGTCGATGGATCTCTCTGCGAGTCTGTGGGTCTCCACGCAAGTCGTTGGTGACCGGGCTGAGGCCATCAGCTAACTTACATTTTAGAAGCCGGGTTGATCGCAATGATATCGACACGAGTCAATGTTGTTGGTCTATGGGACTTGAAGTGCTTCTCCACGCGAGTCTGCGGGTGTCCGTCTGCGAATCACCGAGTGAGTCTGTGGTTCTCTCTGTGAACGCGGTTCTCCGCGTGAGCCACTGGTGCCTAGGCCGAGACGTTCAACCCGCTGCACTTGAGAACCCGGTTCTAATCGCAGGGCGAATGAAAATGGAATTTGAATTTCGAACCCAGGCTCCCAGCGGTGCCGGGCTCAGCGCTCTAACCCACTGAGCAACCCGTTTTGACCTCTGAGTCACCCGTTTTGACCTCTGAACCACCCGTTTTGACCTCTGATCCACCCGTTTTGACCTCTGCGCAACCCGTTTTGACCTATGCGTAACCCGTTTTGATCTGTTAACTACGCGTTTACCTAATCTCACGGCGATAATAGCGTGGGACGTGTACGTCTGGGTGTGGTGCGGCTGGGGGTGGGAGACGGCGGAGGGGGGAGGGAGGAGGGGGGAAGGGAAGGGGGGTCAGGGGGGAGGAGGAACGAGGGGACTCAAGTTGTGCCGGAAGGGCGGAGAGACTAACGACACTCGCGAGTCACGTACGCGATGTCGCCCCCCCCTCCCTCCCCACCATCCACTCGCCTCCAAGCGACTAAATTCATTATAATTACGATTCAAAGTTACGAGCCGCAACAATAATCGAATATTGTCATGATCATTATGAACAGTGGATGAGGCCCTCATCCAGCAGTGGAGAGACTAAACGCTGCCACGCGCGTGCACGATGGAGGTACGCGCACCGCTGCCATTTAATGACCCATTATCCAAAGGTCCTAAACGACTCCCCGTAAACATTAACCACGTTTAGTACCTGGGAACTGATTGCGTAAATGCTGGGACTTAACGCCCGTAACGCGAGGTTAATCAGTTGCACTCTGTCTCCCCATATATGAATGTACGTCTCCCCAGAGTGCATCTAAGGGGGGGGGGGGGGGGGGTTGGGGCATAATGTGCACGTCCCGCCAGAGACACTAAGCAGAAGACATCACTGAGAGGCCTCGGTTCGCACCCGAGTCCCGGGCGCGCATCGCCACCGTTCTGTCCGCGTCTTGCCTCGCCACGGCTCGACGTCGGAGTTCACTCCCGTGGGGTGTCCTTCCCCCCCAGGTGATGACGATCTTGCTTACTTCAAACAAGACGCGTGGACCCTTCTGCGATTGCAATTTACTGCCGTTTATTGCTGGCCGCTTGGCGTACTGGGGGGTGGGGGGTGCTTTGGAGCGCTGTGGTCGGTCAGTTTTATTTAAGCAAAAATATCGATGTACAAATACTGTGTACGATGGTCCCAGCCGGGTCTTGAATGAAAACTCGATGTAAAAATATAAATGAATGTATGCCATGCTAACGATGTTCGTCACGTGTCAATTAAACACAAGGGTTGACGTCTCAGATCCGGAGTAAGCTGATGAAAGTGAAAACAAGCTAACATTTTACGTGATGCGGTTTTGTGTGTGTGTGTGTGAAGTTATTGGTGAAGCGACTGAGACAATCAGCTCAATGGGCCCATCAGCTCACTGATTCCTTAAGCTTACTGGGTCCACAAAATGAGACCATAATCTCACTGAGCATCAGCTGACACCATCAGCGCACGGGGTCCATCAGCTTCCTGGGTCCATCAACTCACTGAGATCATCAACTGAGACGATCAGCTCACTACACTTTAGATTGAGATTTAATCACGCGCGCACGACAAAATGAGTGGCCAACACCACGCCCGGATGCCTTTGTCTCCCCAGTGCTGATGTTTATACATCGCCGCACCAGCTACTCATTTGAGGCTCAGTCGACCTTGGGGAGGACCAAGACGGTTTTAGATATTCGCCACTGGTGTTGGCCGTGAATCGAACTCGGGTGGCCGGGTTCGTATTGCAGTGTGCCGCTAAGCAGTGCGCCACCGCTCCCGACATGCAAACCGCGACTCACGCGTGAACGCACCCCGCGTGTGACTCGAGACACACAAAATCGCCTGCGTTGTTGAAAGAGCGCGCGCATGGGCCTGACCTAAGTGACGTTGGAGTAACCAAGGAACGCATTTTTGTAAAAACCCACAGAGTACTGTATCGGGTAAAGGCGCGGCCCTGCAATACCCCGATGACGACACTGCTCAAGACAAACTCCAGGCCAGCCCCTTCTGGGATTCTGTGTTGGCCGGACGTCATCTTCCAGCAGAATCAGAATATTTTATTTGCACTGGTAGGAATCCGATGAGCTGTAAAGCTCTTTCTTCACAGACGTAACAGTGGTTTCAACAGACGTCCAGTAGGGCCCGAGTGGGTGGTGCTATGATCGCGGCAGCGCGGCTTGAAAGAGGTTTGAGTACCCACGCTTTACCCCATCCGCGCCCGGAGACCCTGCCGATCCACTTCATCGTAGGCTTTCGCGACCAATATCGTAAATATTAAAGTGTTTTTTTTGGCGGAGTGGGTGGGGGGGGGGGTGAGTTATATAGCGTAAATATAAATGTTGTCGTTCAACCCGCCACCACCCGACACAGCCAATACGTAAGTTGTGTCACGTAAACAAAAGGTGCCAATGCGTTGACCACGACACCCCACCGGTGTGTTGGAAAGTAAACCCCCGGCGGTTACGAATCGAGTACGACGAACTATTATGGGCAACCCATTTCGTTTGAAACGTATCGGTGGACATCGGCGCGGGTGCGGAGTGGGATGATGTTGGGGTGGTTGGGTGTGAGGGGGGGGGTGAGTTGAAGGGGAGCTGGGTTTAATAAACTTAGTTCATTGTGTCTTCAACTGCCTCGCCCGGAGATCGAACCGTGGCGAGGAAGCTGTGTGCTGGGTTCAGCCGAACGCGACGCGCGGTTTGAAGACGAAATGGATTCTTGGCACGGGCAACGTCGCGCGTTTGTTCACAGTTTGACATTTTAGAGGAGGTGGGGGGGAGTGGTGGGGGGGTGGAGAGAGCGGGGGGAGTGGTGGTGGGGGGGTAGCAAAAGTTTATTCCTTTTTTTTTTGCAAAAACATCTGCTTCCTGTTTTTATAGCTTATGGTGAAATATCGAGCGCACAGAGAGAGGGTTTCACTTGGGTCTCTCAGCAATACGCCACAACAAATACGCGCGCAAGTAATATCTGGAGTTAAATAACCTCAGCACCCCCCCCCACTTCTCTAACCCCCCCCCCACCACCACCACCCAGCCCCCCTCCACCCAACACAGCCCTCCTTCCCCATGACCCCCACGCTGCTGTGCGCGTGTGTGGCGCGGTTGGAAAATGTCGAACCGCGAAGCCACGACGGGGTGAGTGACGTCAGCAACAGTTACCCCCCCCACCTCCTATGCCCCCCCACCTCCTCTGTCCCCCCCCCCAACCACATCCTCGCCCCCCCCCCTCTCTCCCCTCCACGGCCCCCACCATCAACGCGACTGTACCGGTTGTTACGTGTCGACGACGCACGCGTCAATCGTGGCTCTCAAAGAACAAACGTTATATACTCGTGGACGACGTTTCGGACGACAGCCCTTATTCACAGGGGGGCAGTAGAGAGATATATCTGCTGTAGACATAAAGAAGGCGCGTTGCCCGAAACGTCAGCCGTTAAATATGAGCTTTACAAAAATACTGCTGTTACTTCACTGCTACTGTTATTGAATAACGTTAACTGCAGCCATGGTCAATCCACTGCTGGATGAAGCCCCCCACCCCCCTAGTACTGCGACGTACCAATGCACCCAGCACGTGCTCGCATGAGCTCCATTCGTGCGCTCCATCTCCGTGCTGCGCGTCCTCTCCGGGACGCGTCCCATGCTTTGGCAGTGCCGGATGAAGCTAGTGCGGTGCGTGTAGCATTGTGTTGCTAGAAAGAGTCTCTACTTTTTTTAAAAACACGTCAATATTAAAACACACACATGTTTAACTTGCATAGTAAAGTAATTGTAGTTTTTGGTAATTTGCTATACAGCCGGATAATACGACAAAACGCTAACCTTAGACATCCAGTAGTTCATAAAAGTCGAAGGCGGTATAGTACTGTAGTAATAGAGCAAGTGCAGAATCACTGAACCCGAATTGATAGTTTGAAAGCGTTTAGCGCGGGGCCCTTGAAAGTGCGGGGCCCGTAGCTACTACATGTGTAGCTACTACATGTGTAGCTACTACATGTGTAGCTAATACATGTGTAGCTACTACACGTGTAGAAGCTACTACTACACATGTAGTAGTAGCTTCTACACATGTAGTAGCTACTACACGTGTAGCAGCTACAAGTGTAGCTACTACACGTGTTGTAGCTACTACTACATGTGTAGTAGTAGCTACTACTTGTGTAGCTACTACTACACGTGTAGCGACTTGTGCTACTGGGAGAATCCGGCCCTGATGCTTGGGCTTCCACTGCGTCACTCGTCTCGACCGAAGGCCATCGTGAACCTTCCAGCGACGCGAGTGTGGGGCCCAAGTCTACTGAACTCTCCTCCGACAGCTGTGTACATGATGTATTGAACCCAAGCATTGTGTCTGTGTGGGAGCGGTAGTGTAGTGGTTAGCGCTACACTGCGCTATGAACCCGGCGACCCGAGTTCGCTTCCCGCTCACGGCCAACGCCAGTGACGATTTTCTGAACCTGTCCTGGGCCACTCCTGGGTCGACTCAACCTTTAAATGAGAGCCTGATGCGGTGTGTAAACATTGCCACTGGAGAGACAAAGGCGGTCGGGCGTGGTGCCGGCGACCCACCCGGTCGTGTACCCTGCTGACCTTCATAGGTGCTACGATGAAGGCCAGACGAGGTCTTTGTCTTTGCGTGTTCCTCTTTCAATGTCTCAGTGTCGCTGGCGTCGCGTAGAGGAAGAAACATCGCTGGGCCAGGGCAGCCTCGCTGACGAAGTGAGTCTCGTGACTGTGGCTTTTTGTTGTTGTTGCTCCAGGAGGGAACTGCCAAAGGGAAGCGATCCGGAGAAAACAACATTTTCATTCACTGCCTCCACACGCCGTCTCCGCTGCCACGGTCTCAACGCTCCGATCAAATGTTGTCTGGAACGCTCTCGGCTCTGCACGGCGAGGAGCCGTCGCGTTCGCGATATTCGGGGCAGCTTTAGAGAAGAACGTCAGAGGGGGGCACGAGAAATAATTTGAACGTCGATCTGAGACAGTTAAACAGCTGGCGGTCACGTGGTTCAGGTAACGAGACGGCAGTCCACGTGGTTCACGTAACGATGTGGCGTGTCACGTGGTTAAGGTAACAAGACGGCAGACCACGTGGTTCATGTAACGAGGTGGCGTGTCACGTGGTTCATGTAAAGAGACGGCAGACCACGTGGTCCGTGTAACGAGGTGGCGTGTCACGTGGTTCATGTAAAGAGACGGCAGACCACGTGGTTCGTGTAACGAGGTGGCGTGTCACGTGGTTCATGTAAAGAGACGGCAGACCACGTGGTCCGTGTAACGAGGTGGCGTGTCACGTGGTTCATGTAAAGAGACGGCAGACCACGTGGTTCATGTAACGAGGTGGCGTGTCACGTGGTTCATGCATGTAGACGGCAGTCCACGTGGTTCATGTAACGAGGTGGCGTGTCACGTGAGGCAGGTCACGTGAGAAGGGCAGGGGCCGACTCGCGTTGTTTGCGCTGCGCGTTAATGATTAGAGTCGCGCCAAACATCGCCTGGGTCAGGAGTTGAACTGGGTCGCTCAATCACCGCGGCAATCTCCGCCCCGGCGGAACCTCACGGGGCAATTGATTGTCCTTTATTTAACCAGGTGAGAGGGCACTTCGATTGCTGATAGAGTGAAGCTATTTTGGTGCAGCAAACGCATTCCTAATTAATTAATCGTGTCCTTAGGGCGCAGCGCGTGTGTGTGTGAGTGAGATGACGTACAGAGGTGTGTGTGTGATGACGTACAGGTGTGTGTGTCAATGTGTGCATTTTTCTGCCGTTGTCTTTGGTCGGTTCTGGCCTGAGTCTCCCCTAGGTTGACTCCGTAGTAGGTGTACTAGGGAGACAGAGGCGGCCGGGCCTGGTGGTGCTGACCACCCATCCCCTCGTGTGTGCCCCGCCGGCCTTCGTAGGTGCTCGCTAACAGCACTTGCCCCTAAGGCGATACGGGGGCATATTTGTTTTTGTCTCTATGAGCACGTATATGGGTGGGAAGCGGTGGCGTAGTGGTTAGCGCTCTGCGCTACGAACCCGGCCACCTATCTTCGACTCCTGGCCACGGATAACATCAGCGGCGTCTCGACCGGTCCAAGGTCATCTCTCGCATTCCTGCACTGACCAGCGTGGTGAAGTATGGCCAAATAACTCCCATGACCCAAATAACTCCGTGGTGTGAGGCCTTCGTCCAGCGGTGGATTGTACATTTACTTGGGCACACGGCCGTCTATGTATTTCATAGACACTCGTAATTTGTTCGTCCATACTTTACCACGCTGATCAGCGTCGATTTGTCAATCTACTTATTTAAGGGTGAGTTGACCTAAAAGAGCATCGGAACCGGCTAGAAATATCACTCGGAACCGGTTCAAGATGATACTCTGAACCGGTTAAAGATAACGCTCTGAACCGGTGAGAGATATCACTCTGAACCGGTTAGAAATATCACTCTTAACCGGTTAAAGATAACGCTCTGAACCGGTGAGAGATATCACTCTGAACCGGTTAGAAATATCACTCTGAACCGGTTAAAGATAACGCTCTGAACCGGTGAGAGATATCACTCTGAACCGGTTAGAGATATCACTCCAAACCGGTTAAAGATAACACTTCTGAACCGGTTTAGAGATTTCATTCGCCATTGATGTTCGCCGTGGCCGGGGAATCGAACGTTCAAAGGTGGCCGGGTTCAAGAGGCACATGGGCGCTAACCGTTGAGCGCCATCACTACCCCTCCCCCCGTGTGTGCGTGTAGCGGGGTGCACAAAAAACAAGCACACATCCCGTACGATACTGCGTTCGATCTATCACGGCGACCTGCCGTTCAGGGCCCTGTGTTAACGGCGGGGCGCGTGTTTAAACACGCGGACTTTGGAGCGGCATCGATTCGCGTCTCTCATCAGCGGAGTCAGGCTTTGGGGGTCAGCAAACACCGCTTGGGTTAACTCCGTGAGCTATTGCTGAGGACGGGGGTGGGAGGATCCCTGTCGGAGGAAACCAACACTGTCATCACCAGCAGTGCTCAGTCCACTGCTGGATGAAGGCCCACTTAAGCCGCTGCCATATCTCACACAGCACGGGGGCAGGGGGGGGGGGTGTTCCACTCTGCACCTATCATTAAACTTTCATTTTTATTTTTTACCAGGTAAGCCCCACTGAGCGATGTGGCTGGTTTTCCGAAGCGATCTGGCCACAAATGATAGCTCAACGAAGTGGCTCATCTTGTGTGGAAATGTACAGCAGACGAACAGTCTAAACGCACGTCAATTCTAAATGTGGAGGGAAATCCCGGAGAATCCGAAGAACGATCCACGCGAGCACAGGGAGAAAGGATACACAAACTCCAAACATACAGCAGCAGGCGTCATGGTCGGGATCGAACTCACGACATCCTGTACACCAGGCGAGGTAGTTAACATTTCCCAGCCACCGTGGTGATGATGATGAGAGAGAGAGACACGCAAACTCCAAACATACAGCAGGCGTCAGGGTCGGGATCGAACCCACGCCCTCCTGTATACCAGGCGACGTAGTTAACATATCCTAGCCACCGTGATGATGAGAGAGAGAGAGACACGCAAACTCCAAACATACAGCAGGCGTCATGGTCCGGATCGAACCCACGCCCTCCTGTATACCAGGCGAGGTAGTTAACATCTCCTAGGCACTGTGGCTCCACTAACCGATTCCACCGCTCCGTTGGCGGCGCTCTCAGACGCGTTTCATTCATTGGCAGCAATTGTCGTTTGTCACCGGTCCCTTGTGCAATTGAATCGATTGCGCTGCACACGCAACATGGGATGGATGTCACGCTACGCTTTACTCGTTATTACGTTGCGTGCGGATGAGCTTGCAAAATGGAAAATAAAATGTGTTTGTTCCTCACCCCCCCCCCCCCCAGCAACTTCCTCCTTCCCAGGAGTTTTACATGGGGCAGGTGCGGGGGGGGGGGAGTGGGAGGAGTGGGGGGTGCAGAGTGGCGTGCCGTGAGTCGATGTCATTTCCTTTTTCCAGGAAAAAAAACCTCACCGAGTCTCAAGACTGTTATCAGAAGAGGCCGACTACTTTGGAATGTTTTGGGCCGAATTCTCACTCGTTTGTAATTGGAAGAAACCCCCAACACAAAAAGATAAAGATCCCCCGTATAGCCTTAACAGACTGTTGGGGTAAGTGCTGTTAGCGAGCACCTATGAAGGCCGGCACGGCACACGAGGGGGTGGGTGGCCAGCACCACACCCGGCCGCATTAGTCTCCCTAGTGACGACGTTTGCTCACCACACTAGGTACTCATTTGAGGCGGAATCGATCTAGGGGAGGCCCAGTACCGGTTCAGATAATCATCATCGGTGTTGGCCATTTGTCAATCCACTGCTGGATGAAACCCTCTGCCCCACCGCTGTGTCGCTCGCGGGAGTTGTTTGCCTATCACTCACCACGCTGGCTCAGATGGGACGAGGGTCCAGTTCGGACCAGACCAGAGGGTTTGCAACCAACACAACAAGTGCCACTTCTCGATTTAAAGCTTTCGTGACTGCAGGTATTCATCTTCTTGGTTCTTTCGGTAATAAAACATAATAAAATAATGATATTATTTTATTATGTTTTATTTTTATTATAATTATTTTTTATTTTTTATTTTATTTATTTTATTATTTCCATTCTACGTGACTTTACCTAAAGAACCAAGAAGAAAAAAACAAGTGCCACTTTTTGTTCGAATTCGGTGATACAAAAAAAACCCTAAATATTTTCAAGAGCCGCTATGCACGTGATGATACGAGACGGTGGTGGGTCCTTCATCATCATAATAAACTGTCACGAAGCGGTCCTTAAGGCGCCGCCGCATGCGGATCCAGTGCCACAGGTCGCTGACCCCTGCCACCACAGACATTGCCCACCGAACTCATTTAAGGTTGGAGTCGGTGGCTCATTGGCAGCTTTAGATGTCACCCTCCGCTGACGCTAGCCGTGGCCTTGAATTTCCAATCGGGTCGCCGGGTTCGTGTCGCAATGCGCTGACCGATGCGCCACTGCTCGATCATCATCAGTAATTCCCATAATCTGGCTGCGGTCAAACAAAAACGGATTTTTGTTACGTTCTTTGAGCACTTAATGAAACGTGGGTTCAAAATGACGAAAAACAGAACAGGCGGTCACGTACATCGATGTTGGGGCAAGTGCTATCACCACACACACACTCCATCTACTCATACTCACCACACTCTCTATCTACTCATACTCAACACACACACACTTCATCTATCCCACACACACCACACACGCACAAATACCCATACTCACAACACACACACATTCCATGTACTTAAACACACCACACACACGCTCAATGTATCCATACTCACCACATAGCCATACAATGTACCCACACACACACAACACACAGCCACACGATGTACACACACACACCCATCCACTCAGTGTACCCATAGTCACCACACAGCCACACAATGTACCAATACTCACCACACGGCCACACACCGCCCGGCCGCCTTTGTCTCCCCAGTGGCGATGTTTACACATCGTGCCGGGAGTCGAAGTCGGGTCGCCGGGCTCGTAACCTCTCCACCACCGCTCCCCACACACACACACACCCATGCACACCACAATCACACACGTTCCACTACACACACACGATGTACCCACGCACACCACACCGCACACACACACACCACACACCCACGCACACCACACCGCACACACACACACACCACACACCCACGCACACCACAATCACACACGTTCACTACACACACACGATGTACACACGCACTCCACACCGCACACACACACACACACGCGCGCGCGCACCACACACACCCACGCAATATGCCCACGCGCACGCCGCAGCAACGCATCGGTTCCGCTTTTCGGCGCTCTCCGATGGTGCGTCAGGGGGGGGGCTGCCGGCGCTCGCAGCTACCACGGCGACGGCCGAAGCAGCCGGCGAGCTGCTTCTGCATTCGCCGTTGGCGACCCGACACGGTCCGCGTGCCCTTCGCACCGACGGAGCGAAGTGGCCGCGCGGAACGTAGCGGGCCACGCGGCGCCTCCGAACTCCAATGAACTCCGGGGGTGTTACAGGAGCAGCCCCCCGCAATTGTCGGCGAGCGTGCCCCCCCCTCCCCGCTCCCCCCCAACTGGGAGAGCACTCTTTTCCAGGAGGTATTTTTTGTCCTGCTGCTCTTCCGCGCGGGCCATTCGTTCGGGGAAGAAGCAGGAGTTCCTCCCCCCACGCTTGTGACTCAGCGTCGTACGTGACCCTCACCGTGCTGGTTCTAATCTGCCGGGTGGGCAGAGGCGGCTGTGATGTGAGCAAAGTGCGCACCGTTGTTGCAACGCTGCGGCTTTGAAAGGGAACATCGTAGGCGACGTTTCGGGCAACTGCCTTTCATAGCAACAAAGGCCAGCGAATATGGAGTGGATAATAAAATTTAGTTGAAGTTCGTTCCTGCTGTTGGTGCCGCCTATATTCATGAGCAGAGTCTCGATGAGTCTCAAGACAACCTCTCAGGAGGGTCCTGGAGAAGCTGGAGGTAAAAAAATTAAATGAAAACCTCGCACACGATGGGGAAGTCGCGGGGGGGGGGGGGGGGGGGTTAACGCTCAACGCACCGCACAGATAGATTTTAGAATCCACTTCCGTGTTGCCAAATATTGACAACGTTGCAACCCCGTAGCCGACACTCGCCTTGCCTGGGATATCAGCAAGCCGTGTCTCGTTGCAGATGCAGAGCGAACCAGGCGCACTGCAGCTGAGCTTGCCCCTGATGTGAAACCCGTGGTGACTCGGTCACTGGGTGGGTGTGTGTGTGGTGTGCGTGGTGTGCGTGGGTACATTGTGTGGGTGTGTGTGTGGTGCGCGTGTGTATGTGGTGTGTGTGGGTACAATGTGTGGGTGTGGTGTGCGTGTGTGGTGTGTGTGGGTACATTATGTGGGTGTGTGTGGTGTGCGTGTGTGTGGTGTGCGTGTGTGTGGGTACAATGTGTGGGTGTGTGTGGTGTGCGTATGTGTGGTGCGCGTGTGTGTGTGTGTGGTGTGCGTGTGTACATTGTGTGGGTGTGTGTGTGGTGTGCGTGGGTGCATTGTGTGTGTGTGTGTGGTGCGTGTGTGTGGTGCGCGTGTGAGTGTGGTGTGCATGGGTACATTGTGTGTGTGTGTGTTGCGCGCTGCGCGAACAACCTAACGACCCTAGGTTGACTTAGCCTCAACTGAGTGCCTGGTAAGATGTGTAAACATCGCACTTGGGATACAAAGGCGGCCGGGCGTGGCGTTGACCACCCACCCCCTCGTGCGCCGTGCCGGCTTTCATAGGTGCTCGCTAACAGCACTTGCCCCAACACTGTGCTAAAGGCTATACGGGGGATATTTGTCTTTGTTGTGTACTGTACATGTCCACGTGCTGGTGTGTGTGTGTACAGTTACGCGTGTGTGTGTGTAGCTTGCAGGAATATTCCAAGCCGCATGCTCGCCTCCTGTAAACAGGAACTTCAGCGAAGATGCGGTCCTCTGATTTTATGAACGAAGCTTGTCAGCAGCATAGGTGGTGTTAGGGTTAGAGCCAGGGGCAGGGCTAGGAGCTGGGAGATGTTTGGCTACTTCTAGATTTGAAGCTTTCGTGACTGCAAGGATTCATACTGTTAGGTTTTTTTTCGGTAAAGTCACGTAGGTAAAAAAAAAAATGTAAATAATAATAATAATGTTTGGCTCCGTTCGGACCGGTTAGGACTAGGCACTAGAGCATTCACTAACTTCAGTTGGCGCTACGGGCATGGGCATTGCATGTGGTTGACGAATAAGGGAATTGGTTAGTGCTGTGGCGTTGCTTGCCACGTGTTGGCATCGGCGCAAATGCATTCGTCAATAACACCCTGCTATATTATTAGAAACAAGTCTTGCTGGCTGGCTTGATGCCTGGATTCCTGGCTGGCTGGCTGGCGCGCATCCACCCCGCCCTCCAATCCCGGGGCCGTGAGTCACGTGCAAAGTGTGGGGGGATATGCTCGTGTCAGACTATGCCAGTGCTTCATGTTCCTTGGGTCTTTCGGTAAAGTCACGTTAATAGATAGGTTCAAAGAAAAATAACAAATAAACAAAAAAAATCGATCGAAACGTCGTAGTTTTTTGTTGTTGTCATTTTTTCTTTGAACCTATCTATCGAACGCGACTTTACCGAAAGACCCCAAAGCATTTGAATTCCTGCAGTCACGAAAGCTTCGAGTCAATATTTATTACGGTGCTGTTTAACACGCCGGTAAATGCTGTGGCTTGGCTCTCCAACACACAACCGGTGTTGATGTACTCGTCACGAATCGGCACGTTCTGTTCACGTGACAAACCTTACTAATTGACTGTGCCGGGTGGTGGCGGGTTTAACGACGCAACATTTATATTGTTATGCGACATAACTCCCACCCCCCCCCTCCAAAAAACCCGTGTATATTTACAGTGCTGTATATCATGCTGTATGTTGTACTTCAATGGCCCCATAAGTAGCCAAAGCGTGTTAATGGGCTGCAAGGAGGGAGGAAGGGACTGGCACGTCCAAAGGAAACGTACGAGCTGCTATTACCTTAAAAATAAATAAAGTAAATATATAATAGCGACGTTTTAGGCACTGACCCCTCTCACAGCACGTAGAGGCCACTAAATTGTTAGTTTGTTCAGGTTAGCGTTAGAGCTCGAATTTGGTTAGTTTAGGGTGAAGTGGTTAGTTAGGGTGGAGTGGTGGCACAGTGGTTAGCACACTGCGCTACGATCGTGGCGATCCGAGTTCGATTTGAGGCCACGAGTAACGAGTTGCGCAACCGGCGTTGCAATCAAACCGATATTTAAATTCTCAAAGGTGAAAGTTAGCGAAACTAAATGGAGGTCCACGTGTCATCTCGTCGTTTTGTGTGTTAGAATTTGGTTTGATCACAACTCGTTTGAGGCTATGTGAGTTTATGGGGTTCAACATTCGCCTATGGAACATGGGTCTCCATTTCAGTATGTGGGTCTATATTTGAGGATGTGGGTCTCAGTCTGAGTCTGTGGGTCTCAGTTTGAGTCTGTGGATCTCTATGTGAGTCTTTGGGTCTCATTTTGAGTCTGTGGATCTCTATGTGAATCTCTCGGTTCAATATGAGTCTGGGTCTCTATGCTAGTCTGTTTATGTTTGATTCTGTGGTTCTCTGTGTGAGCCTATGAGTTTCAATTTGTGTCTGCGAGTCTCTTGTGAGTCTATGAGTCAACATGCATGGCTCTCGATGTGAGTCTACGGGTCTCTATGTGAGTCCGAGTCTCAGTTTGAGTCGGTAGGTCTCTGTGAGTCAACATGCATGGCTCTCGATGTGAGTCTACGGGTCTCTATGTGAGTCCGAGTCTCACTTTGAGTCGGTGGGTCTCTGTGAGTCAACATGTATGGGTCTCGATGTGAGTCTACGGGTCTCTATGTGAGACCGAGTCTCACTTTGAGTCGGTGGGTCTCTGTGAGTCAACATGCATGGCTCTCGATGTGAGTCTACGGGTCTCTATGTGAGTCCGAGTCTCAGTTTGAGTCGGTGGGTCTCTATGAGTCAACATGCATGGCTCTCGATGTGAGTCTACGGGTCTCTATGTGAGTCAGAGTCTCAGTTTGAGTCGGTGGGTCTCTGTGAATCAACATGCATGGCTCTCGATGTGAGTCTACGGGTCTCTATGTGAGTCCGAGTCTCAGTTTGAGTCGGTGGGTCTCTATGAGTCAACATGCATGGCTCTCGATGTGAGTCTACGGGTCTCTATGTGAGTCCGAGTCTCAGTTTGAGTCGGTGGGTCTCTGTGAGTCAACATGTATGGGTCTCTGTGAGTCTACGGGTATCTATGTGAGTCCGAGTCTCAGTTTGAGTCGGTGGGTCTCTGTGAGTCAACATGCATGGCTCTCGATGTGAGTCTACGGGTCTCTATGTGAGTCCGAGTCTCAGTTTGAGTCGGTGGGTCTCTGTGAATCAACATGCATGGCTCTCGATGTGAGTCTACGGGTCTCTATGTGAGTACGAGTCTCAGTTTGAGTCGGTGGGTCTCTGTGAGTCAACATGCATGGCTCTCGATGTGAGTCTACGGGTCTCTATGTGAGTCCGAGTCTCAGTTTGAGTCGGTGGGTCTCTGTGAGTCAACATGTATGGCTCTCGATGTGAGTCTACGGGTCTCTATGTGAGTCCGAGTCTCAGTTTGAGTCGGTGGGTCTCTGTGAATCAACATGCATGGCTCTCGATGTGAGTCTACGGGTCTCTATGTGAGTCCGAGTCTCAGTTTGAGTCTGTGGGTTTCTGTGAGTCAACATGCATGGCTCTCGATGTGAGTCTACGGGTCTCTATGTGAGTCTCTATGTATCTGCGTGCGAGTCATCGGTGACCTGGCTGTGCCAATCAACTCACTGCCATTGAGAACCCCCCCTCCCCTCTGTGATCGCAGGTGGCGGTGTAAACCTGGCACTCGAGCCCAGAGCGCTGTGAACTTTGAGTTACACTGCGGCCACAACCACCACCACCACCACCTCGTCCGTGTGGAACCTGCCGCGTGTTGGTCGACTTGTATTCACTCCCGCCGCCGCCGCTGTTCATTAACTGCGAGCGGCGCTATTTTCTCTCCGCACCTCGCTCCGTGTTTATTGATCCAAGGTTGCGTTTCGTTTCACTAAATAGCCCTTCTTGTTGCACGTGTGTGTGCGTGTGTGTGCGCGCGACGTGGGCGTGTGTGGGGAGCGGTGGCGCAATGGTTAGCGCACCTGTGCCGCGAACCCAGCGCCTCCGAGTTCGATGCCCGCTCACCGACAAATAACCGGTGGGGAATATTTGAAGCGGTCCTGGGCCTCCCCTAGGTCGACTCAGCCTCACATGAGTACCTGTTTGCGGTGTGTGAACATCGCCACTGGGGAGACAAAGGCGGTCGGGCGTGGTGCCGGCCTTGATAGGTGCTCGCTAAAAAGCACTCGTCCCAACAGTTTGTCAAGACTACACGGGGTACACGGGAATAATCAGTATTTTATTTGTGGGCGTCGCTCCGGTTAGGTGGATGAGCACGTGCGTGTGTGTGTTATGTCTGCGTTGTGTGTCAGTGGTGTGTGTGTGTTGTGTCTGTGTTGTGTGTAAGTGTGTGTGTGTGTGTTGTGTCTGCGTTGTGTGTAAGTGGGGTGTGTGTGTGTGTTGTGTCTGCGTTGTGTGTAAGTGGTGTGTGTGTGTAGAAATGTGCGTGCAGGTGTCTGCGTGTGTGACAGCGTTGTATGCGGGTTGCGCGTGCGTAGCGGAGCGGTTTATAGCGCACAGCGATACGAACCCGGGTTGAGCCGAGTTCGATTTCCGATTACCTGAACCAGTCCCGGGCCTCCCCTAGGTTGACTCAGCATTAAATGAGTTGCAGTGCCGAGTTCGATGTGTAAACATCGCCACTGGGGAGACAAAGGCGGTCGGGCTTGAGGTGGTCGTCCCCAACCCGCGACGTGACCGTCTCGGCCTTCATAGGTGCTCGTTAACAGCACTTGCCCCAACAATCTGTTCAGGCAGTACGGGGGATCTTTGCCTTCGTGTGTATTTGTGTGTGTGAGTCTTTTGAGTGTACGTGTACGTATTTGTAAGTGTGTGTGTGTGTATTTGTAAGTGTGTGTGTTCGCGTGTGTGTGTATGTAAGAAGGGGGACCACACAGACTGTAACAACTACAGGGGCATCTCCTCCTCAGTGTGCCGGGAAAGGTCCTGGCAAGGATTATTCAATTTCGCCTTGCTAGGCATGCTGAGGAGGGGCTTGCGGAGCCCCAATGCGGTTTCGGGAAAGGGCGGTCTTGCACAGATGCCATATTTTATGTCCGTCTGCTACAGCAGAGGTGTAGGGAATTCCAACAAGACCTACATCTCTGCTTTATTGACCTGGTCAAGGCCTATGATACAATCAGTAGGCCTGGGCTCTGGGTTGTTCTTCGTGCTTTCGGAGTCCCTGACCCTCTGCTCACGATCATTAAGGACACTTCATGATGGTGAGCGGGCCCGGGTAAAACTAAGTGGCCAGAAGTCAGAGCCATTCCCTGTACACCTTGGGGTGCGACAGGGATGTCCTCTGGCTCCCACATTATTTAACATCTATTTTTACCACGTAGTTCGTGAAGCCTTCAATAGCTGCACCGGGGGAATTTCCATTTGGTACAGATATAATGGGAGGCTGATCGATGCCCGGGTGTGGTCAAGGGATGGCTCCCTATTGGTCAACCACGTTATGTATGCCGATGATTTGGTAATTGCTGCTCATTCAGAGGAGGAGTTAGAGACGCTTCTGCTGAAACTGGAGTGTGCCACTAAGAGGTAGGCCTTACCATCAGCCCCACGAAAACTAAGCACCTGCTTGGGTATTTTGTACCATCGGACACTCCACCCCCACAACTCCTAATCGGTGATGGGGCAGTTGTGGAGAGAGTGGAGAGTTTCCCATACCTGGGCAGTGTGCTCATGACCGGCTCCGGTTTGGCAGTGGAGGTCTCACTCCGAATCAATTGAGCGGCAATATATTTTGATCGGTTGCGTAACGCTGTGTGGAAGCTGACTGGTCTGTCGCTCCGCACGAAGCTTCAGGTCTTCTCGGCCACGGTCATTCCCTCCCTTCTCTACGCTTGCGAAACGTGGACCCCCCCAAATGGAGCATCAACGCCGGTTAGAAACATTTAGGCTGGCCTGCCTACGATCGACCCTGGGTTTAACCAGGCTGGATTGTGTGAGGAGCTCACACATCCTTGAAAGATCTGGGCAAAGTCCCATCGGTGAGCTCCTCTGGCAGGCAAGGCTGCGTTGGCTGGGTCATGTATCCCGCATGCCCAGCCACCGCATGCGTAAACAGCTTTTGTTCGGCCAGATAGAGGGGGCTAAACGGGCGCAGCACGGGCTAGAGAAGAGATAGAGTGATGTGGCACAGGAGGACGTGGAGCTGAGTGGACTTGCCGATGACTGGTACCAGCGGTGTCAAGATCGGCCTCAGTGGAGAAGGCTCGTGAAGGACGCTACTGGGCAGTTGGAGGCAGTCGCCCTCCAACAACAACGGAGGGCCGAGGAGCGACGCTCACAACAACGAGCGGAGCGCCGGGTGGCTAAAGCACAGCAAGTTGGCACAGCAGGGGGCACAGGTGGTGCATCAGCCAGTCATCTCGGTCATCTCACTCAGTCGACCCGTGGCACCTGGGTCTGCCCCGTGACCTCCTGCCAGCGGGCGTTCGACACTTCACGTGGCCTCAAGGTGCACATGGCCTGGCACAAGCGTCGTGGTGACGTCACCGCCACTTAGTGGCGAATGGCGGTTGTTGTTGTTGTTGTTGTATGTATTTGCTTGTGTGTGTATGTATTTGTAAGTGTGTGTGTATTTGTGTGTGTGCGTGTGCGTGATCGCGATGGCGTTGTGCCCCCCGCAGTTTTCACCGCAAGCCGGAAAACAGAAATTTCGAGTGGAATTACCTCGCCTATCGCCGCGATCAGAAAGCAACGGACACACTCACTCCGCCTACCTGTGCCCAGTGTTTAAATATAAACACGCGTTTCCTCTACCACCCACCCCCCCTAATCACCCACTCACGGTCCGTGGTGGGGGTGAGGTGAGAGCGGGGGGGGGGGGGCTCGTGGGAAATTTGAGTGGGAGCTGGAGAGCGAGCCGTGGTTTTGCGACTCAACTCGTCCACATGAGATCGGTTCCTCGTCAAGGTGAACAACAGTGGCGAGCGATGCCTGAACCAGTCCTCCCACCGACAGGCAATGACCAGCGTGGTGAAGTATGTTCGGTCATAGAACCCCCCCCCCCCTCTCTCATAACTCGCCTCCATCCAGCAGTGGATTTACGAAGGGCTCAACATTATTCGTTGTTTTATTCTCCCCACCTACTCGCCCTTGTTGACAAAAGCACGAGACGCTGGTTACTTGACTGTCTAGATTCGAAGCTTTCGTGACTGCAAGGATTCATATTCTTAGGTTTTTTCGGTAAAGTCACGTAGGTAAAAAATGTAAATTAATAAAAGTAAAATAGAAATAAAATAAAAATCACGACGTTTCGGAGGCAACACAAGCTTCCATCTTCAGGTGGAACCGTCTCACTTGATACAGCTATCGTGCTGTGACGGTTCCACCTGAAGACGGAAGCTTGTGTTGCCTCCGAAACGTCGTGATTTGTATTTTATTTTTATTTTACTTTAGTTAATTTTTATTTAAATTTTTCACCTACGTGACTTTACCGAAAAAACCTAAGAATATAATACTTGGCTGTCGTTCGCTTGTTCAACCCACTGCTTGATGAAGGCTTCCCCACGTCCTGTGTGTCGGTGGGGGGGGGGGGTTGACTTTACTTCACCACCCTAGTCAGGGTGCCACGGTGGCGAGATGTTAACAACCTCGCCTGGTATACAGGAGGTCGTCGATTCGATCGCAGACCCTGACGCCGATATATTTGGAGGTTGCGGTGTCTCTCTTCTTGTGGTCGCGTGGATTTTTCTCCGCGTCCTACGGTTTTTCCCTCCACGTTTCTAATTAACGTCACGCGTTTTGAGTGTTTGATTGCTGTAAATATGCACGTGACAAGCTGACACTTCGTTGAGCTATCATTCTGTGTCCAGGTCGCTTCCAATAAAAAAAAGAGCTTATTTCGCTCAGCGGGGCCTTACCTGGTAAAATCAAATAAAATAAAAACAAAGTTCAGTTTAAAATAATTTCAGTGCGTTGTTGATGAAGTGGAGGGAAAGCATAGTGCAGTACAACACCGGATTTGTACTTGTGTGGTGGTCGACCCTCCAAGCACTATCCAGGCTCACACCGACCGCTTTACACTTCCGAGATCTGCGACAACAAAAATCGGGAGCTTTACTTGCACCTGTGCCTAACTCTTTTTGTTGTTGTTGTTATAGTCGCTGGCGCCTCTTTATCTCACACGCTTGCAACTCGGTGCGTTTCAATTCGAGCGTGTCTAGGTCACTGCTTGGTGAAAACGTGGAGCACATTTGACACCTGTGCCTTGCTTTCTGTGGCACCTCTTTGGTACCGTTTGGTTGTGTTCGCGCGCGTGTTTCGTGTGTGACCGTGAAACACACCCTACCAGCGAGTGAGCTGTTTCATCTTCCGTAACGACCCTGCTCTCTCTCTCTCTCTCTGCTCGTTCTCTGCAATGCTCACGTCCGTGTCTTTGTGCTGTTGCTGCTTCTGTGCTCAAGCAGCGCCGCGAACCTCCCGTGTAAGATAGCCTCCCCCGGGGCGACTTTGCTAAACGGCACCATCATCCGTGTGAACAACAAGTCGACGGTGATATATAAAACAATGTACGAACAATGCCTGAATGCAGTGGTACAAAACAAGTCTCCCTGTGGTCGCACCCGCACAAAATGCCAATTTCACAATGAAATCCACCGAGAGCTGAATCGGTGGAATTATTTATTCATTCACGGGTGTATTTTTTATGATTCTTTGTATTTTTCGATTTAAAGCTTTCGTGACTGCAGGGATTCATCTTTCGGTAAAGTCACGTAGAAGGGAAGTAATAAAATAATCGGTTTGCGATGATTGGTCGTGTCCAGAATGAAATCTCTCTCCCTCGCTCGCCCTGACGGCCTTCCTTTTTCCAGTCGGTGGTCAGAAAATAATAATGACCGCTAGGTTTGTGTCGTAATTTACCACAATTACATAACCACTCCCCACACCTAAGGGAAGGGGTGAGGGGGCGAGGGGGAGGGCGTGGATGGAGGGGCGGGAGGAGTTACTCATGGTCAGCATTGAACTCATGCCGAGTCAAGGGAAGGTGGCGGGTTTCTTGTTGTTGTGAATTCTAACCTAAACATGTTAAAGGCGCAGCCCTGCAATTGCTCTGCTGGCGAAGAGGGGTCTCCTCCACGAACGACATTAGTGTCGTCATTTCCATCGGCGTCCTCTGTTCAACGTGGTACAAACAATACAACACATTCCAAATGATTACTAATCTACAACTCGCATTGTAACAACTGCCTGATTACTAATCTAGTATATAATTACAATAACCCCCCCCCCTCAAACCGTTGCACCTGATGAGTTAATGAGTTAATGATGACGTCACCCTGCTGCTGCTCTATATAAGAACTGGAGACAGAGCAGAGCCTCACCAATCTGGCGAATTGCCCGTTGATGCTGGATGCAGTTACCAGCGAAACGTCGTACTACTCAAATTGTAAATGTTGTGGTTTCACGCTTCAACACACCGGTGGGCTAAAACAGTGAACTATTTGTCTTTTGTCAACGTGACACTTTTTTTACTGAATGGCCGTGTCGGGTGGTAGAGGGTTACGACACATTTATAAATAATGCGATCTAACCCCAAAAACGTTGATTATGAGTGGTACAAAGACAAAGATTCCCACCCTCGCCGTTCTAGCCGCACAGACTGTTGGGGCAAGTGCTGTTAGCGAGTACCTTGTTGGGGCTGGAACGGCACACGCATGCGCTTCAAGGCCAACACCACGCCCGCTCGCCTTTGTCTCCCCAATGCTGATGTTTACACACCATACCAGGTACTCATTTAAGGCTGAGTCGATATAGGGGGAGGCCCAGGAACCGGTTCAAGATATTCGCCACCGTTATTGACCGCGAGCGGGAAATCGAACTTCGGTGATCGCCCGAGTTCGTAGCGCAGGGGGCTAACCGCCGTTGAAACGCGCACGCACAGCGTCACACCATCATCATCATCAGGCGCGGGTAGCGTGTTACCGGCGTTGTGTTTGAACGAGGACCGGTTAGCACGGTTAGAGGTTGTGTACCGTGGGGTGTGGCGACATCTGTGATGTCGCACACTCTGCCTTAGACTGTTGCCGATCGAGACGATATAACCAACTCAAGTATATATTCACAATTTACATCACATTCGTCAATGACACTTTGGCCTTGAATCTGAAACTTATGCGCGTGCTATGAAGAAGGGCTATTGCCCAAAACGTCGCCTATGATACGTTTCATCCGAAGGCCATTGCAATGCCACAAGGTGTTCTTGACGAGCGTGTTGGGTGGTGTTGTTGTAGGTTGTACTGGACTTCTGTGAAAAAGAAAATCATAGATTCCTCCAGTTTCAATTCAGATTTTGATCAAGATACTGATTGTGCACGACTGCCAACGCAGCAGCCATCAACATTATATTTTGTCTAAATATAACAGATATATATATTTGAATCCGCCAGTTGCGATGGGCCGAAACGGGAACTAATGCGACGTAGCAAATGGAACGAGCGATGGATGTGACTGATCTTTGGCCGTAAAAAAAAAAATGCGGCTTTGATCTTCGCCAGACCATGAGATATGGCGGACACATGTGTCGGCTACTGTGGCACAGCGGTGGGGGGTTAGGGTTGGGGTCGGGGTCGGGGTTGGGCACACGGCTCATCCCAGCCCCTGAGAATGCACGTGTGCGTTCGTGTGCACGCGCGCGTGCGTGTGTGTGCATGTGTGTGTGCGTATGGGGAGACACTGGAGAGACAAAGGCGGCCGGGCGTGGTGCTGGACAACGACCCCCTCGTGTGCAGTACCTGCATCCAAAAATCTGTTTTGGCTATACGGGGGATATTTGGCTTTGGTCTTTGTATTTCTGCACACGTGTGTGTAGGGGTGGCGCTTTCTTGTTTGTTTACACGTAGGCTTTCGCGTAAGTGACATGTGTGGCGTATACCCTTATCCACCCTGCACAGCCAGTTAATAAAGAGTGGCTGTGTGTACATGTACTTAAAATGAATAATTTAACCCCCTTCCCCACCCCGCCAACAATAATCGGGAGTAATATTTTGGAAACGGTCAAAAAAATATCGTCAAGACTATCCACCTCTAGCGCAGTCACAGGCCTACTGTCAACAAGGCCACCACCACCAACACCACCACCAAGGCCACCACCACTAACAACACCACTCCCAACACCACCACGACCACCAAGTCCACCAACACACCACCAAAACCACTGTCACCATCACCAAAACCACCACCGAGACCATCACCACCAATATCACAAACACCACCTCGAACACCACCAACATCACTACCACCACAAAGACCACCACCACGACCACCACCACCCCCAATACCATCAAGAACAAGACCCCAATAACCATTACCGCCACCACCACCACCACCACCGCCACCACAATGACCACGCTAATACCAGCACGGCCACCAGCCCCACAAAACGTTTTACAAGGCCGGGCCCCCTGTCCCTGATGAGTACGCTTCACAGGGTCACCTTTAACCCAGCTCATCTTTGACCTCTGCATGGGTGCTCCCTGCCACGCCGATTAGCCCGATATTCTATGCTCCCCGGAGTCCAAATCTCCCTCGGCTGTGGTGAAAAGACTCCAGCCCACCTGACGCACACACACGCACACACAGACAAAGACCCCTCGTGTATCCTCCACAGGTTGTTGGGGCAAGTGCTGTTAGCGAGCACCTGTGAAAGCCAGTACGGCACACGAGGCGGTGCGTGGCCAGCACCACGCCCGAACGCCTTTGTCTCCACAGTGTCGATTTTGCACATCGCACCGGCTGCTAATTGTTGAGGCTGAGTCGACCTAGGGGAGGCCCAGAACCGGTTCAGATAATCGTCACTAGCGTTAGCCGTGAGGGGGAATCCAACTCGGGTCGCCGAGCATAACCTTTGTGGCCGGATGGCGAAACTCAATGTTTATTGTTTACATTGGTGGTTTTTTGCTTATTATTATTTATATTTTGTATTATTTTTATTCACTTTATTTTAAAAAAAGTTATTCTATCTACGTGACTTTACCGAAAGAACCAAATAATATTTAGTGTTTCTTATAAGAGCTGGATTTTGTAGCCAAGGTTCAGTAGCAAAAAAAGATTTCATAACCGCACCTCCGATTAGCACAGTTGGCTACGTACGGTGCGAATGAAGTTCAAAATACCTACGAGACAAATATCCCCCGTATAGCCTTAACAAACTGTTGGGGCAAGTGCTGTTAGCGAGAACCAATGAGGGTAGGCACGGTACACGAGTGGTTGGGTGGCCAGCACCACGCCCGACTGCCTTTGTCTCCCCAGTGCCGATGTTTATACATCGCACCAGGTAGTCATTTGAGGCTGAGTCAACCTAGGAGAGAAGGCCCAGGACCGGTTCAGATAATATAATCGTCACCGGTGTTGGCCGTGAGCGGGAATCGAACCTTGGTCGCCGGAGTTCGTAGCGCAGCGCGCTAACCGCTGTGCCACCCATCCCAACACACGTGCACACGTACACACGTACACACATACACACGTACACACATACACACGTGCACACATACACACATACACTACACACGTACACACATACACACGTACATACACACATACACACGTGCACACATACACACGTACACACGTACACACGTACACACATACACACGTACACACATACACACGTGCACACGTACACACATACACACATACACACGTACACACATACACACGTACACACATACACACGTACACACGTAAACACATACACACATACACACGTACACACACACGTACACACGTACACACATACACACGTACACACGTACACATGTGCACACATACACATGCGCGTACAAAGACAACGACCCCCCGTATAGCCTTAACAGACTGTTGGGGCAAGTACTGTTAGCGAGCACCTATGAAGGTCAATACGGCACACGAGGGGGTGGGTGGACAGTATCACGCCCGGCCGCCTTTGTCTCCCCAGTGGCGATGTTTACACACCACACTAGGTACTAATTTGAGGCTGAGTCGACCTAGGGGAGGCCAAGGACCAGTTCAATTAATCGTCACGTACACACGTACACATGCACGCACATACACACACACACGCGGGCAAGCCAACGGAAGAGGGAACTCGCCACTGTCAAGCACAGGGGTCCTCAAACTTTTTAAACAGGGGGCCAGTTCACTGTCCCTCAGACCGTTGGAGGGCCGGACTATAGTTAAAAAAAAACTATGAACAAATTCCTATGCACACTGCATATATCTTATTTTGAAGTGAAGAAACAAAACGGGAACAAATACAATATTTAAAATGAAGAATAAGTAAAGTTAAATCAACAAACTTGCCAGTATTTCAATGGGAACTATGGGCCTGCTTTTGGCTAATGAGATGGTCAATGTCCGATTCCATATTTGTCACTGCTAGTCGTAACAAGTGATGCAAGTGTGCATCCATTAGTCTAGATCTGGTTGGAGATTTCAAATGTTTCATTCTGGAAAAAGTCTGTTCACAGACATAAGTGCTGCCAAAGATGGTTGCCATTTTGAGTGCATGGTTCCTGAGATGAGGATATGTCTCAGAGGGGAGAGATGCATAGAAATTATGAAGGCTGCTTGACTTGAATGCGTCTTTCAGAGAGTCACAATTCTGCAGTTCAGCCAGTTCCATTTGGTAAATTGTATCCACATTTTCAATGTCAATAGAAAATGGGTTACGGAAAAGCTGTATGTCCTGTTCATGGAGATGAAGCTCTTTAAATCCAAATTGGAACTCCTTTTGCAATTTTTCCAGTGAATCCACACGTTTTTGTTTGGGAATGCAACCAATGGTTTTTCCGCTAACAGATTTTGAGTTGTGGGGAGATGGCAGAAGTTTTCCTCCTTCACTTGTTTGATGAAGAGGCCTAATTTTACTTCAAATGCTTTGACATGTGATTGCATATCACAGATGAGCTTCCACTTTCCTTGAAGTTGCACATTGAAACTGTTGAGTAGATCTGTTACATCTGTCAGAAAGGCAAGGTGCCATTTCCATTCTGCATCATTGAGCTCTGGTACTTCTTTGTTTTTTTTTTAAGCAGAAAAGCTGTAATCTGTGGAAGTAAGTCATAGAAACGTTTCAAAACTCTCCCTCGACTCAGCCAACGGACTTCTGTGTGATACAGAACATCTTCATAGTCAACATTTAGCTCAGACAGAAATGCCTGAAATTGTCTGTGGTTTAGTGCATGAGCTCTAATGAAGGTAACACAAGATACCACAAATTTCATAACCGAGTCCCACTTCAGTGATTTACTACACAGCGCTTGTTGGTGGATGAGGCAGTGTATGGCTATTGGATGATAATGGTTATGTTTGTCCATCTCTTGGTTAATGCGAGCAATTACTCCTTTCTTAGACCCCACCATGCTAGGAGCACCATCAGTTGTCATACTGGCTAGTTTAGCCCAGTTCAGCTCCAAACCATTCACAGTTTGGCAAACCTTTTCATAGATATCCTCTCTTCTTGGTTCTTTCGGTAAAGTCACGTAGAAAGGAAGTAATAAAATAATAAAAATAAAACATAATAAAATAATTCTCACGACGTTTCGGCCACAACGCAAGCAGCCGTCCTCAGGTGAAAACCAGATCTGTCGGGAGACAGCGTCTAAATAAAACAGCACACGAGCTTGGAGCATATATAAGCTGGGTTGGAAATGGGGGAAAGAGCGCCTTGACAAAATAATTTGCATATCAAGAGGAATTTAGCATATTTATGGGAAATGCAGGAATGTTATTAGTACTACATATGCAGCACGGGCAAAAGGGGGGGTGAGGAGGGAGGGGTGGTGAGGAGGGAGGGGGGTGAGGAGGTAGGGGAGGGGGAGGGGTGAAGAGGGAGGGGTGGTGAGGAGAGGGGTGGTAAGGAGGGAAGGGGGGGTGAGGAGGGAAGGGGGGGTGAGGAGGGAGGGGTGGTGAGGAGGGAGGGGGGTGAGGAGGTAGGGGAGGGGTGAGGAGGGAGGGGTGAGGAGGGGGGGTGAGGAGGGAGGGGTGGTGAGGAGGGAAGGGGGGGTGAGGAGGGAGGGGTGGTGAGGAGAGGGGGGTGGTGAGGAGGGAGGGGGTGAGGAGGAAGTGATGGTGAGGAGGGAGGGGGTGGTGAGGAGGGAGGGGGGTGGTGAGGTGGGAGGGGTGGTGAGGGAGGGGGGGGGTGAGGAGGAAGTGGTGGTGAGGTGGGAGGGGGTGGTGGGGAGGGAGGGGGGGTGGTGAGGGAGGGTGGTGAGTAGGGAGGGGTGGTGAGGAGGGGGGGGAGGAGGGAGGGGTGGTGAGGAGGGAGGGGGGTGAGGGAGGGGGTGGTGAGGAGGGAGAGGGGTGGTGAGGGAGGGGTGGTGAGGAGGGAGGGGTGGTGAGGAGGGGGGGGAGGAGGGAGGGGGTGGTGAGGAGGGAGGGAGTGGTGAGGAGGGAGGGGGTGGTGAGGAGGGAGGGGGTGGTGAGGAGGGAAGGGGGTGGTGAGGAGGGAGGGGGTGGTGAGGAGGGAAGGGGGTGGTGAGGAGGGAGGGGGGTGGTGAGGAGGGAGTGGTGGTGAGGGAGGTGGGGTGGGGTGGGGAGGAGGAAGGGGGTGGTGGTGAGGGAGGGGGTGGCGAGTAGGGAGGTGGGGTGATGAGGAGGGAGGAGGTGGTGAGGGAGGGGGTGGTGAGGATGGAATGGTGGTGAGGAGGGAGTGGTAGTGAGTGGAGGAGGAGGGGGGGTGGTGAGGAGGAGGGAGTGGTGAGGAGGGAGGGGTGGTGAGGGAGATGGGGGTGGTGAGGAGGGAGGGAGTGGTGAGGCTACAGTGGTGGGGGAGGGGCACCATTCTTTGGAGGTTACTTAAGGAGAGAGGCTAGAGGGGGGGCGGGTGCGAGGGGTGACCCAGTGAATGTATGTAGCGGGTGGTGGTCGCGGGTGGCTTTGGAAGATGAAACTAGAAAGTGGAACAAATTCCATCAAAGGCGCGAAGCACTGAGCTCGGGAGAGATCACAGACATAATGTACCTTGTGTGTGCGTGTGTGTAATTAGACTAGCGCACGGGGCGGGAGCGGTGGCGCAGTGGTTAGCGCACTGCGTTGTACGATGAACCCAGAGACGTAACATCAGTAGCGAGTGATATCTGAACCGGTTCATGCCCCCCCCCCCCGCCCCCCGCTCCTACTCCCCCCCCCCCCCCGTCCAGGGCCCCTGCTCACTTCAACAACAATTCTCACCGATTATTTGCCACGAAGAAGGGTCATCTCCCGAAACGTCGCCTATTAAATCAAAACAATTAGTTGAATATTACCTCTTTCGCCTCCCCCCCCCCCCGTTCTTTATTTACGTGCTGAGTGTCACATGTCTGGTCATCCAGATGGTGAAGTATGGTCAAACAAAGCCCCCTCCCTCTCCCCCCCCCCCCCGCCGACCGCACGAACCATTTGAAATGAGCCCTGTTGTTAAACCTCTAGAAAGTTAAACAGCAATTGCTTACCGCCGTGTTAAAGTGTAGCGGTTAGCGCCCTGCGCTACGAACCCAACGATCCAAGTACGACTCGCGCTCACGGCCAACACCGGTTGACGATGATCTCGACCCACGAGCACCTGGTGCGGTGCGTAAACATCACCCCACCGGGGAGACAAAGGCGGCCGGGCGTGGTGCTGGCCGCGGATCTCCTCGTGCGAGCGAATGCGTGGTCATGACCTCGCAGAAACAGAACCTGCGCCAACATTACGCGAAGGCGATGCGGGGGATCTTTGTCACTTGAAGATAAAAGCGCTCCCCCTGCAACTGCCTTGCTCGCAGTCACTGTTGGTGGACGCGCCTCGAGGGCGTTTGGTCTCCTGTTGGACGACGCGTGAACGTCTTCTAATGTCTCCAAGACAAGCGAAAGACTAAAACAATTGTACCACCACCCCCCTCCCTAAACTCGCAGATTGTGTGATTATTTATTTATCTACTCGTTACACATTTATTTTGAATAGCAGAGCGAGAGGGGATCTCTCTCTCCCTCCCTCCCACCCTCTCTCTTTCTCTGTGCCTGTGCCTAAACAACATCTGCTGCACAGACAGCCGCGCTGCGAAGCAACGACAATGACTTATTCAATCCACTCGCGCAACTCCTCACAAATCCCAAACGCCACGTGCACTGACCACTACCCCCCCCCCCTCCCACGTGCGTACATCCGCTGCTGGATGAAGACAACCCCCCCCCCCCCCCTCTTCAACGCCATACTTCACCGCGCGGGTCGGTGCAACGTTGGCGAAGAAATTGCGGGCGATGGCGCAAATTTGAATGAGCTCGTACATTTTTATTCCTGAAAGTACAACTTTTTTGTTTTTTTTTATTTTTTTATTTTCGCAACGCGCGAGCGAATTTGCTTCGGCCGTGGCTAATATTGTTGAAGTTTAAAATTGGGGATAAATACTTTTTTTTCTCGTCCGCTCAGTAAAATTAAACGAACACGTGTATTTATTCATGTGCCCAGCCACAGATCCTCACGAGAGGAGCGGTGGCGCAGTGGTTACCGCAACGCGTTCACGTGAACCCAGTTAACCCTTGGGGGAGGTCACGGTCCGGCCACCGCTGACGATCCCTCAGCAGCGGCGAGTGGCGTCAGAATCCGTTCCGGACCCCCATCTCCACTGCGCACTGACCGGCGTGGTGAAGTATGGTCCGATAAACCCCCGTAAGTTGACGCGATATGGGATGGGGGTGGGATGCTCGGTCTAATCCAGCAGTTTATTGACAAAGACCCATAACAAATAATACTGATTGTATTATTATAATTTAATCATCCGCGCACAATCGGGTCGTGTTTGCGTGTGGAGTGGGCGGACCCGGGGAGCGCTGCGCGTGTGGTGCGGTAGTGTCAGCGGTCACCGCACTGCCCTGTCGAACCTGGCGACCCGAGTTCGATTCTCGCACACGGGCAACATCGGTGACGGATATGTATGTACAGTACAACACATCGGCCAGTGGGGAGACAAATGCGGCCGGCCGGCCGGTACGGACGTGGTTAGCTGGTCAACCGACCCGCTCATGGTTGCCGTGCCGGCCTTCATCGGTGCCACTCGCTAACGGCACTTGGCCCAACAGTCTGCTAAAATGCGGCACGGGATCGGGCAAATCTTTGTGTTGGGAGTGTTGTGTTGTGTGCGTGTTTTTCCCACGTGGTATTTCCCACAGCGATGGTAGCCGAGCTCTCCCTTGCTCGGGGTGGGACACGCCGAGTGAGGGGCTAGAACAATGAGGCGTTGTCACGCACACGACAATGCGTGCCAGTGAACCGTCACCCAATCCCGAGGAAGGCATTCATTAATTCATCAGCAACAAAGCAAGCCCCCTCCTTTAGCCCCCACCCCACCCCCTTAGACCCCCTCCTTTAACCCCCAACCCCCCTTACCCCCCTCCTTTAGCCCTCTCTTAGCCCCCCTACTTTAGCCCCCCTTAGCCCCCCATCTTTAGCCCCCCCCTTTAGCCTCCCTTAGCCCCCCTCTTTTAACCCCCCCCCCCGTAGCCCTCTCCTTTAGCCCCCATCCTTTAGCCCCCCCTTATCCCCCATTCTTTAGCCCCCCTTACCCCCCCCCCCCCGTGTTGGTTAGAGTTGACGTTACCTTGAGTCATTATCGGGTTTCTTTCTGGGGTAAGATCGCATTATGGGGGGCGGGGGGGGGGGGCTGGTAATAATGTCGTTTTTGTTTTACTGTCACCCTCCAACCTTCACCATCCAACCAGTTGTCTACGCCTCGTGGGAGACTATCGCCCGACTGGGTGTTGTGGTGTCGTCGGCAAAAAAAACCTTTTGCGACGTTGAAAATACCCCCCGCAACAAAAACGAGTGATTTTTTTTCTGTTGTCCGACGTTTCGTATCTTTCTCTCTCTCTAAGTCACCGGTGCCCGCGCTGAGTCCTTCGACTCGCGCTGTACTGAAGCACCACGGTTCGATCGCAGGCGGCGGCCGAGGAACCCGGGATCGAACCCATGTGGACAAACAATGCCGGCTCGGCATCTCTGACCTCTGAGTCACCTTCCGACCGCACTGAACAAGATTTGCAAACATGCGATGCCACCGATCGTCATTTCGGTTACATTTCGGTTACATTATGCACATTCGTGAATAAATCTACACGCGTAAAACTGTGGAACAAAGTGTGCGGTATATGTTTCACACGCAAAGACAAATATCTCCCGCATAGCCTTCACACACTCTCAGAGGCAAGTGTTGTGAGCTGCATACGAGGGGAAGGGGGGTGGGTGGCCAGCACCACGTCCGGCCGCCTTTGTCTCCCGAGTGGCGATGCTTAAACATCGCACCAGGCACTCGTCACTGCTATTGGTGGCCGTGAGCCGGAGTCGAACTCGGGTAGCCTGGTTCGTAGCGCAGCGCGCTAACCGCTGCACCACCGCTCCCCTACTGACACACGGGCACACAGTGAGCGTGTTAGAGAGCGCCTATTAAGGCCAGCACAGCACACACGGCGCTGTGGAGGAGTAGGAGGAGGGGGGGCGGAGGTAACCCTAACCCGGCCACCGTTACCCATGCCGAGAAACACAAAACCAAGGCAAAGATCCCCCCCTCCATATGGCCAATAACAGACTGCTGTGGCAAGTGCTGCTAACGAGCACCCACGAATGCCGGTACGGTCACGGCACAAGAGGCGTGGGTTTGGTGACCAGCAACAACGCGCCGCCGCCTTCGTCTCCCTACTAGGTAGCGACGACATCCCAGCAGGTACTCGTGTGGAACGCCACCTCGTCGCGTTGCGCAGTAGGCTGCTGCTTTGGCTGTTGCGAGTTTGACTCGCGCGTCTCGACGGAACCACAGCCGATGGCTCCAGAGATTCGGCCCGTACCTCGACAAGGAGGGAGGGAGGGAGCGGGGAACGAAGGGGATCATTCGCGGGCCTCCCTCAGATGCCCTTTGCCCGGGGACCCCCGCTCGCCTGTTCTCACCATTAACGCGATTTCACGCCGACGATAAACTCGCTGAAAGTCAGGCGGGGGGGGCTCCTTTCATATCCCAGCTCTCCCTCCTGTGCCCCCCCCCTCCATACTCCCCTCCCCCTCCCGTGCCACCCTCTTGTTCTCCTCCCTCCTCCACTCTCGATCGCCTCTTCCGTCGCCTCCCCCCCCCCTCTCTCTCTCTGCAGCTCTCTCCTCTTCTCTCCTTTCCTCTCATCTGTCCCCGTGCCGGCTCCCCCCCCCCTGCCCCACCCCTCCTCTCTTCTTATCCTCAACTCACCGCCTCCTGCCATCTCCTCATCCGTCTCCCTTCTCTCTCTGTCTCTTCGCTCTCCCCCGGTGCTCTTCTCTCATCTCTTCCCGTCGCCTCCCATCTCCTCCCCTCCCCTCTGCGCCCAGCTCCACCTGAATTCATTAAACTCCATCCCCGACTGGGAGATGCCCTGTTGTTCCCCCACTTTCCCCCCCCCCCCCACCTCTCTCTTCTCCACTCTCCCCGCTCCCCATTCCCTGCTCCCACACCAAATCCCGCGGGGACGCCACGTGACAAAGGAAATAAATAAATAAACTAGGGGGGAAGGTGGGGAGGAAGGAGGGGGAAGTATGACAAATTTGTTGGGAATTGTAATACATAACGGTGAGCAGGTCCCACTGGAGTTGGGTATCTGAGCGTGACCAACCACTGTGAAATGAATTATCACCATCAGCAGTATCATCATCATCATCATGACCACCGTCATCAGCATCAGAGGTATCATCGCTACCATTGTAGTCATCGTCAGCAACAGAAATATGATAATCATCATCACCATCGGTAAGAAGAGTATCATCAGCAGTAGAAGGAGTGGCTGAAGGAACAGTAAAGAGAGGATTTTCATTATCACCAGTATCATTCTACACCAACATCATCAGAAAAAGTACTGAGGATTATCATCATCACCTTTATTCTACAACAGCATCATCATCAGCAAAAGTACATTCACCCTCAGCATCATTAGCATCGTCAGCAGCAGCATTACTCGCATAAGCAAGAGACACAGCAGCATGATCATCCTGAGAGAAATCATCATTATCTTCATCAAGCAACATCTTCGTTTGCATCATCATCACCATCAAATAGCAGCAGCATCGTCATCATCCTCAACTTAAGCCATTATCTATCCACTGCTGGATGATGGCCTCACCCACGCCGTTGCCATCCCCCCCGAGTCTCGCTCGTGATGCCCCCATCTGTCCCTCACTCTTGGTCCTCTCTGCTCGGAGCGGTGACGCAGCCCCAGTGGCAACATCGGCGCGTCTCCTCGCTTGTCGCAGAGGTTCGCGGTTCGGTTTCCAGCGGCCGCCCCGGTTAATACTGCGGTTCGTGTGATTGCCGTGCGAATTCGCGCCGTTTCCTTCGCGGTAGGACGTTGCAGATCCGCTGAGCGTCATTCGCAAGGGCAGGCCATTCTGTACCAGCGTCATTGTCCAAATTTGTCAAGAATTGCACCGCAAATGACTTCAGTTGGGATTGCACACCGCAGCAATCATCGCTGTCCCGTACCGGTAGACTCACGTACCCAGGTCACTCATGCAAATGAGACTCATCCTCGTTTCTAGGAACAACATTCACCAAAAACTGGAACTCACGAGGTGATGGTGTAAGTAGTTGGTTTTTTTCTGTAGCGCGATTTGCACTGCACACTCGCGCGCTCCTATCTCGACTACCAGACCAGACTTGCCACGCTGCCTGCGTCGCAGATCCGTCTCTCTCGACGTATAACTTAAAAACAAATATTGCAAGAGCCCGTCGGCCCTGCCCCAAGGCATTACTTCCGTCGGCAGCATTGATTCAGGACAAGAAGACTTCTGCACGGGGACTGCGGTGAAGGTTAGGCTGTGTTGATGCCTACAGATCGTAAACTCCCTGGCGAGCAGAGTGCAGTACAACGGTTGGGTACCGCTGAAATTCGCTACGCTGCTGCTGCTGCTTCGTGTCCATGCACAATGCAGCCACGCAGGAGCCAACAACACCTGCAAATGTGTGTCATGGGTGGTAGTAGCATTAGCAGTGATACTATTAATATTTACTTATTTAATACATATTCTTGTTTTTTTCGGGAAAGCCATGTAGAAGTGAAATAATAAAATCATAAAAAGAAAACATAATATCTTTTTTAATTATTCTTTTTTGTATTTCCCTTCTACGTGACTTTACCGAAAGAACCAAGAATATGGATCCCTGCAGTCACGAAAGCTTTAAATCGAAATTGATTAAATACACGTTCATTCAATGCTGACACCGGTTTTATGGGTCCGGGGTTTGTGTGGGGAGCTCGATCAATTGGGGGGGGGGGGGGGTGCGGGGGGGGTGCGGGGGGGGGTGCGGGGGGGTGCGGGGGGGGGGTGCGGGGGGGGGCATCTGTCTGGGCTGCTCAAGTTAGACGCTCCAGCAAGTCGTCTTCGTGGCTAGAATCGCCTCTTTGGAGAATCATCATCATCATCAGAACTTGCTGGAGGGAGGGGGGGGGGGGTGCGGTAGCGTGGAGGGGCTGGGTGGGCCATTGGGCGTCCTGTGGCCGAAGTTGAAATGAAACCAACACTCTGGGTGCCGGTCGCGCGCCCCCCCCCCCCCCCCCCGCGATAATTAAAACACTAATAGGATCAATTAGAGACGGTGGGGCCTCGTTGCCACGGCGCTGGACTACTTACTCGGTGGGACTAAGGGGGGTAGAGGCGAGACACAAAGGGGGGTTGTGGCGAGGTGGTCACTTTATAGGGTGGGGTGTGTGCGGAGAGCAGTGATGAGTTTGGTGGGGGGGGGGGGGGCTGTGGTTCAGAAGACCCAGGGAGCCAGGGCACACGGGGGGGGGGCACACAGAGGGGGGGCATGAGAGGAGGGAGGTGGATGCGGATTGTGGGGTGGCACAGGGGGGAGTTAAGGATGGTGATGGGGATGAGGAGTTGTGTTGATTGTTAGAGGACCCACAAACCGACGCACACACGCACACAACACACACGAAGACAATGATCCCCGTATAGCCTTTAACAGAACGTTAGGGCGAGTTCTGTTTGCGAGCACCTATGAAGGCCAACACGGCACATAGAGGGGTGGGTGTTAAGCAACACACAAACAAGACAAAGATCCCCCGTATAACTCTAATAGACTATTGGGGCAAGTGCTGTGAGAGAGCATCCATGAAGGCCCACTCGCTACACGAGGGAGTGGGTGGTCAGCTTCACACCCGACCGCCTTTGTCTCCCCACCACCGCTCCCCACACACAAACACAGAAAAACACGACACAGAAAGACACGCGCAAACACATAGACAACACCAACACCATTCGCCACTCAGTGACGTCACCACGGCGCCCGTGCCAGGCCACGTGCAATTTGAGGTCACGTGAAGTGTCGAAGGCTCGCTGGAATAAACAACACACACTTGCAAACATCGCCACGCAATATCGCTCCCTATGTCGCACTTGCTAAAATCAGCTCCGTTGCCTCGGCGTTCATTAAGAAGACACGCACAGACAAAGGTCAAAGATCCACCAGTGTAGCCTTAGCGGACTGTTGGGGCAAGTGCTGTTAGCGAGCACCTATGAAGGTCGGCACGGCGCACGATGAAGTGACTGGCCAGCACCACGCCCGGCCGCCTTTGTCTCCCCAGTGGCGATGTTTACACATCGTACAAAGGTACTAATTTTAGGCCGAGTCGACCTAGGGGGGACCCAGGACCGGTTCTGATAATCGCCACCGGTGTAGGCCGTGAGCGGGAATCGAACTCGGGTCGCCGGGTTCGTAGCGCAGCGCGCCAATCGCTACGCCACCGCTCCCCACAAACAAAGATCCCCCGTATAGCCTTAACAGACTGTAGGGGCAAGTGCTGTTAGCGAGCAACTATGAAGTCCGGAACGGTACACGAGGGGGTGGGTGGCCAGGACCACGCCCGACCGCATTTGTCTCCCTAGCGGCGATGTTTACACACCGAACCAGGTACTTATTTGAGGCTGAGTCGACCTAGGGGAGACCCAGGACCGGTTCAGATAATCGTCACCGGTGTCGGCCGTGAGCGGGAATCGAACTCGGGTCGCCGGGTTCGTAGCGCAGCGCGTTAATCGCTACGCCACCGCTCCCCACACACGCACACGCACGCACATGCACGCACGACAAAAAAAGCCACCAGGCAAACAGCTCTTCTCTCCCGACCCAAAGTGCCATCAACACAAAGACAGCGGCTCTATGGAGCACCCCCCCCTCCTCCTTCTTATCTCGACCACCCCCCTCCCTGCTCCTCCTCGTGCACCCACGTGGGCACAGCGAGGGCTCTTCACGCGCCTCGCCTCGCCTCCCCGGCACGGATGTGTCGGCTCCCCTGTTTGTTTAGCAGGCACGATGGGCTAGCCTGGCACGGCATGGCTGAGGTTTCTCATCGTTATTGTGTTGTGGGCTTCCCCCCCCACCATCTTTCACCCCCCCCCCCACCCCCCATTGCGGTGAGTGATGGGGTTCCAATGCATCGTCATCGGAACACAAAAGTGTGAATAATGATGATGATATTAATTATTCAGCCAGACAAAGTGTCTCGGAGTCCCAAGACTCGGGTTGTTTTGTTATTGTACAGGAGGGTGGTGAAAACACGTGGTGTTCATTTTGCCTGTGGTGGTGGAATGTAGTGGTCGTGGGGAGCGGTGGCGCAGTAATCAGGGCGCTACGCAACGAGTTCCATTCCCGATAAACGACCGACAACAGTGGCGAATATCTGAATTGGTCCTGAGCCTCTCCTAGGTCGACTCAGCCTCAAATGAGTGCCTGGTAGGGCGTGTAAAGCATCTTCAATGGGGAGACAAAGGCGGCCGAGCGCGGTGCTGGTCACCCACCCCCTCGTGTACCGTGCCGGCCTCCCTAGGTGCTCGAAAGCAGCACTTGCCCCAACAGTCTGCTAAGGCTACACGCGGGGTCTTTGTCTTCGGTATTTAGTGGTGGTGCTGGTATTGGTGGGTGGCGATTTAATAGTGCTTGTGTTACTCGTGGTGGCGGTGATTGCGTTTGCGGTGGTGTTAGTGGTGGTGATTGTATTTGTGGTGATGCTGGTGTGGTGATGTTGTTTCGCGTTGATGATGGTAGTAGTGGTGGTGTTTGTGTTCGTGGCGGGATGTTAAATACTTCGCCTGGCATCCAGGAGGTCGTGAGTTCGATCCCGATCCTGACGATACTTGTATATTTGGAGTTTGCGGTCGCGTGCATTTTTCTCCGTATTTCGAAATATGGGTTTAGAGCTATTTGGCCTCGATAAAGTTCCACGCGATAAGCCACTTCGTTGAGCTGCCATCTGTGGTCAGGTCGCTTCTGAAAAAGAACTCCATCGCTCAGTGGGCGTTACCTGCTAACTAAAACATCGTGTCGTTTAAGTGTTCGTGGTCTAAGTCACTGCGGTGGTGATAATCGTGGTGTTCGTAATTGGTATTGATAGCGTCGTGGTAATGATGGTGATGGTAGTTGTGAAGGTGTTAGTGGTGGTAATGATGGTGATGGTAGTTGTGAAGGTGTTAGTGGTGGTAATGATGGTGTTGGTCGTTGTGGTGTTAGTGGTGGTAATGATGGTGTTGTTAGTTGTGAAGGTGTTAGTGGTGGTAATGATGGTGTTGGTCATTGTGGTGTTAGTGGTGGTAATGATGGTGATGGTAGTAGTGGTGGTGTTAGTGGTGGTAATGATGGTGATGGTAGTTGTGAAGGTATTAGTGGTGGTAATTATGGTGATGGTAGTTGTAGTGGTGTTAGTGGTGGTAATGATGGTGTTGTTAGTTGTAAGGTGTTAGTGGTGGTTATGATGGTGTTGGTCGTTGTGGTGGTGTTAGTGGTAGTAATGATGGTGTGTTAGTTGTGAAGGAATTAGTGGTGGTAATGATGGTGATGGTAGCTGTGGTGGTGTTAGTGGTGATGGTAGTTGTGGTGGTGTTAGTGGTGGTAATGATGGTGTTGGTAGTTGTGGTGGTGTTAGTGGTGATGGTAGTTGTGAATGTGTTAGTGGTGGTAATGATGGTGTTGGTCGTTGTGGTGTTAGTGGTGGTAATGATGGTGTTGTTAGTTGTGAAGGTGTTAGTGGTGGTAATGATGGTGTTGGTCGTTGTGGTGTTAGTGGTGGTAATGATGGTGATGGTAGTAGTGGTGGTGTTAGTGGTGGTAATGATGGTGTTGGTCGTTGTGGTGTTAGAGGCGGTAATGATGGTGTTGGTCGTTGTGGTGTTAGTGGTGGCAATGATGGTGTTGATAGTAGTGGTGGTGTTAGTGGTGGTAATGATGGTGTACTTAGTTGTGAAGGTGTTAGTGGTGGTAATGATGGTGATGGTAGTAGTGGTGGTGTTAGTGGTGGTAATGATGGTGTTGTTAGTTGTGAAGGTGTTAGTGGTGGCAATGATGGTGTTGATAGTAGTGGTGGTGTTAGTGGTGGTAATGATGGTGTTCTTAGTTGTGAAGGTGTTAGTGGTGGTAATGCTGGTGTTGGTAGTTGTGAAGGTGTTAGTGGTGGTAATGATGGTAGTAGTGGTGGTGTTAGTGGTGGTAATGATGGTGTTGTTAGTTGTGAAGGTGTTAGTGGTGGTAATGATGGTGATGGTACTAGTGGTGGTGTTAGTGGTGGTAATGATGGTGTTGTTAGTTGTGAAGGTGTTAGTGGTGGTAATGATGGTGATGGTAGTAGTGGTGGTGTTAGTGGTGGTAATGATGGTGTTGGTCGTTGTGGTGTTAGAGGCGGTAATGATGGTGATGGTAGTTGTGGTATTAGTGGTGGCAATGATGGTGTTGATAGTTGTGAAGGTGTTAGTGGTGGTAATGATGGTGTTGGTAGTTGTGAAGGTGTTAGTGGTGGTAATGATGGTGATGGTAGTTGTGGTGGTGTAAGTGGTGATGGTAGTTGTGGTGGTGTTAGTGGTGGTAATGATGGTGTTGGTCGTTGTGGTGTTAGTGGTGGTAAGGATGGTGTTTACACTATGGGGACCTCATTTGCCAGTAAAAATATGATAATTGGTTCTTTACCCTTCTATCTGGCAACAAAACTGACACCTTTTTGCAAGGAGTCATGTTTGCATAGACCGCAATACCTGCAGTCATTATGACGCAATACCTGCAGTCATTATGACTGCAGGTATTGCGGTCTATGCAAACATGACTCCTTGCAAAAAGGTGTCAGTTTTGTTGCCAGATAGAAGGGTAAAGAACCAATTATCAAGGATGGTGTTGTTAGTTGTGAAGGTGTTAGTGGTGGCAATGATGGTGATGGTACTAGTGGTGGTGTTAGTGGTGGTAATGATGGTGTTGGTAGTTGTGAACCAGTTAGAGGCGGTAATGATGGTAGTAGTGGTGGTGTTAGTGGTGGTAATGATGGTGATGGTACTAGTGGTGGTGTTAGTGGTGGTAATGATAGTGTTGTTAGTTGTGAAGGTGTTAGTGGTGTTAATGATGGTGTTGGTAGTAGTGGTGGTGTTAGTGGTGGTAATGATGGTGTTGTTAGTTGTGGTGGTGGTGTTAGTGGTGGTAATGATGGTGATGGTACTAGTGGTGGTGTTAGTGGTGGTAATGATGGTGATGGTAGTAGTGGTGGTGTTAGTGGTGGTAATGATGGTGTTGTTAGTTGTGAAAGTGTTAGTGGTGGTAATGCTGGTGTTGTTAGTTGTGAAGGAGTTAGTGGTGGTAATGATGGTGTTGATAGTAGTGGTGGTGTTAGTGGTGGTAATGATGGTGTTGTTAGTTGTGAACGAGTTAGAGGCGGTAATGATGGTGATGGTACTAGTGGTGGTGTTAGTGGCGGTAATGATGGTGTTGTTAGTTGCGAACGAGTTAGTGGTGGTAATGATGGTGTTGGTAGTAGTGGTGGTGTTAGTGGTGGTAATTAGCCGTGGCAATGGCGCTGTTTGTCTCCCTTCCCCCCCGCACCCCCCTCCCCTCCACCTCCTGGCGGAAGCCCCCGCCGCCTCGCCCCGGTGCTCTGCTGCTTTGGCCACGAGGGGACACAGCTGTGGGCCCCATCACAATGCGAGAAAAACAAACTCGCGGTGCTCGCCATGGCGAGGAAGAAAGGCCAGGAAGGAAGACATAAAATTGTGCGTCTCGGGGCCACAATGAGAGGAGGAGGAACGTTTTTGTGGGGGCCCCAGGGGGGGGGGGGCGAGGGAAGGGGGGGGGGTCAGACATGAGTGTGAGATCTGGACCAGGGCTTCAACCCGATAACAACAAGAAAAACAGCGGGTGTAATGTGCCAAAATATTTTAGTGGAAAATTGAATTTGTAAGCAGAGCTTAACTTCCTGTTATTAGGCGTGGGTGGGAGGGAAACTGGCTCTCAGTGTGTTATTATTAATAATTATAAAACAATAAAAACTGAACACACTCGTCAATAACACTTTGGTCTAAATGTATAAAATAAATATATAACAGACGACGTTTCGGGCAATGAGCCTATTTTTCTTTCATCACGCAACTGTCAACGAGGTACCATAACAAGGACTATTTAATCAAAGAATCGAATTTTGAATGTGTGTGTATATATTAGCTATCGTCATGATAATGCCCAATTCTTTTTCTCAGGAAAGCATCGCTGAGTCTCCAGAACCGCTATTCAAGAGGGCCCTTCTGCCGTGGGATGTTTAGTCAATCCCGTGACAAGTGAAACTAATTGTTTGCTACTGCTGCTGCATTGGCAGTAGTGCGCAGGCAAAACTAACAACAGCAACAAACTCTAGAACTATAAACTACTTTTTTATTTCACCAGGTAAGGCCTACTGAGCCAAATAGCTCCCGTACCTCCGATTAGCACGGTTGGCTACGTACGGTGCGATAGAAGTTCAACACACGTGCGTACATTTCAGAAGCCACCTGGTCAAACAGTATCGCTGGACGAAGTGGCTTTTCACGTGGAAATGTATCGCAGATAAATACTCTAAACGCGTGCTTCTAAACCCGGCACACTCATTAACAACACGGCGTGGTCTTAAAAGAACACCACTCTAATAGGCGACGTTTCGGGCAATAATCCTTCTCCATAGCACATTATGGAGGCCAGCGAGATTGAGTGGATGCTAAGGGTTGGAGACCGACCTTAACCCCTTGGGGCCTGATAATAAATTACCTAATCGTAACCATTGAATAACAGACAGACCCTTCAATAATTGAACCGTCATTACTCAAATAAACTCATTAATGTTCAAAGTACAGTTATAAAATGTTTGCTGGACTTCATGTGTGGGAAACCTATACGGCCCGGAGAAAACCCATCACACATGCATACAAGGGTGGTAACACCAAGACGCTCCACACGGATAGATGTAAAACCATTGCAGTACTGCCGTATATATGCGCATGTTTGGTGAACTTCTTTCGCACCGTATGTAGCCAACTGTGCTCATCACAGAAAGCAGTCCTACGAATAATGTCTCCTCTAACGAGACAATACGAATGCTCGCCAGCAGTCCCTCTTAATCGTTGGCCTCCGTTCTGAAAACCAACAACATAGAACCGAGATCCTTTGCCGGTTTCCCCAGTAGCACTGTTCAAGCGTGCGGCAGGATTTGAAGGCTCCTATTTTCCTGGCCATCTCGCAGCATAAGCCCTCAAACACCTGGTGGTATTCCCATCCAGGTCCACAGCATCAGAATCAGTATTTAATAGTGGAGGAATCACCGATGAGATGTAAAGCTATTTTTGTTTTCACTGTGTCCTGCACAAGCTCTTTAGCTGTTTCACTTCGTGGATGGAAAAAAGAATAAAAACTTGGAATCCCGGGAGAGAAAAAAATCGCTAACGAGGAGCGAATGTTCGGAATTCATTGGAATCTAACGGTCAATAAAGTGCCGAACTGAGTACATTGCCACACTCCTGTGACTACGAATTGCGCTGCAGTGGTTACACATCGCAGCGTGCGTTGTGTCGTCTTACAACTTCGTATGCTACTCCTACAGCCTACAGCCTTGAGTCACATCCACTGCTGGATGGAGACCCTCCCCCCACACCGTGCTGCTATTGGTGGTTGGGGCTTTGTTTGATCATGCTACTTCACCACGCTGGTCAAACACGCGTTGTTGGAGTGCTACTGAAGCTAGCGAGCGGTACGTGGGCCGCGTGGTCAGGGAATCGAACTCGGGTTTGACGGGTTGCAGAGGGCCGAAGTGACGAGCGGGCAATGATTGAGGCTTGGGAGTAAGAGTGGGAGCGTGGGCATTGGAACGAGAGGGGGAGGGGAGGGGGCAGGAGGAGTGTGGGGGCATTGAGATGGGGGGGGGGGGCTGAGGCTAGTGCTGCTTAAAATGCGGGGCTCATTGTGGCGGAGCTGGGATCTTCTGTGAGGCCACGGGGGTGGAAGGGGGGGTCCCGGTGATGGGGATCGGAGTGCGTTGGGGGAGAATAATAAAAATAATAATTAAAAAAAGTTCTCTTCGCCGCTTCGCCTCCTCGTGTTCTGGGAAGCAAAGCAGAATTAATGCCCCCGCCCCGCCCCCCACCGTCACCGCTCTCCTCATCCTCGTAAAGCGGAGAGAATAACAAAGCGCTTTGTGAGAAAGGCGCGGAGGGGGGGGGAATGGGGGGGAGGGGTCGTGCTGGAGCTGGTGGTGGAATGAATCCCCGAGGAGCTGTTTTGTGTGCGTGTGTGTGTCTCTGCCAGTGTGCGTGTGTGTGGCAGTGTGCGTGTGTGTGGCAGTGTGTGTGTGTGTGGCGGTGTGCGTGTGTGTGGCAGTGTGCGTGTGTGTGTGTGGCAGCGTGCGTTGTGTGGCAGTGTGCGTGTGTGTGTCTGCCAGTGTGCGTGTGTGTGGCAGTGTGCGTGTGTGTGTCTGCCAGTGTGCGTGTGTGTGGCAGTGTGCGTGTGTGTGGCAGTGTGCGTGTGTGTGGCGGTGTGCGTGTGTGTGGCGGTGTGCGCGCGCGTGTGTGTGTGTGTGGCAGCGTGCGTGTGTGTGGCAGAGTGCGTGTGTGTGGCAGTGTGCGTGTGTGTGGCGGTGTGCGTGTGTGTGTGTGGCGGTGTGCGCGCGCGTGTGTGTGTGTGTGTGGCAGTGTGCGTGTGTGTGGCAGTGTGCGTGTGTGTGGCAGTGTGCGTGTGTGTGGCGGTGTGCGCGCGTGTGCGTGTGTGGTAGTGTGCGTCTGTGTGGCGGTGTGCGCGCGTGTGCGTGTGTGGTAGTGTGCGTGTGTGTGGCGGTGTGCGCGCGTGTGCGTGTGTGTGACAGTGTGCGTGTGTGTGGCGGTGTGCGTGTGTGTGCGTGTGTGTGTGTGGCAGTGTGCGTGTGTGTGGCGGTGTGCGTGTGTGTGCGTGTGTGTGTCTGGCAGTATGCGTGTGTGTGGCGGTGTGCACGCATGTGTGTGTGTCTACCAGTGTGCGTGTGTGTGGCGGTGTGCGTGTGCGTGTGTGTCTGGCAGTGTGCGTGTGTGTGGCGGTGTGCGTGTGCGTGTGTGTCTGGCAGTGTGCGTGTGTGTGGCGGTGTGCGTGTGTGTCTGGCAGTGTGCGTGTGTGTGGCGGTGTGCACGCGTGTGTGTGCGCACGTTGGTGTAGGGAGCGGTAGTGCAACGGTTAGCGCGCTGCGCTACTATCCCGGCGGCCCGAGTTCGAGTCCCAAAACCAGTGACGATTATTTTAATAATTTCTGGGCCTCCCCCAGGTCTACTCAGCCTCAAATGAGTACCTGATGCAGTGGGTGAACATCGACACGAGGGAGACAAAGGCGGTCGGGCGTGGTGCTGGCCACCCACCCCCTCATGTGCCGTAACGGTTCTTCGTAGGTGCTCGCTAACAGCACTTGCCCCAACAGTCTGTCAAGGCTATCCGGGGGATCTTTGTCTTTGTTGTATTCATTAATGTGAACCCCAGCGTGTGGGTATGTGTGTGTGTGCGCGCGCATCTTTGTGCGTGTGTGCTTCCGCGTAGCGGAGAGTGGTAGCGCAGAGTGTTTGGCGCATTGCGCTACGAACCCCGACGTCGGAGTTCTAACGCCGCTCTACGGTCCAGCACAACTTCATTGCCCGCTTCATCGAGGGCGATATTGGCACACGAAGTGCCACGGTCGATAGATTTAAGAGCATTGGCGAATATCTGAACCGGAGCCTGGGCCAACTCAGCCTCAAATGAGTACCTGGTGCTGCGTGTAGACATCGTCGGGAGTGGTTCTGGCTACCCACGTGTGGCTTCATAGGTGCTCGCTAACAGCACTTGCCCCTAACAGTAAAAGGCTACACGGGGGGGCATCTTTGTCTTTGCTCCTTTGCGGTGGTCACCCATCCAAGCGCTGACCAGGATCGGTCACTGCGTCGCTCGGCGCGTCCATCGAAGTGATTCCGAGTGGCGAGTGATGCTCGCAATTGGGATCAAATCACTCGACGCCCACCGCCGAAAGTAATTAGGGGAGCTCGTGGCTACCTGCTCTGTACAGCGCGAGCAACTCCTCCGTGGTTCCGTGAATGTTGTTGCGCTGCTCATCACAATTGTCGGCCAGAGAAGGGGAGCTTTGTCGTTTGTTGTATCGGTGGACGTGCTTCAGGTCCGCGTCGTGTGCGCGTGTGTGTGCTGTCTGTATCCGTGGACACGCGTGTTTGTGTTAACGGGGGCCTGTAAGCACGTACACTCTCTGGAAGCGAGAACGTCCATCAGGAGGAGAAGGAGCGATGAAATAAAACTCGCGTGCCGGAGCGGAGTTGGACCGTCACATCAGTCCTGGGGCCGTGAGAGAATGCGGGCGGCGGCTTTGGGTAGGGGAGGGGGGAGCCATTCACGCAGCAGTGGATAGAACACGGCTGCTGCTGCTCATAGCCTGAATAGCAAGCTCACGTGACCTCCACAGTCACAAGAGGCCGCGACATTCACCACAATTCACAATGGAATTGGCACTTTCTGTTTACGTGACAAGCCTTACTAGTTGGCTGTGTCGTGTGGTGACGGGTTTTAACGACACATTTATATATTTACGCGATCTAAACCCCCCCAAAAAAAACTTTATTATGGATTTGAAAAAGTCGCCACGACCTACACATGTGGAAATCGCTTGGATTCCCCTCCCCCCCCCCTTTCTGGATCCCTCCGTTTTTCCCCTCCACATTTAGAATCAGCGTCACGCGTCTCGAGTATTTGGTTTGCTATAAATGTCCACGTGATGATAAGCCACTTCGCTGAGCTATCATTTGTGAGAGCCAGGCCGCTTCTGAAAAAATAAAGAGCTCAATAGCTCAGTGGTAGAATACAAAATAACGTTTTGAGTTTAAATAGATTCAATTGGCTGTGTCGTGGTGCAGGAGGAGCATACGACCATTTTGTTGACAAACATCTGACCCTACGTGACTTTACCGAAAAAAACAAGAGTATGAATCCTTGCAGTCACGAAAGCTTCAAATCTAGAAACATCTGACCCTCCCAACAACAACAACGACAACATATGTACATTAACAGCAATTCTCGTAGCATTGATCGCGAAATCGCCCAAGCGTTAAATTCACAGCAGTGTCGAAAACAGGACAGGAATCGATGCTGGGAATCGAATCGCCGAGAGAGTGAATCTTCCTGGGCATGCTCGGGGTGGGAGAGTGGGGGGTGAGGTGGGTGGTGGTGGTGGTGCTGGTGGTGGAGGCGGGTAAAGTTTAGACCGTGCTGGGCCGAGCGGGGGAGAGACGGTGGGGGGGAGGGTGCGGGAGTTGATGATCGAGGCGGCAGGGGGGGGGCAAGGGGTGGGTGATGGGGGGGAGGCGCCGTTGAAAGAATTCCAGCGTGCAAGAGGCCTGGAGATTGATTAGTGGGAAAGGGGCAGACGCACAAATGGGACTCTCCCTCCTCCTTCACCTCCCCCCCCACCCCCGCCCCTCCCACTATACCCCCCTGTTTTTTTTTACATTCCGACAGATGGGCACAAAATCACAGGCGCGGAAGCCTTGGGGGGGTGGGGTGGGGAGCGTGAATCTGGTGGGAGGGGAGAGAGAAAGAGGCGAGGAGATGGGGGGAGGAGAGAGAGGCGAGGGAGCGGGTAACCATCATCATCAGCAGCAGCGACCTACACCAACCCACTCTGGTGGAGTTGTGGAAACCTCGGCGGAGCAATGGGAGGAGACCGGGGGGGTGGTGATGACGGTGATGGTGGTGATGGTGTAGAGGAGGGGGTGAGGGCGACCGAGAGAATGGAGGAGGAGGAGACGGCGGCGTGGGGGATGTTTTTTGTTGTGGTGCAGCCATTTCGCGTTGTGAGCGCCGTGGCGAAGAAGCAAGCATATGTAGCCCCCCCCCCCCCCGTCTCTCCTCGTCCTCCCCTGCAGCCCCCCCCCCACGCCCCCCACCGCCCCCCTCCTCTTCCACCCCCTGAGCTTTGTACCCCGGTCTGCTCCGAGCCCATTCGCGAGGCGTGTGAACCCCACTCTGCATTTGTAGGCGCGCGCAAAAACTCCATGCCTCGCATGGCGTTCCCACACTCTCGCCAGAGACCCCGACCGCCCGCCCGCCACTTACACACCACCACCACCACTACCACACCCCCCTCTTCTTATTGCAACATCTTGTTCCCCTCTCCGCCTTATGTCCATGAGCTCTGGGTCCCCGCAGAAGCCGCTGCTTGTGATGTGAGAGCGCGGCCACGATGTCCCATTGCGTCGGTAGCAAGCAAGAGGCGCGGTGTGTCTGTGTGTGCGCGTGTGTCTCTGTGTGCGCGTGTCTCTGTGTGCGCGTGTGTCTGTGTGTGTGCGTGTGTCTCTGTGTGTGCGTGTGTCTGCGTGTGTCTGTGTGTGCGTGTGTCTCTGTGTGTGCGTGTGTCTGTGTGTGTGTGTGTGTGCGTGTGTCTCTGTGTGTGCGTGTGTCTGTGTGTGTGCGTGTGTCTGTGTGTGTGCGTGTGTCTGTGTGTGTGCGTGTGTCTCTGTACGTGTGTCTGTGTGTGTGCGTGTGTCTGTGTGTGTGCGTGTGTCTCTGTGTGTGCGTGTGTCTCTGTGTGTGTCTGTGTGTGTGCGTGTGTCTCTGTGTGTGCGTGTGTCTCTATGTGTGCGTGTGTCTCTGTGTGTGCGTGTGTCTCTGTGTGTGCGTGTCTGTGTGTGCGTGTGTCTCTGTGTGTGCGTGTGTCTCTGTGTGTGCGCGTGTCTCTGTGTGTGCGTTTGTCTCTGTGTGTGCGCGTGTCTCTGTGTGTGCGCGTGTCTCTGTGTGTGCGCGTGTCTCTGTGTGTGCGTGTGTGCTATGGGGGTCGTGTAACGGTTCGCGCGCCGCGCTGCGAATCCCGGCTCGCCGAGTTCGATTCCCGCTCACGGGTCGACACCGGTGACGATTATGTGAACCGGTGCTGAGGCTGCCTCTAGGTCGACTCAGCCTCAAATCAGTGCCCAGCGTGGTCTGTAAACATCGCCACTGGAGGAGACGAAAGCGGCCGGGCGTGGTGTTGGTTTCACCCCCTCGTGTTCCGTGCCAGTCTTCTTAGCTCCGATTAGCACGGTTGGCTTCGTACGGTGCGAAAGAAGTTCAACATACATACATAGCTGCTCGCAAACAACACTTGTCCTAATAATAGGTGGCAGGCTATACGGGGGATCTTTGTCTATGTGGGTGGTTGTCCGCCGCTCCGATGGGGATGCGGTAACGTGCTGGCTAGAGTTCTGTGCTGCTTGTTTGACCATACTTCACCACGCGGGTTCGTTCCGGATAAATGTTCAGACATCAAGCGCCCTTCTATTACATCAACTGCGTATCCCGGACGCACAAGAGATGCTTTGGTTTGTAGAACGAATACATCGTCATCATCACCACCACCCTATCGATATTCCGAAATATAACAATATTAATAATATAACATATTCTTAGGGTCTTTCGGTAAAGTCGCGTAGATAGGTTCTAAGAAAAAAAATATGAATTCCTGCAGTCACGAAAGCTTTAAGTCAATAATAGAACACCAGTAACATAAACAGCACTTGCATGTGGAGCGGTGGTCACAGCCAACACCAGTAGTGATATCTGAACCGATCCTGGGCGACACTGTCACCAACACTGAACTGACCAGCGTGGTGAAGTATGGCCAAGCAACCTCCATGGCCTCGAACTGTTTGACTATTTTTGTAAATCCAAATTAGATTGCAGTGTAAATTCAGAACTGGTGCGGCGTGCAAATATCAGCGCTGTGGGGAGACAAAGGCGGCCGGGCATGGTGGGGGCTATCAGTACCCATCTCGTGCGCCGTTTTGGCCTCAATAGGTGCTCACTAACAGCACGTGCCCCAATAATTGTCGGCCAGAGAAGGGGAGCTTTGTCGTTTGTTGTATTGGTGGACGTGCTTCAGGTCCGCGTCGTGTGCGCGTGTGTGTGGTGTGTCCGCGGACACGCGTGTTTGTGTTAACGGGGGCCTGTAAGCACGTACACTCTCTGGAAGCGAGGACGTCCATCGGAAGGATGTCATACGGGTGATCACAACGAATAACAAACTAACAATTCCATACATTCGTCAATAAAACTGTGGCCTTGGAGGGAAATGTATACAGCAGGCAACGTTTTGGATAATGACAAATTTTCATCGCAAATAAATATAGGAGATACGATTTGCAGATTGCACTTCATACCATGGGGCCTAATGAGAATGATTTTAAAACGTTTCATCACGAGGCGGTGGCAAACCCCCACGTGCAACCGCCACGTGATTTCGAGCCGCCATTTTGTTTGTAGCCGCGTGCTCTGTGAAGCGCCCCGCACGTAGTTGACGCGTTCGAGCGTCGAGAGAGAGATCAGCTGACTCGTTGTGTTTGTATGACGCGTGGGGCAACGCCGACGGGCAGGCCGCGGTGCTCTTTAAAGCGAGCTTTGAAACCCAACCAAGTGACCCGTTTAGCACCTCGTGTGTTAACTCATTGCACCTCTGAGCCCGTCGCAAGAAAGAGAAACAGGAAGAGGTGTGAGGTGTGAACACACACACCCCGTAGTTTCGTACTGCAATTGAAAGGCAGCCGCTCAGGCACCGCCAGGAACAGCAAACTCATCATCAATAGCCATTATCAAGCCACTGTTGAATGGAGGCCTTCCCAAGCCAAAGATATCTCTCACAGCTTCTGCGATGCGATAATCTACGTAGAAAGGAACCAGTAGCCTGTGGTACTGATGATGCACTGAGATTTCATACGTGGGCTCTCACGGTCGATATTATTACATTTTATAAATTAGTTTATTTAGGGGCCAGATCGTATAGGTATAATGTCAATTAAAACTATAACCCTCCACCATCCGACACAGCCGACGATTAACTATTTATAATCTGGCGCAACAAAAACACATGACCACAACGTCTCGCGATGCTGATCCGCAGTGACGTGACAGTGGAGAGCGAACACTCAGTGAGGTCTCTGGCCAACTCGTTCAACGCAGTTTTATTCAGGATTGTATCGAGTCATTTCAGAAGAGGAGATCGAACCCGTCCATGGGACGGGCTGGTATATAGGTTTGCAGCCCGGCAGACAAATAGGCGCGCTTTCATCGCGAACGCATTCAACAAATCGCATGTTTTTAAATCCTTTATTTAAGTTCACTTGCTTGCTTGCTTGACCGCTTACGACCGTGCAAATCTTTCGTTGTTTTTTAACCCACTTCCCGTGATCCAATCGAGCTGACATTTTGCACACAGACTCGTTGTGCGTGACAATTTATTTTCGTGAAATTTTTTTCCCAAAATTTTTACTTTTTAGGAAAAAAAAATTCATACTTAATTTAAAATACCAATGTGATAAAAATGAAACTCTTACTCAAGAAAAACAGAAATGAATAATAAAATAAAACCGATGCCACGCATATAAAGGATTTATAGTGAAAATCTTTGTTTTTACGGGTTAATTTTTTTTATCTACGTGCCTGCCACACCGCCGTTGTATAACTTTGTTTAGATTAAAGACGAACAAAGCTATGGACTAGTTTGATTTCTCTGAGTCTCGTCATCAAGAGGAAGAGGAGAACGGCCCCGAGAAGACGGCACGAGCTGCTGTACGCGTCATCGCGGAATCGCGAGAGATGCTGACGACTTGACGGGGCACTCATCCAGCAGTGGACTGACCGTGGCTGCCGCTGCTGCTACTGCCGCCGCCACCGATGATGTTGCTATTAATGATCGTTATGGTAAGTGAGTTAAAGTTGCAGCCCTGCAAGTGCTTGCTCACGTCTCATGCTGGCGGAAGGGTCTCCATAGCGCTCCGGGTATGGTTACTGCTTTACGGTGGTGCTGAACTCACTTTTGTAGCGAGAGACACTTTTTTTTAGAAACCCGATAACGAAACCGCGCTCGGATTAACATCATCAACAAGTTCCCGAAAGTTCCCAGAGACAATCTCTGCCCCTTTCCCGAGCTCACTGCCCCCCCCCCCCCCACTACACTCACTCCCACCACCGTGCACAACAAAGACAAAGATCGCCCGTGTAGCCTCAACAGATTGGTTCGGGCAAGTTGTTGTTGTTCGCGTTAACGGCAAGTGCTGTATTCGCTGCCGTGCTACCCCTCCCCCCCACCCCACTCACAGCAGTGAATGCGCTGGTCCAGGAATGGGGGTCCTTTTGTGTGACAGCAGCTGCCAGCATCTGGAGCATAACAGCGAGAACACAGCCGCCGCCGCCTCCAGTGATGGGGAGTTAAAGAAGCGTGGAGACACGGAGCATGCTTGGAATTACGATGAGACGCAGCCAGAGGATGCACGAACGTTGCGCATGTTGAAAAGTAGCGGTCTTTTCAAGGAAAGTAACACAAATGTGTGCGCAGATCGCAACACACAACACACATTTGTCGTTCACACTGCGGCATCTCGACAGAAAACACGCGTATGCATGTTGAACTTCTTCTGCGCCATACGTAGACAACTGTGCTCAACGGAGTTGCCGGGGGAGGGCAACAAACTAAACGTAAAACGCAGTTCAATTGCGATTTAAAGCATTCGTGACTGCAGGGATTAATATTCTTGGTTCTTTCGGTAAAGTCACGTAGAAGGGAAATAATAAAATAATAACAATATATTGCTTTCTATTTTTATTATTTTATTATTTCCCTTCTACGTAACTTCACCGAAAGAACCAACAATATGTAAAACGCAGTTCTAAAGAAATTAGTTTTCAATGTAGATTACAAAAAATACATATACTTCACATATTGGGCGACGTTTTGGGCAATTTCCCTTCGACATGCTTATAAAACGAGTCTTTTTAAAGTGGCCTTCCCTCTTAATTTTGGTCGGTTGCCCTTGGTTCTGTTTGTTTCCTGATTTCCATGCATCGCGGATTGGGATCCTATGATAGAATGCGCATTATAAATTGGAATTATTATATATTAAAAAAGTGTGCTTGGGCAGGACACGTCTTGACTAGAAGGGACGATGACCCGGTGGTCGAGACTAATTACGGCGTGGCAGCTAAGGGAGGCAAACACGACCGAGAGAAGGTTCGCCGAGGAGTTGGAGCGATGCCAGCTCGCGTGCCAGCACGCTGCGTGGATCGCTGCATCGCACAGGACCGTGAGATCGAGATGGAGGGAGAGGTTTTCATCCAGCAGTGGATTCATCATCGCTGCTGCTGCTGATGATGCTGATGATGAGGATGCTGATGGGTTAAGTAGACAGGCGAAAGGGAGGAAAGGAGTTACGGGGAAGAGGAGGGAAATCAGATGTGGGAGCACACACGAAGACAGCACGTGGCTTATTGATATCAGCCTCTTGGCTTTTGACACCAACATGGGCCAAGAAGCAATACGTAAAGAAACGGACGATGAACTGTAACGTAACCCAACATAACGGAGTTCTATTGCGCGCATTTGACCGCGTCTGCGCGCGCAGAGTCGAAGTGATGTTCAGGGTTTGGGGTGGGTGGCGGGGGGTGGCGGTAGTGAAGTCTGGGCAAGGAAAGTTGCGAGATGAGCGGGGGAGAGTGGTGGTGGGGGGGGGGGGGCACGGTAGAGAGAGAGAAGATGTTGAATGGGAGATGAAACAGCCCCCTATATAAACCCCATTGTTGGGATTTCCCACGGAAGGAAGGGGAGTGTAAATAACAGCGGCGGAGCGAGACACCAAAAAAAAACCACACACACGCAACAAAATAAAAAGAAATCTGCCAGCCAGTGACGCGGCGTTCGAGCGAGGGATGGAGGGTGGGGGCGAGGATCTGAGAGGTTTGAGTTCTCGGCGTGCCGAGCCCCAAGGCGTGAGTTCGGCCAGGTGACCTCCATCCCACCGCCCCTTTGAAGCCTCGTTCATTGCTTCCTGACCCAGCCAGGCGGCATCAAGACCACCCTTTGTCCCGACCCGGTCCTCGAGGGGGTGGGGAGGGTGGTGAAGGGGCGAGGGAGAGGGGGGAACACTCGGGGAGGAGAAGGAGCGTGGGCGATGGAGCGAAAACAGGAAACTGCGTGCGTGGCCCAGGGAGGGCTGGATTCTGTGGCCATAAAAGCCGAAAAAAAAAAATAGAGCCGCGCTTTAAAGAGTGTCGAAGAGTTCCAAACTTGTGCGCGGGTGTTAATAATAATAATCATGAAAAAATAAACACATGCCCGGGGCCCTGTATCGCGAGACGCGATCACAAGAAAAGCCAAACTCGACGGCGCGTTAAAGTTAACAAATCTCCCGCCGCTGACGGCAGCGCCGAGAAGGGGGGCCGGCTTCGGGTCGGTCGAACCGGCCCGGAGATGAGACTCCACGGGCCTCTCGCCCGCCCGCCCGATCGCTTGCTCGCTCCATCGCTCGCTCGCTCGCTCGCTCGATCGCCCGATCGCTCGCTCGCCCCATCGCTCGCTCGCTCGTGTGAACTCCCGCACAGGCACAGCACGCGGCAACGGGCCGCGCTCTGCGGTTCCGATCGTGAAACCCACGCCACCTCGGACGTGCCTCGAAATGTTTACGGCGTACGTTCCAAAAACGTCGCTGTGCGTAGTGCAATGGTGGTACGCTGCCGCTCGAGTGCGTTCCCGTGCGCGGCTAACGTCAGTGGCGAGTGATGCCTTGAACTGGTCCGCTACTCCACCCTAATCCCCCCCCCCCACCTACACCAACCTTGAGCGACTCACACTGACCTGAGTGGTGAAGTATAGTCAAACAATCAGAATATCCCTCAAGGGCTTGGGGAGATTTTCATCCAACGGTGGATTGATAAAGGGCTAATCTTGAGGGATCTATACTGGTGAAATAATATATCCCCATCTGCGTTAGGTTAAAAATTAATCTTTTCATTGCCCTAGCCAGTTCTTGACGAGACATTGGGTTCCTTGCTCCAAGAAAATAAATGAATGTAACCGTGTCGGAAATGTGCTTTGAATACCAAGCCGTATGTCCCGGATTAAATGACTCTTAAAGTTGCGTTTTTTTTGGGTCGGGCCGTGCCGTCGCCAGCAGAATCCCACGTGTTCGGCGAAAGAACTCTCGCGAAAAACATTCGTCGAGTTAATATAATAATACTGCCACCCAGCACTGCGATTCCTGAGCGAAATCGCCAATTCTACAAAAGCAAAAACAACCAGCGGGTGCCCAGTTAATACAAATAATAATACTGCCACTCAGCACTGCGATTCCTGAGCGAAATCGTCAATTCTACAACAGCAAACACAACCGACGCGTCTATTAATTAGTAACCATATGAAGCCGGCCCCGCCGAATTTACTTTGAAAAGTAATCAAACAAAAGGGTTCTTTAGAACAAACAAATAAACACAATTAGAACTGAACGATGGGGTCCGCGGTGGCTGTGGCTTTGCCCCCCCCCCCCCCCCCCGTTCTCCTCCGCTGCTCGTCCCGCCGCAGCTGGGCTGGGCTCTTGCGAAAGAGGTCCGATAAAGGCTCTGTGTGGGCCGACGGCGGTTGCGAGTGCTTTGCACCCCTTCTTCTGGCCCTATCTGTCAAATCTGACATCTCCGTGCCACATGTCACCACCAGCTCACAGCACAACACTTCCGATAAGCAAGAGTCGCTGGGGTTTTTTTTTCCTACTTGGAAACGTCTTTCGGAACAGTTGTTGTTTGACACCAGATGAACTTTCTAGTCGGCCAACCCACTTGTTTTTTTACAAATATTTTTTCGTAATTATTATTTTTACAACGCTTTAAACGTATATTTATGTTTTTTTGAGAATTCTGCGATTGGCAAAGTGAATTAAATGAGGAATCCATTTGTAAGTCTCGCACAGAGGTGCAGTGAATGGCTTTCGGAGGAAATTTTGCACCGAATTTCTCCCAAAGAACACAGTAGGAGGCGCACTTTCACACACGCACTCTACTATGATATCGTTTGTCACGTGGCACTAAATTTTATTGGGTTTTTTTTCTTCTCAGAGCTGTATATTTAGCAAAAATTTATTCAAACCGAATTTTAATGTCGTGCAGTAATCAGTAACTGGATTGAGACTATTAATTCGCTGCACTTGAGGATGCGGTTCATTCACAACTTAGTCTACTTGAGTCCATGGGTCTCTATGCGAGTCTATGACTCTATATGTGAGTCTATGGGTCTCTAAGTACGGTTGACAATCATAAATCCAACTCTGTGAGAACCCGGTATATTCACGGTTGGGTGGCGAGAACCCAGATTCCAACCCAGAATTCCAGAGCATCTGGCTCATTATCTCCGATCTCTAGGCCACCTGGCCTCCTCTGTAATTTGCAATATTAACCTAGGAGCTTGAGCCAGTGTTGTATGTAGATGTATGTTGAACTTCGTTCGCACCGGACGTAGCCAACCGCGATAATCGAACGTGTGGGGGAAGCACAACAAACTAAGCACAAAAAGCAGTTGTAAGGGAATTACTTTCCAATCGAGACGCTTTAAAAGTGCACAGCGCCGGTGGCTTCCTCATATTGGAAGAGCATTCCAGACGGCCCAAGAAGCGCATCTGAAAGCGCCGCTGCTTTTGGACTAGTCATCATGTTGCTGCTTAACTTTTGTCATCATCATCGTCATCAACAATTAATCCAGTACCTACACATGAACTAGTTCCGTCGCTCCATCTCCCCTCGGTTGGACGTACTCTTAGACGCGTTCCATTCCTCGGCTGCCCACTCCATTCGGAGTCTCGACCATCGGTCTCTTCTAGCCACCACGAGTCCTGCGAAAACCCCACTTTACTTTCGTTAACAGCGTGAAGGAGGTATTAGTTTGATAAATGATTTTCATTTGCAATTTCAATATTTTATGTTTTAATCAGACCTCGGTTTGACAGAGAGAGGCAACGGGGGAACTGCATATCATTTATCCCGCGTCAAATTGCGTATTTCTCAGTCTTCACAGCGTGTGGCTTGCGACATTGATAACGAGGACGAGTCGAAGCCAAACGGAACTTGGACTCGCTCACAATGAAGCTTGCCTTCAAGCCGATTTCATGTCGCAGTGAAATAAAACCGATGCATTGACGCGGAATTGGCCGCTGGCTGATATGTCGGCCTACTTGAGCAATATTCCTGCCAGAGATTGCCGGACGAGTATCTTGTCTTGCATCACTGCACCCGTAGACAGTTTGTGTCGTAACCGGAAGAATATAAATACTCAGTTTTCGGCACACGCACAAAAAAACAAGGATGACTCTTTCGTCCATCCTCATCGCTCTCCGAACGCGCATCACTCCACCCACGTTGAGCGCTCGGTCGACACCAGGCTGGGCGTTCCGTCTCATTCACACTGCGTGCACCCACACACCACCACCACCACCACAACGAAGGTCATAACAGCACAACAGCAAACGCCATTCGCCACTAAGTGGCGGTGACGTCACCACGACGCTTGTGCCAGGCTATGTGCACCTCGAAGCTACGTGAAGTGTCGAACGCCCGCTGGCAGGAGGTCACGGGGCAGACCCAGGTGCCACGGTTTGACTCACTCACTCACACTCTCCCATCCACTCGGGCACTCACTGGCACACTCACAAACTAACTCACAAACTAACTCACTGACACAGAGGCGAAAGAAACAACGCCCGTGTTGTCTGAACAGACTGTTGGGGCAAGTGTTGTGAGCGAGCACCTATGAAGGCCGGCACGGCACACCTGGGGGTGGGTGGCCAGCACCACGCCCGGCCGCCTTTGTTTCCCCAGTGGCGATGTTTACACACCACACCAGGTACTCATTTAAGGCTGAGTCGACCTAGTGGAGGAGGCCCAGGACCGGTTCAGATAATCGTCACTGGTGTTGGCCGTGAGCAGGAATCGAACTCGGGTCGCCGGGTTCGTAGCGCAACGCGCTAACCACTACTACACTACCGCTCCCCTACACTCACGCACTAACTCACTCACTCGCTCACTTACACACTCACTCATCCTCATACTCACTCACCAACTCATTCACTCACTCGCTCACTAACTCTCCCACTTACACATTCACTCACTCACTCGTCCACTCACCCACCCACTCACACACTCAACCACACACCCACACACCCACACACTCACTCACCCACTCACCCACACACTCACACACTCACCCACACACTCACCCACTCACCATACTGCAAGTCACCGCACTTCTCTCTCCGATTATTCCCTTCCACTGCTTCACTTAGGAACCGCCTCCCATCACCACCACCCCCCCCCCCCCTAACTCTTACAATAATGATGCATTGCAACGTTGATAATAGTGCTGTTTGCTGCTTCCCGCTTGACGTTTTGGGCCTTTGCACCTGTACTCAATAGCTTTGTAGAATATACACTGTCGTGAAACCCTAATCTTCAATTAGAACGTGTAGCTATTTAAATTCCCTTGGTAAACATTCCGCCACTTAATTGTGTTCATCATTAAACAATTACACGTTAGATATGCCGACCCTATACGCCTGTTGCTTTTGAACTTTTTGCCACGTAATAGCGTTCGTTGCATCATCATCAGAATCATCATCTGCCATGGCTTATCCACTGCTGGATGAAGGCCTCCCCCAGGCCGTCGCCATCTAACGATGCAGCGGTCAACCAGACTCCTAGCCACGAGCCGATTTCGTCGCTCCATCTCCACGGGTCGACGACGTCACGGGCGTATTTCTCTCCTTTGGGCTGCCACGCCCTCATTAGTCTCGACCACCGTCCGTCATCCTTTTCTATACATGTGTCGACAATCCATACATGTGATATCTCTTGCCTTTGTTCTCTAAAGTCCAAACCACGTGCTCCCCTCCCTCCCTCCCCCACTGCTTCTCCACATGCTCGTTCGGAGACCCCCACGTGATCCCCCCCCCCCACTCCCTCCCTCCCCCACTGCTTCTCCACACGCTCGACGGAGACCCCCACGTGTGACCGCCTCGTGCCTTTGGGGGCCGCCATTTTGTCTGTAGCCACGTGCTCTGTGAAGCGTCCCGCACGTGTTTGGCGCGTTCGAGCGTCGAGAGGGAGAGAGACGGAGAGACCCGCTGACTCCTTGTGTTGCGTAACGCGTGGGACAACGTCGATGGCGGGGGGGAGGGGGGGCGTTGACCTTAAAGCAAGCTTTGAAACCGAACCAAGTGCCCGATTAGCACCTCTTGGGTAACTCATCGCAGTCGCAACTCACCCGTTCCCTGCTGCTAACTCTAAACACTGTTTAGCTTCCTTTCCATTTGTCATATTCGTCAACGCCGTATGTTTAATACACGGTAGAGAGAGTGTTGTGTATCTGTTGTTCTTTCTTCCTCGGCACCTTAACTCACGAAGCAACTTAAGGCGATCGCACCCAGGATGGTCTAGTCACGATACATGATGAATAAATAACGGTAAATGAGCCGTTATTTGACTAATTAAGTACTGATTAAGCAACTTCAGGAAGCAACAACAACAACATGCAACCTGTCAGGAACCATGGAAATCATCTCTGTCTCAGCGAATGATGATGATGGTGATGAATATTCGCACCACCCGAACCCCCTCCACTCCCCCCTCCCAAAATTGTGGCTGCGATCACGGTACGATAGTCACATGCGCACTGTCTGTGGGATGCCTTATCGCCTGCCACTGCTTGGCTGCAGATGTCAGTTTCGTCAGAAATTCACAGTCGGGGAGGAGGGGGGGGGGAGGAGGGCGGTGGGGGGGGGGTTGAGGGGTTGGGCCTCATTGGTTCCCGCTCTCGTCGACAAAGATCTACGGTCGGCGGCGAGAGACCACGGTGGCTGTGGCCGGGGGCCTCGCGAGAGATGCGATGGCTGTGCCACTCTGGGCTTAACTGATTGGCACCGAGGCTTGTTGTTCGCGCACGATTTAATGGAAGTTGACTAAATTTGGCCGGGCAGCTAAATTGTTGTAATGGTTTTGGCATTAGGCCTATTCGACAGCCAGGACCAGGGAGCAATGAGAATGTTTGCGAGTTCAAATCCTGGTTGGGTGCGTGGACTCAACCCATCATCCATATGGGGGTTCGTAAAATGAGTACCACTGTCTGGGGGGAGGGGTGGTCAACATTCGTTGTTTTGTGGAATTTCCCTCGTTTGGTTCAGGGCTGTAAACAGGAGCTCAGCGCTGCCTCAATGCTCTTCCGTTGAGCAGGGAAATTGCTTTGACTTTGAGAGGCGACTGAGCGACCTTCCGAGCCGAGAGAGTCGTCTTTGCTGGAGGCTCCGATGGAAGTCTCCTTGGTCCACCTATGGGGATCGGTGCCGGTGTCGAATGGAGGGTCTTATTTTGGTGATGCTGGAAATATTCTATATTTGAAATCCCACGAACTCAGAGAGATAAGGACAGGAGGAGAGATGGAAGGGGGGAGAGAGAGAGAGGGGGGGGGGTGTGTGTGAGAGAAGAGCCGAGCGAAAACAAACCTTAACATCATTGCTCGGAGCTTGCCAAAGGACGTCTACGCATTCCTGTCGGGAGATCACAGGCAGGCTCGGGGTAGCGGAGAGGGGAAAAGAACGAAACGGTGTCCCAGCGACTGCGGGGATGGCGATGGAGGCGCAAGGTGCCCCTGCCCTGCAAGGAATTTCAACGATTTCCGTTCCCTCCGCAACAAAAAAAACTTAACATTTCCACTGCGCTGATCTCACCGGCACCGATGTGCGAGTGTGTGAGCGAGTGTTTCGTGTGTTTCTCTCGTGGGGGAGCGGTGGCGCAGTGGTCAGGGCACTCCCCGCTTGTCTCGATACCCCCTCTGTGCTTTCCAACCTGAGTTTGATTCCTGGCCACAGGTGACGCCAGCAGCGGGTGGTAGCAGCACCGACGCTCACCTACCCACTCACTTATGTACTTGCGCACTCACCCACCCATTCACCCAGTCACCCACCCTCTTGCACACTCATCCACGCACTCACTCACTTACCTGCCCTCTTGCTCACTCACCCGGCTCACCCGTCAAATAACTCATTCACTCTCGCACTCGCTCAATCATCTGGATAACTCGGAAGTGCATTTCTGAAGTCGGCCACCCACTCACCCACTCAGCCACTCTCCTACTTACCCACTCACCCACCGACTCACTCACTCACCCACTTGCCCACCCACTCACTCACCCGATCACTCGCCCGCCCGCCCACTCGCTCGCTCGCTCGCTTGGCGAACTCTCCCTCCATTTCTGGAGTCATCCCATCGCTCCCCTCCCCCACCGCGGCCCGCTGGCTCGAGTCCCACGGCTCTGGGACAGCGCAAGTGGATGCCACGTGGGCGATGGGGACACACGCGAGCACGCAATCTCCATTTCACACGCAGCGCTCACTCTCGTCACTCGCGCGTTACTCGCCCGCCGCTGAGTGCCGTTCTTGTTGCCGGCGTCTTAGCCGGGACGGTTCGCACGCATCTCACACATTGCAGGCATTTCTCTCTCCTCCTCCTCCTGCTGCTGCTGCTGCTGCTCCTTCTTCTCGCCCCTGCGTGGTTGGTTTCGGTTCGAGTCGAGTGTGCGGTAGTGGCACATGCCACTGCCACCGAGCAATATCTATCTTACAGCTCTCTCCTCCGATGTGTTGTCTGGGTTGTACCGCGGTGTTGTTGGTTCGGCACGACTTCCGACAATTCGCTCCGAGTCGCCTAGGCTGGGAAGCGTTTTCAGGGAAGTCTATTAGCCTCCCGGGCTATACGGGCAACAGCGAAAACCTCAGGATTAATGTTAATGTTTGGAGAATGAGTTGGATGAGCTGGTGGGTGTTTGGCCGAGTGAGTTGGTGAATTATGGCGGACTAAATTATGGAGTGGGTGTGAGTAAGTGAGTGGTTGGGTGGGTGCAGGAGTGGGTGAGTGAGTTAGCGGATGAGTGAAATACTCAGTGGGTGAGTACGTGAGTAAGCGAGTGGGTGGGTAGGCGAATGAGTTGGTGAGTTAATAGGTGAGTTAATAGCTGAGTGGTTGAGTGAGCGGGTGGGTGGGTGGAGGAGTGAGTTGGTGAGCTATTGGTTGTTTGGGTGACTATGTTAGTGGCACTGGGTTGGCATTTCCAAAGTACCGACAGTGCCAAGTCAGAAGAAGAGGTCAACGGGCAATGGTGCAGCCCTGGAATTGGTGGCTTGCGCCGCTGCCGACGGCAGTGGCCTCCACTAAAGGGGGCTCTAGAGGGGGAGGCTCTCCTCTAGAGGACGTTTGGCCTACTTCTCCACACTTAAACCGCGCCACGTGCGGTCTACGCTCCTGAAATGCGTCGGGCTCTTGAGAGATAACTCAAAGTGTTTGCGCAGACTCCCCGAGAACGATATTGGAGGCCGAATGAAAATGTCACGCCATGAAATCAGCTGGCGCGTAGGAGTCGGGCGGATTTTTAAACCCGCGCGCGCGCGAGAGAGAGAATGACGGCTTGGTGCTTGGGAGGAGGCCTTCGACCAGCAGTGGATAGATCACGGCTCATGGCCATGATGCTTGTCGACACGTGGCGAGGAATGATGATGGACGTTCGCGCAGTCTCGCCGAACCGTTTAGGGGATCATTCACGTCGATAGATTCCAACACATCCGGAATGTTCTAGAAGTCGGCCAGGATCTTTGAGTTGTTAGAGGGAGAAAAAAATGTATCCTCGAAATCCTGGGCTTATTCAAGGGTGGATGAGGTGGGGGGGGGGGGGTTTACCCCGGCATATCGTTTTTCTTACCAAACCGCCGTTATTTCCACGAAGACCACCACATTTGGCTCTGTTTACAAACTGTGCTACGGAAATAGACATGCTGTTATTTATAATCGCGTTTATTACGCGCAAGTTTACGGCGAAAGCAAATCTATCACAGAAAAAAAACTGGTTAAAAACGACACCCGTAAATGACGAACTAATTCTGGAACTGTAAAGCCGTCTGTCTATCTTATTTCGTATGACCGGGACACGCTTTCGAACGAGACGGTACGGGTTGTTGTTGTTTGGGCGAGCCACCCCCGGTGGCTTCCCGAGACGCTGAGTGGAGAAACGCGAAGTCAAGAGTGTGTGGCGGGTGTACGTTTCACTTTTCCACTTTTTTCGCACCGTGCGTAGACAAAACCACGTGGCAATCGGTGGCATTTATCGTCGTTACTGCACGGTCACGAATCTGGGGCCGGATTTGCACCGTGTGGGGGGGTGGGTGTGGGTGTCTCGGCTTTGCTCGCTCTCACATTTTTTGAGCATTGGCCTCGGAGAAGGCCTTTCATCCAGCAGCGGATTGACTGTGGCTGGATCGAGTCAAATCGAGGAGATGTTTGTCGAACGAACTCTCTCGAGACCACGAATAGCGGCTCGCTTGCGAGGGTGACGACAGTAACAACGTACGGCGAGAAAACAAACAGAAATCAGAGCAAAAAAAAACAATTGTGTCGATGTTGACTGTTGTTGTTGTTGTTGTTGTTTTTCTTCATCGGGAATCGAACTCGGTTCACCGGGCTTCGTAGCGCGCAGTTCGGAAAAAATAACCACCGCGCTCAAACCGTTCACCAACAAACCCGGGTACGCGAGATCACGTCCCTGGCGCGATACCAACACTGTGCCGCCATCCCCACATACCCACATACCCTTCGCTGTGCATGAATGGACATAATGGCATGTAGCTGACACACACACGCACGCACACACAGGCACACACACACACACGCGCGCGCGCACTCTTCAAGCGCCGCCTTGCTTGCGCTCTGTGTCCGACCCATTCCGGCACAAAGACGCCGGCTTACAACTGCATCTATGCATGTGCTTAGTCACCCACACTGACTGGCCCATTATGAAGAGGCTCTGGGAGCCCAGGGTAAGCGGGAGAGCTTCGCTCGCCCTGATATGCATATCAAAAGTCCCCCGGGCTGCTATTAGCTTAGCTTCCCAGCTTCTCCGCACAATGCTCGCCTTTGTCAGGCTGGGCTGCATGTCAGCTGTGTGCGTGCGCGCGCGCGTGTATGTGTGTGCGTGCTGTGTGCGCGCGCGCGTGTGTGTGTGTGTGCGTGCTGTGTGCAAGCGTGTGTGTGTGTGCGTGCTGTGTGCGCGCGCGCGTGTGTGTGTGTGTGCGTGCTGTGTGCGCGCGCGAGTGTGTGAGCGCGCTTGTGCAAAAAGCGCGTGAACGTGTGCGTGTGTACGCGGCGGGTGGGTGGGTTGGTGGTGGGGGGGGGAGCGGTGGTGCAGAGGTTAGCGCATTGCGCTACGAACCCGGCGACCCGAGTTCGATTGCCGCTCACCAGCAATAACAGTGGCGAATATTTGAGGCGGTGTCCTGGGCCTCCCGTAGGTCGACTCAGCCTTAAGCGGATGTGCTTTGCGTAAAACATCAGTATTGGGGGAAGACAAAGGCGGCCGCGCGTGGTGATGGCCACCCCTCCCCAACTCGTGGCACTTGCCCCAACATTCTTGTCGAAGGCCGTACGAGGGGATCTTTGTGCGAGTGCGTGCGAGTGCGAGCGTCGTCGTAATTGTACGCACATGTTGGACCGTGAGTGGTAGTGTGTGCGTGGGTGTGCGTGGGCGCATGTGTGAATGTGTGTCTTGGAAAGGCATTCTCAGTGGCGGTGGTAGTGTTGGTGCTCGCTAGCATCACTCGCCCAGATGGTCTGTTTTAAAAAAAAAAGACAAGGGGCTATACGGGGGATCTTTATCTTTGGCTTTGATGGTTGGCGAGCCCAGTCGAGTTGCAATGCGATGCAGGCATCGACTCCTGACCAGCGCCGGCGGTGATGAGTTACCTCCCTGTTAGGTTGGACCACATCTAGGTTGACTCAGCCTAAACACACGAAATGTGTGAGAACCAATGTGTGTGTGGTATGTATGGCACATGTTACTGAGCGCGGTCTCTCCGGGTCAGCGACCAGTTAAACATTTACACGCCCGGCACACCACATCGCGTGCAGTATGCTGCTATCGCTATGAATGTGGTTGTCAGTCAGGTGCCACCTACTCTAGGAAGCCGATAATACTCGTCGATTATCGTAGCCCTGAGTTAGTCTGTGGGTCCCTATGCGAGTCTATGGGGGTTTTCATGAGACCTATGTGTTTCTGTGTGAGTCTACGTACGTAATTGTGTCTCTATGTGAGAACAGAGCGTCATATCAGTCCCGGCACGCCGCATCTAGTATTCCTCTCTCGCTGCGGCTCTTATCCACGTGACGCCCGGCACACCACGTCCAATTTACCTTTGGCTGTTGGCTACCAGTCGCGTACCAGAGGTATGTTAAGCCTCGGTTTACCTGTGCGTGGCGTTCACCAATCTCATCTCGAGCACATCCGTTGTGTTGTTAACAATCAATTAATAACTAGGCGAACACTACGTCTACCATCGCATATCGGTCTCTCCGCGTAAATAATAATAATAATAACAACAACCGTATTCCTTTTACAACCCTTCAGCCCCACGGCCTTGTGGGAGCGCATCATTTCAGCAGCATTGTTTCAGCGCAAGCAAAACTCTGGACCGGATTCGACGCAGAGTGTCTCCATCAGCATCGTCAGGTTTCCGTGAATCCGTGCTGGTGAACTGCCGATCTTACAGGCAAAAGACCCTTGCCCTAATATTATAGGGGTCCTAGTTCGACGCGTCATTATGTGGGGGTGCACAACCACCAGCGTCGTGGTGGAGGATATGAAGATGATTTCGATTGAAAGCTTTCGTGACTGCAGGGATTCATCTTCTTGGTTCTTTCGGTAAAGTCACGTAGAAGGGAAGTAATAAAATAATAAAAATAAAACATAATAAAATAATTCTCACGACGTATCGGCTTGCGTTGTGGCCGGAAACGTCGTGAGAATTAGTTTTATTATGTTTTATTTTTATTATTTTATTACTTCCCTTCTACGTGACTTTACCGAAAGAACCAAGAAGATGTGAAGACGAGTTCATCGGCACTGATTCCAGCAAGCCTCGACTGCTGATGAGACTGCTGGCGGGGGTGTTGTTCGTGCTGAGCCAATTGTGCCAAAGTTGTGCACTCCCACAATGCCGTGCGAGCGTGCGGCTGATGGATTATGCAAGAAATGTTTTGACTTTTTTGTTGTTGTTGTTGAATGTGGAGAGACGGCTATGTGGAAGAATACGTATATTTTGAGTCAAGCTTTATTTAAAAAGTTGACTTGATCAGAATTAGAGAAACATATATACACGCATATTTATTCAGGCGTAAAAGGAGGTGCTTTAGAACGAAGTAGTTTGTGTGTGTGGGTCTGTGTGGGTGTGTGGGTCTGTGTGTGTGTATGTGGGTCTGTGTCTGTGTGTTTGGGTGTGTGGGTCTGTGTGGGTGTGTGTGGGTCTGTGTGTGTGGGTCTGTGTGTGTGGGTCTGTGTGTGTGGGTCTGTGTGTGTGTGGGTCTGTGTGTGTGTCTAGAGAAGAGATGGAGTGATGTGGTACAGGAGGACGTGGAACTGAGTGGACTTGCCGATGACTGGTACCAGCGGTGTCAAGATCGGCCTTTGTGGAGGAGGCTCGTGAAGGACGCTGCTACTGGGCAGTTGGAGCCTGGAGGCAGTCGCTCTCCAACAACAATGGGGGGCGGAGGAGCGACGCTCACAACAACGAGCGGAGCGCCGGGTGGCTAAAGCACAGCAAGTTGGCACAGTAGGGAGGCACAGGTAGTGTATCAGCCAGTCATCTCAGTCAGTCGACCCGTGGCACCTGGGTCTGTCCCGTGACCTCCTGCCAGCGGGCGTTCGACACTTCACGTGGCCTCAAGGTGCGCATGGCCTGGCACAAGCGTCGTGGTGACGTCACCGCCACTTAGTGGCGAATGGCGGTTGTTGTTGTGGGTCTTTGTGGGTGTGTGTTGGTCTGTGTGTGTGTCTGTGGGTGTGTGAGTCTGAGTGTGTGTGTGGGTCTGTGTGTGTGCCTTCATAGGTGCTCGCTAACAGCACTTGCCCCTACAGTCTGTTAAGGCTATACGGGGGATCTTTGTGTCTGTGTGTGTGTAGTTCTATGTGTGTGGGTCTGTGTGCTCCTGGGCAGAAGTAGTGTAGCGGTTAGCGCGCTACCAACCCGGCGAAACGAGCTCGATTCCCGCTCACGGCCAACACCAGTGACGATCATTTGAACCGGTCCTGCCCCTCCCTTAGGTAGACTCGGCCTCAAATGAGTACTCGATAGCTGTGTGTAAACATCTCCACTGGGGAGACAAAGGCGGCCGGGGGTGGTGCTGGCCAACCCACCCACTCGTGTGCCATGCCGGCCTTCATAGGTGTTCATCGCGAACAGCACTTTCCCCAACGGTCTGTTGAGGTTATAGGGGGGATCTTTGTCTGTGGAGTGAGTGGCTGTGGTTTCTGTTCGGTACAACACACGAGACCACTGTCGCAACGCACAAAGGAACACAGGGGGGCATTGACAAAGATGCCACCACTATTATGTATTTTATAAATTAATATTTCCATAAATACCGAGAGTGATTTTATATTTCCCCATTCCACTTCATAAATAGCGACCAATCTGACGGCTCGACGTCGATCACAGAGGTTTCAACAAATTTTGTTTAAAAACAAAAAAGTTACTACCACGCCTTTGTTAATGCGCCGCTGGATGAAGACGACTTGCTGTGCCGTCGTCAGTCGTGGAGGGGTGAGGTTGACCATACTTCACCACGATGGCCCAGTACCAGTTGGCGAAGGGAAGGTGGCCCAGTTTGCCGTGACCAGCGAATCAAACTCAGCGCGCTGGGTTCAAAGCGCGGTGAGCGAACGAACCACTCCGACACCGCCGCCTCTGAGAAATGAATACGATTGTACAAATGGTTTGGGAATGCTGCTGCTGCACAAGAAAAACAACAGCAGCAACAACATTAATAACAAAAAAACACAACACATGGAACAAATATTTCGAGGGGGTTTTATCTTTCAAGATTGACCTACATGTGACGCATTCCATCCCATCACAGACGGTTTTCGTTGCAAAATGACCTACAAGTGACATAGCCAATTCAATCACGAACGAAGTCGATAAAATTACGCAGCACGCTGGTGGTAAAGTTCAACACTTGACACAACATTTACACGCATCGCAGCTTTATTAGCTTGTCAAAACTGTAACTTCTGCGATAGCGGCCAAAAGCAATGAATCCCCACGTTCACTGGAGTCCCCTGTCTCCTTCCCTGCCTCCATCTGATGCCCGGTACCCTCTGGGCATGGCGTGAGCGAACAGCACGCTGTGTGCGTGACCAGGCCCCCCCCCCCCCTCCTGCACAGAAATACCGCAAACTTTATCCAAAATTATATAAAAACGACCGCGGCTTTTCTGTGAACCGAGATTCACAATGCACTTTCTCAAGGACCTCCCAATCCAGGCAGCAAAAAAAAAAGGACTTTCGTTCCGAATTATTCCGGTGCTGGGATTTTTTTTGTAGATTTTTTTTTCTTCTTCGAAATTAGCAAATCTGGGCCGTGACGCCGAAAAAAAAACTCCACAAACAAAGGACCAACTTCTTTGAGACGGATTCACAGGCGGCTTGAAACACATTTACATCTTCGCGGCTTAGTGCGTGGAGCCAAACGCGGCGTGAGCTAGCCAACGTGAGCTCGATCCCGACCCCTGACGCCCGCTGTATATGTAGAGAAGTTCCGACGGACGTACTCGTAGACGGAGGTAAGTTAAGGGCTTCCGCCAGGGTTTATTAAAGCTGTTACAATAACACAGCAGGGCACACAACTCCCAGGGGCTAGGGGTCCTACTCTGAGTCCGGGTCCCTGCCGGCTAGCTCCGGTCTCTCTCTCTCGTGTCGGATCGGGGACTCTGCCGACTCCACCGAGCGGAGAGAGAAGCACCTCTACGGCTACCACCGGCTTCTCCCCAGACTCACTATTCGATCCCTCTCTCTACCCCTGGTTCCCTCTTCACCCTGCTTACTCTACCCGTTCCCACAGTGACCCCGCTTACGTCACGGGGTATCCCTTAAGTACCTAATGAGACGTGACGTCATCGCACTGAACGGCACACCTGACGTCACATCACCATTTTACTCCTCTACATATATTTGGAGTTCGCGTTTCTCTCTCTCTCTCTCCCGGTGGATTTCTTTCTGGGTCCTCCGGGGTTTCCGTCCACATTTATAATCAGCGTGCGTTAATCGTATTTGGCCGCTATGAATGTTCACGCGATAAACCGCCACTTCGTTGAGCTATCATTTGTGGCCAAGTCGCTTCTGAAAAAGAGCTACATAGCTCAGTGGGCCTTACCTGGTAAAATAAAAATTTTAACTGAGTTTAGTTTTAGTTAAGTGTGCAGACGGTGCAACTGCACAGGTCAAAGGGGCCCAGGGCAAAGAAGGCGTTTGGGTGAGGTCACAGTAAGTAGCACACGTGGTGCATCTGTCAGTCATCTCAGTATGTCAGTCATCTCAACCCCATAGCACATGAGTCTGTCCCTTGACCTCCTTGCCAGCAGCGAGCCTTCGACACTTCATGTGGCCTCAAGGCCTTGCACAGGCGCCGTGGCGACACCACTTAATAGCGAAAATAAGTTGTTTGTTGTTGTTACGGACCCAACGAAAATGATGTAGGTATCATGAAAGGAGAGAAGAGGTGATACAGAAATGTCGTGCAAATCAGAGAGATGTTGACAAGAGAGAGGGGAGACGAGCCATCCACTCACTATATGTCACATGGAGTGTTACGTTTCGTAGGATCTCAATTCGGTCCCTATTTTGTCAAGACTCCCTTGAGCTTCGAGGGTTCCCTAAGCTTTTGCTGCGTTGTCTCGTGCTTAGTGCCACGAATTACCACGTGGAGAAGCAGAGTGGTGGTGGTTGTGGGCGGGAGGGGGGGGAGGGGTGAGTGGGTGAGTGAGTGAGTGGGTGGTTATAACAGGAGACACTGTCCAGGCTTAGAAGCCGTGGGATCATCTGAAGTTGAGCCGCACAATGGAATCATCTCGACTGCCTTAATTGCTCTCGGCGCCCCACTCGTGCTGCTCGCTAACAGCACTCGTGCTCGCAGAGCCAACAACCATGCCCACCCCCTCCCACATCCACCCCCCCCAAAAAACCCCACATCATCTGCACCGTTGACCTTTGACATTTGTCTGTGAACTTGACATTTGCGAGGACATCGTGTGCTCTGACGGGCCCAGCATGTGAAGCGACGAAAGAGCGGTGCGGTAAGACTTTCAGCGACTTTAGTGCGTATATATATATATTTTACGTTTTACGATCGGCGTATTGTACCGGGCTCGCGTTGAAGTTGCGATTTCAACATAAAAATAAACACATTCATTCTTTTGGACTTTTTTTTTACTGCCCACAATTTTATCCCGTCGTCGCCGCGTCACGAGACGGGGGACAGCCCTTCGGATTTCATCGCCGGGGAGGCAGGGCCCCGGACACTTCGCGTTAGAGAAATTTGCCCCACGGAAGCGAACGTTGCAGAGCTACCGCCGAGAGCGCTTCGTCAGGGCGACACTCTGCTCCACACCGGAGGAGGCAGCGTTTTCCCACCCGCACCGCCGACTCAGAGTAACCTTTGTCGCTTGAAAGTCAATATTTATGATTTATTCTCAAACGCGAATTTCGTCAAAGTTAGTGAAGGACTACGTGTAATGTGATGGAGCTCTTTGTGTGCAGTCATCAGTGACCGGGCTGAGACCATCCACTCGCGAAACTTGAGAGCCCGGTTTAATCGCAACCTCGCCTATATATGAGGCTATGGATCAAAAGCGTGAAGTCTATGGGTGTCTGTGTGGTTCGATATGCGAATCAGTCGATCTCAGCCTGTGAGTGCGTCTGTGAGTCTCTGTGCGAGTCTATGGTGTCCAGGACTACACTTCAGAGCTACGTTTAAATACAGGCAGTGGCTGTAACTTGGATTCGAACCCAGGTTCTGTGCAGTGTCAGGTCAAGCGCTTTGACCTCCGAATCATCTGGTAACATCTCAAAGAAGATAGCTGCATATTTTGAATGAGTTCTGTCATGCTTAACGTGTCCATCGCGCATGATGGTGGTGTTGTTTTGACCTCATTTCATGGGTTGTTCTGTATTGATTTCGGCATCCAGGTCTCACTTGAAAGGAGAGAAAAAAAACACTTTTATTGTTAAGAGTCTCTCGTCGGCTTTTAAATGAACGATTTGATTGATTGATTGAAGCTGTTTTAACAATAACAATAATTCACAGCCCTCTTATTCATCCACCGATGGATGCGCTGCCCCCCCCCTCCCCCTTCTTTCGAGAGGAGAGCCCAACAATTTTAAAATATTTCCAGTTACAAGCGTAGACTGGATAATGTTTGTGCCATGTTTGAGGTCTCTAGGCCCTTGTAGAACAAGAGGATTTATATCACTCACGGCCGGTAATAATGCGTGTCGCTTTGTTCCAGGAAGCCCATAGGACTTTGTCTCACAATGACTAGTGCCGTGAGTGGAGCGGTGGTGCAGCGATTAGCACACTGCAGTATACATCTGTCAAACCGCTTTCAATACCGGGCCACAGTTAACAGCATCAGGTGGCGGCCGTGCAATATCTGAAGCGGTCGTGGGCCCTTTCTCATTTCACTAACCCGAACTAACCAGCGTGGTGAAATATGGTCAACCTCTTCACCAAACCTCCGCACCCTCCATAACCGACACGGCTTTGCGGAGGCATTCATCCAGCAGTGGATTGACAGAGCGTAGCGACTACTGAATGAGGCAATCGTTGGGACATCTTTACGGCTTCAATTACACTTCTGTAAATAGCGCCTGTGGTTTTGTGCGTGCCGATGCAAGAGAGCCTCCAAGCCCCGGTTCTCATTACGCGTTGCGCAAAAAGGGCTCAAAGAGGCCGTGTGACGTCATCGGAAGGATGCAACTCACTGGGGTGTTGACACGCGCACGTACACGAGACGTGGACAAAGATCCACCGTGTAGCCTAAGCGGACCGTGGGAGCAAGTGCTGTTAGCGAGCACCTATCCACAGGCACACGCGCGGAGCGGTTTTTGCGCTGCGCTACGAACCCGGCGAATCTGAAACGATTTGACGTGCGATCATCCCGTGCAATGCAACCACGTACAAAGACAAAGATCACACCCCCCCGTATAGCCTTGCAAACACCTCTGGGGCAAGTGTTGTTAGCGAGCACCCAGGAAGGCCGCACGGCACACGAGGAGTTGGGTGGTTAACACAAAGCCCGGCCGCCTTTGTCTCCCCGGTGCTGATTTTTATACACACCGCACCAGGTACTCGTTTAAGGCTGAGTCGACCTAGGGGTTGGCCCAGGACTAGTTGGGACAGTCGTTACTGGCGCTGTCGTCGTGAGCGAGAATCAAACTCTGGTCGCCTGCACTACTGCTCCACACACACACACTGACACACTTACACAAACAAGATTCCTCGTATAGCCTACGTACATAGCATGTTGGGATAAGTGCTGTTAGTGAGCACCTATTAAGGCTGGCACACACACACACACACCCATACACATGCAAAGATAAAGATCCCCAGCAGAGCCAAAACAGACTGTTTGGGCAAGTGCTGTTAGCGAGCACCTATCGAGGCCGGCGCACACACAACACAAACATCCGCACACTCTCAATATTGATGTCATGTTCTGATGATTATGAAAAACAGGACATCCAACTCACCCCAGCAGCACCCCCCCCCCCCCCCGCCTTTGCAAAAACACAAACACGTGTCTGTTTCATTACTGCGTGGGTGTTCGCGACTGTGCTGTAGATCACGTGCAGCGAAACGTCGGACAACATGGACCGATCGACTCGCGCTACAACGCGACAAAACATCGAAGAGGTGTACACATCTGTCTCAACGGCCCCTCACCTGGTTCCTCACTCGATATTCTCCCGAACGCTGCTTAGGCCGGCTCGGAGTAAGGAACTAGCGGCGTAAGGCACTACCACTAGATTACAAGATAAGCCCACCCATAATAATATCGTATTATCATCATCAGATATTTTTTGATCTTTATCGTATAGTCCAGAGAACAGATTTTTTTTCATATGCAAAGCACATGTTTGTGCCATGAGTCTGGGTGCCGGTGGAGTTTCCTGGGGAAGCGAACGGGACTGTTCCGGCACTGGTCTGCTGATGAGACGCTGTGTGGCGAAACCGGCCCAGAGCTTCGCTTGTCTTAAACACTTTTCTCATTGATAATTGTTTTTTTTACCCTTTTATCTGGCAACAAAACTGACACCTTTATTAACTGTCTCAACTAGTCAAGGAGTCATGTTTGCATAGACCACAATACCTGCAGTCGTAATGCAAACAAAACACACAACTCTGATAATGTGCACTGCCCTTGAAGTTGATTGGTCCACACCCGAGACAGCTTTCTTAGAGCCTAGTCTCACATGGTGTTGGACCAGATGACGCCAAAAGGCGCACAACTCAAAAACAATGCACCATCAGAGTATGAGAGCTCGGGGTAAGCATTTACACCATTGGAACCTCATTTGCCATTAGCAAAATATGATAATTATTTGTACCCTTTTATCTGGCAACAAAACTGACACCTTTTTTTACAAGGAGTCATGTTTGCATAGACCACAATACCTGCAGTCGTAATGCAAACAAAAAACATAACTCTGATAATGTATGCACTGTCCTTGAAGTTTATTGGTCCACACCCGAGACAGCTTTCCTTAGAGCCTAGTCTCACATGGTGTTGGACCAGATGACGTCAAAAGGCGCACAACTCAAAGACAATGCACTATTTTTTGTTAACCAGGTAAGTCCCACTGAGCTATTGGGCTCTTTTCTGAAGCGACGTAACCACAAATGATAGCTCCACGAAGTGGCTTATCAAGTGCAAATGTCTAGCAGAGAAACACTCTAAACGCGTGCCGATTCTAAATGTGGAGGACAAAAGCCGGAGGAGAAAAATCCACGCGACCACGAGGAAAGAGAGAGAGAGAGACACGCAAACTCCACATATACAGGCGTCTGGGTCGGAATCGAACCCACGACCTCCTGTATACCAGGCGAGGGTGTTAACATCCCCTAGCCACCGCGGCTGATGGTTTGTGCAAGAAACGCTCGCTGTGTTTCACGCATGGAGAGTCGGAGATGTGAAGGAGACATTGTCTGATTATTTATTTTGTTGTTCATAGAAAACATCCTTTGTTGTCTAGCTTGTTGCCAGGCAAATACGTAATTTCGACTAACCAACGAACGATCTAGGGTTTTTTTTGTTTTGTTTTAATCGTGTCAACGTATCAATTAACGTTCAAAAAACCAACGCAATACTCACGTAGGTAATAAATAAATAATAAGATGAATAGAAAAAAATAATAGTTATTTTATTTCTATTTTTAATTATTTAATTTGTAATAGTAAAAATTATAATTATTTAATTTCTATCACTTTTATTATTTATTTTAATAGAAAAAATATTAATTATTTTATTTCTATAATTTTTATTTATTTTTTACCTACGTCACTTTACCGAAAAACCATAAGAGTATGAATTCTTGCAGCCACGAAAGCTTCGTTCTGACTGACCACATCACCCACGCGGTTCTCAATTCTGTCACACCACGTCAACTCAGCAGGAGTAGAGCCTGGGCGGTGTGTTGATGGACTATCACGACAGGTTGTTACACGCTGCGTGGTGCTATGTGGTGGAGGGGGGAAGGGGCAGGGCAGTATTAACATCGATTATACACTGGTCAACAAAAAAATACAATTTCTCGCCTGGACGTTGGCAGCTGTTTTAGACTAAGTTCAGGGTGCTGATTCCAAATCTGATCTCAGATTTGCTCTATCACATCTCATTTTTATGCTATCGGCATACCCCATTTTCATTTATTTTACACGAAATTAACTCTGTCACTTATGATTGCAAGTTGTTGCGAGTCAGTGACTGCTTTAGTGTTAAAATATGGTGCTGTATTTTTAGGATAGTGTGTTTATAATATCATTTTATGTAGATATCCACATTTATTTCATATTTTTCTTCCGCAGTTTTTATTGAAAATGCAATATTTGATATCTCAAAAACCCGATGTGATAGACAAAAACTGATGCCAGATTTGGAATCAGCACCCCAAAATTACCTTAAACCCGTTGGAATACCTTATGCCAGAAAAAGCGTGTTGACCAGTGTTATTATACTCTACTTCAGGGTGCCAATGAAAACCCTCTGCCCACGTCTCATCAACGCTCAGGTCTCGAGGTGGACAACCTCTGACCTGACAAGCTGGTCACAGCGCGGAAGAAGATCAGCAGCGAAGGTCACAATAGTTCAAGGTCACGCTTCGCCACGATGGTGGGATCGGCCCCTACCACTCGTGAGTTGGCAGGTGGTGGATTAGAATAAATAAAAAACTGGTTCGGTGCGGCCAAACCTGCCCCTGCCCTCCCCCCGATATAACAAACTCAAAAGGGGCGAACGGACGATAGCTACAAACGAGCGGGTCGAGCAAGATCGAGTTGGTGACAAGCGAGGAGGACGACGTTGCCTCGGCGCAGTGGCCGTAGATGATCGAGTGCACAGGCGGTGCAACTGCACCGGTGGCAGGGCAGCAGAGATTGGGCACGGACCCCCCCTCCCTTCCATGCCCCCCCTCCCCCCCCCATTGCATTCCTGGCACCCGGGACCCTTGCCAACCACACGGCGCCGCCGCGCGTGTGTCTGTGTGTGTGTCTGTGTGTGTGTCTGTGTGTGTCTGTGTGTGTGTGTCTGTGTGTGTCTGTGTGTGTGTCTGTGTGTGTGTGTGTTAGGAGCAGAAGGGAGTGAGTGGTAAATGGTTGGCAGCTGTATACGCGCGCGTGTGTCTGTGCGCGTGTGTCTGTATGTGCGTGTCTGTGTGTGCGTGTCTGCCTGTGTGTGTCTGTGCGCGTGTGTCTGTGTGTGCGTGTCTGTAAACGCGCGTGTGTGTGTACGTGTCTGCGTGTCTGTCTGTGTGTGTCTGTGCGCGTGTGTCTGTGTGTGCGTGTTTGCGTGGGGAGCGGCAGTGTAGCGGTTAGTGCGCTGCGCTATGAACCTGGCGAACCCGGGTTCGATTCCCGCTCACGGCCAACACCAGTGACCATTATCAGTCCCGGGCCTCCCCTAGGTCGACTCAGCCTCAAATAAATACCTGGTGCGGTGTGTAAGCATTGCCACTAGGGAGACAAAGGCGGTCGGGCGTGGTGCTGGCTACCCACCCCCTCGTGTACCGTTCCTCCCTTCATAGGTGCTAGCTAACAGCACTTGCCCCTACAGTCTGTTAAGGCTATATTGGGGATCTTTATCTTTGCGTATCTGTGTACGTGTCTGTGTGTCTGTGTGTCTGCGTGTCTGTCTGTGTGTGTGCGCGCGCGTGCGTGTGGAGGAGTGGTTAGCGCGCTGCGCTGTGAACCCGGCGACCCGAGTTCGACTCCAGCTCACGGCCAAAAACACCATCAGTGACGCGATTATATGAACAGGTCCTGGACCTCGCCTTGGTCGACTCAGCCTCAACTGAGTAGCTGGTGCTGGCCACCCACCCCCTCGTGTGCCGTGCCGACCTGCATAGCTGCTTGCTAACAACACTTGCCCCAACGTTCTGTGAAGGCTATACGGGGTTCTTTGTATTTGTATATGTATGTGGGTATCCGTGCATCTCTCTGCGTGTGTCTGTGTGCACTGTAAGTGCGTGGAGGTGCTTGCTGACAACACTTGCCCCAAAGAGTCTATACTCGGGCTACGTGTTGTCCGGAACGGGGCACGAAAGGGTAGATTTGGCTGACAAAACGCCCGGCCGCCTTCGTCTCCCCGCTGTCGATGTTCAAATAAACCCCTCGAGTTGCTACTCAGCCGACTTGGGGGAGGCGCACGGCCGCTTGAGACGGCACTGATCGTACGCCTTGTTGTTGTTTTTACTTCTTCTGGGAATCGGAAGTCAAGTGGCCAACTTTCGTAAAGTAGCGCGCGCACATCCACCCACCACACACCCACCCACCACACACCCACCCACCAACCACGCAACCACCCACCCACCAACCACCCACCCACCACACATCCACCCACCACACACCCACCCACTACACACCCACCACACACCCACCCACCACACACCCACCACACACCCACCACACACCCTCCACCCACCACACACCCATCCACCACACCCCCACCAAACATCCACCCATCACACACCCACCCACCACACCACACACCCACCCACCACACACCCACCACACACCCACCACACACCCACCCACCACACCCCCACCAAACATCCACCCATCACACACCCACCCACCACACACCCACCCACCACACACCCACCACACATCCACCCACCACACACCCACCCACTACACACCCACCACACACCCACCCACCACACACCCACCACACACCCACCACACACCCTCCACCCACCACACACCCATCCACCACACCCCCACCAAACATCCACCCATCACACACCCACCCACCACACACCCACCCACCACACACCCACCCACCACACACCCACCACACACCCTCCACCCACCACACACCCATCCACTACACCCCCACCAAACATCCACCCATCACACACCCACCCACCACACACCCACCCACCACACACCCACCCACCACACATCCACCACACACCCTCCACCCACCACACACCCATCCACCACACCCCCACCAAACATCCACCCATCACACACCCACCCACCACACACCCACCCACCACACACCCACCCACCACACACCCACCACACACCCACCACACACCCACCCACCACACACCCACCCACCACACATTCACCAAACATCCACCCATCACACACCCACCCACCACACACCCACCCACCACACACCTACCAAACATCTACCCACCACACACCCACCCACCACACACCCACCACCCACCCATCACACACCCACCCACCACACACCCACCCACAAAACATCCACCCACCACACACCCACCCACCACACACCCACCACACATCCACCCACCACACACTCACCCACCACACGCCCACCACACATCCACCCACCACACACCCACCCACCCACCACACACCCACCACACACCCACCCACCACACACTCACCCACCAAACACCCACCCACCACACACCCACCCACCACACACCCACCCACCACACACCCACCCACCACACATCCACCCACCACACACCCACCACACACACGCCCACCACACCCACCACACATCCACCCACCACACATCCACCCACCACACACCCACCACACACCCACCTACCAACCACACACCCACCCACCACACACCCACCCACCACACCCCCACCCACCACACACCCACCCACCAACCACACACCCACCCACCACACATCCACCCACCACACACCCACCACACACTCACCCACCACACATCTACCCACCACACACTCACCCACCACACATCAACCCACCACACACTCACCCACCACACACCCACCCACCACACACCCACCCACCACACACCCACCACACACTCACCCACCAAACACCCACCCACCACACACTCACCCACCACACACTCACCCACCACACATCCACCACACACCCACCACACACTCACCCACCAAACACCCACCCACCACACACTCACCCACCACACATCCACCCACCACACACCCACCCACCACACATCCACCACACACCCACCCACCACCCTCACCACCAACTTTTCGCTACCCCCACCACCCACCCACCACCCTTCCGCCCTCGCCTCCTACCCCATCTCCTAACCCCACCCCCCTCTGTAGAGACCCCCAGCAGAGTGAACACGCCTGACCTGGTGTTTCACCAATTATCGCGATGTAATTATAGCGCGTCAAGTGACAGACCCAGTCACGTGCGGGGTGATGGATTTTTTTAAAAAATGCAAAAAATGGTTTTGTGGGTCACGGTTGGGGTCACGTAAACATCAGCCCTGCTGCTGTTGCTGCTGCTGTTGCTCTCATGATGCTGCTGTTGCTGCTGCTGTTGCTCTGATGCTGCTGTTGCTGCTGCTGTTGCTCTGATGCTGCTATCGCTGCTGTTGCTGCTGCTCTGCTATTGCTGCTCTGCTGCTGCTGCTGTTGTTGCTGCTGCTGTTGTTGCTGCTGTTGCTGCTGC